>NC_135092.1:2770000-3370000 GCF_051107435.1 Chaetodon auriga | reverse complement strand
TCTACTGTGTTGCATTCAGGGACACTCTAACTAGAAACTTCAGTTACGCAAGAAGTAAAGCCAACTAAGTGTTTACTGTGAGAGCATAGTCACCAGTAAGGTTTAAATTTTGACAAACACATTTATGTAGTGTAATGAAGTGAACTGAGGCTCTGTCTGCTAGAAAGCATTAAAGTGAATCGAACATATTTTGACTAATTGTGGAAAGGAGTTGTCAGGAATGTAAATTGCACTTTGTAGTTAGTGAAAACACCAAAAACCACCAGTGTAATCCTTATGGAGGTTGAAAGCTGTCAGCGCTTGGAACAACAGCACATCATGTGAACATCCTGTCTGCTTTGTGTGTGCGTGTGTGCGTGTGTGTGTTCCTCCTGGACTGTGTCTCTCAGAACCATTAGTGTGTGGCCAGAAGTGGTCATTTCCTTGTTTTTGTGGGGAGAAGCTTTTGTCATCACCTCTCATTACTTGCTGATATGAAGGCATATAGCGTGGACAAATACTTGGACTTCCATCGTTCACTTAAACTTGAACTCTCTTTCAGCATTTTCAGACATTGATTTTTTTGTGTTATTTATTAATATTAAAGGAAACGTTAATCATTTTTAGAAGTTGCTTTCTTCCCTAGAGTGAGATAAAAATATTGATACCAATCTCATATCTGTGTTGGAGTCCGGACATGTTTAGCTGAGCTTAAAAATACACATCCCACCAGCTGTAAAGCTCACTGATTAACATGCTGTATTGTGTCTGTTTGATAGATCGATATCCATATTTTCACCCGACTTTCTGAAAGAACCATATCTCCAGCATTATCTATATCTGCGTAAACCTAAACCTCCATGACAGAAATCAGTGTTCAGTACAAACCCGTCTCTCACCCTCTGCTCCTCTTACTACCCCCACCCACACCCCCACCCCATCTCTCTGTCTCATTGTCCCCTACAGCTGCCTCCCACCTCCTTTTGTTGGATAAAATTAGCTTGGTGCTAGCAGCCGAGCCTTTTATCTCTGTGTGCAAGCGCACAGCTCTCCGTGCACTTTGAAATCCCCTTTGTGTTTGTTTACTGCGAAACTACAAACTGGCCATCTCAACAGATACCTGACGCCTCAGTCTGTCCCCGTCCAACTTGTGTGGATTCATGCTACACTATTTTTTACCAACAGGCAAATAGATGGCAGTATCTATTAGTTAAAATAGTTTTTTTTGTTTGTTTTGTTTTGGTTCTTGGTTTATTTTTTTACTTCCATACTTCTTGGTTGTATAGGTGTGTGCATGTGTGTTAAACGTTTAACTGATTCCTTCTGTCTTTTAATTGATTCGGTTGAAGGGGGTCAGTCCACCAAAGTAAATAAATCATACCCTCACGGAACTCAATTTCATTGTTTGCATGTTCATGAGAATGTTTCTGTCTTATGTTTTAAGCTGAAAATCACACACATTTGACATATCACCTAAGAACATTAGCATTTGCATTCGTTTGGAGTCATGTTTGTGTCCACCTGATGACTGTCCTTTGAGCTCTGGTTCTGCGCCCACCAACTCCTGAGACACAAATCTGGCTCTTTAGCTGCTAAATGCTGCACTAAGCTCACCAGCTGGTCTCTAGCCATGTTGTTTGGTGCTGAGCAGGTCTTGTAAAGTGGCTTCATCAAGGCTTTTTTCACTTCCTGCTGCCGCTGTCAGAAACCAGGTTGATGAGAGCGCTGAGGCCGAACCAAAGTTGTGAACCATAAAACCAAAACATTGAGCTGCAAATCCCTATGAAGCTTAATAGAGCTGAGGAAACTTTCTTATCTGTGGGTTCTGTGGGTTGACCCACTGTTAAAAGTATTGGTCAGAGCAGCATAATGTTTCATTTGTACTGGGATTCACATTTCATACCAGGAAGATGACAGAAGTACAAAAAAGAAGCCCTCCATTTCTGACAGTGCTCTCAAGCTCCCTACGTCTTTGAAGTTGAAGCTAAAGGAAATTACTCTGACACACAGAATGCCACAGTGCTCCCAGTAAAGCCAGTCCAACCTGCCTCCACCTTCCCAGAAACTCCAAGTTCAAAGAGATCTATTTAAAGCAGCTTCCCCTGGAATTCAGGATGACTCCGTGCTGTTATCTTTGTCCACAGCTCCTTGAACTGAAAACATCTAGCAGCTACTTTTAGTACCTGTCCCAAAGCTCTTTGTTTTTGCTTTTTCTGTGCAGGATGGCCACTCTGCTGAGCAAGTTCAGGATAGACTTCTCAGACATCACCGTGCTGGGAGACATAAACACCAAGCCCAAGAAGGAGCAGTAAGTCTGAGTCACACTTGACCGTCATTTCTATGTTAAAATAATTTTTTACTCACCATGTACGTTCTACTGGACATAGATCAGAAATTCACAGGAAACAGCCAGCCCAATAAAGACCAGTCCTTAATAAAGGCCTTGTAAAAATGTTGAGGGGGGTGAAATGACCTAAGATAGTAAATTCAATGTAAAATCCATTTTCACAGCACTGATTATATTAGTTCAACAGGTTGGGTCATACTCGCCATGCTTTTCACCTCATTTGCTCGAACTGATGTTAAGCTAGTTGTCAGTGAAGTCATCACTTCCTGCAGATGTTTCATTAAAAGCCCATTAAGATTACAAGGATTATGTCCACTGAGCCACTGGAAGTCATTTGACTTGAAACAAAACTGTTGGAAGTTTTGTGTTCTATTCACGGTCATTTAACCAATTTCAAAAAAGCTGCAAAGTAGAAGGGACCGGATGTGGATGTGTTGTGCAGAAGGAATTAATGCTGTAGACGTGGGCATTACTAAGTGTATCAAGACAACAGGTAAGCATGGAGGAAGGGTTTGTAGAAATTTGGGTACAGGAGGAAAAGAGGAAAGAAAACTTAATAAAGGCCTGTTTCTCTCTGCCGCTGAGTTTAAACCACACCCCGGGCTCAAGAACATGCAATCATGGTTTTAGACAGTCAGAGATTTTTGAACAAATCAGTTAATTGTATTTGCCACTTGACTCGACTTGCTCAACTCAACTCAAGCTCAGTAAGTAAATGTCGATCATCATTTTCCATCACATTGTGAAATTAAGTGCATGCACATCTACTCAAGTCTAGTAGGTCAAAGTTGAACCTGGAAGTAGCACTTTAAGATTTCACGGATGTCTACAAGAGAACGTTGGTCTTATTTGTTTGTTTATCTTTCCTGTATGAATATTTAAAGTACAGTGTTTCCCATCTGTCATAAGCCTGCATAAATAAATAATTAAATATATATATGGACCAGTCTATGACCAGAGGGCCACTGGAGGAGTGGATCATTGCCACCCTCATGTGGTTTGTTTGTGTAAAGACATGACGTCGGTGCAATATTATGATTATATTTCACTTTGAACAAATAATAATTAGAAAAATCCTTTTATTCATATGATTTTAGAAGGAACTTGACGACATTAAGCAAGGCGGGGGAAACTTTTCCCCACCAAGGCCCAATTCAGTTTTTATAACATCCTTCAAGGGTCCTTCTAAATACAAAAATCAGGTGTTTTTGGAGCATGTCTTTCTCCTGTAACTTAAAGGATCAATCCAACATGTGGGTTTTACTTTTGTAGGTTAGTCAATCATTGATATTAATAATAAAATTGTACCCACTAAGTAAATATCTGAGATCTGGGAGCACAGTAACATCACTACATCACTAAAAAGTCAGACACAGATGATCAGACAGGTTGGAAAGGCTAGTCCAACTTGTTTGGAAGTAAAAACAAAGAACTGTAAAGTCATTGCCTGAACTGCCAGTTGTAAACATCCATCACAGTTTTACAAATCAGTTTCCTGCCTCTACTTTGTCCTACTGCTCTAACCATAGCTGTACACAGTTTTTATCATTGATTATTAGCAATATTTTAGCTGTGCTCCTTTTCAGTTTGCCCTCCAAATAAAGTGGCTCTGCTCGTGGTTCTTTACCTGATGGATTACTTGATGGTATCAATATCACTGACAAAGCTGATAGAAACGATGGCCAGAACTTCAAAAATACGACTGAAGTTCTCATAAACCGGAGTTATGCTTTAAACCTCTGCTTGATTTGACCGTATCATTTACAAGAGAAAATAACAGAACTGTTGCCTGGCTTGTATAACCATGAAGCTGTTGTTGTGCAGCACGGCCGCCTTTGAAGAGCTGATCGAGCCGTATCGGCTGAAGGAAGACGATATGGAGCAGGAGGCAGCTGAGAGGCTGAAAAACAGCGAACCCTGGAGGATCACTGACAATGAGCTGGAGCTGTACCGCGCCAAGGTCAGCACGCTGCTGCTCACTATGATTCACTGCTGTGTCGTTCTGTCCTGTGTAGTTTCAGGAATTTAAATATGTTGTCATACAGTGTCATATGATTATATCTTCCAGAGCCTTTTGGCACATGAAAAGGCAGAGAGTGAATACTTTTGTAATCCACTGCAGCCCAGTTGAACTGGTTCTGTGAACAGAGTGGAAACAGTTGAGCATAGATGAGCTGTGCTGCTGGCTCACAGTCGCTGTTGCAGCAGCTTGTGATGATTATCTGGTAAGCTGATAGCTGAATGTTTAAACCTGTTTGTTTTGCTCTTCAGACTAATCGTCAGATCAGACTCAACGAACTGCTGAAGGAGCACTCAAGCACAGCCAACCTCATCGTCATGTAAGCTGCTGTGTGTGTGTGTGTGTGTGTGTGTTTTCATTTTAAGATGTTGATTCATCCCACTGAACTAATGTAGGAGTGTTTAAGAGATCATTCTTATATAGCCACTGAGGCCATATCATCCCTCCTGGGGTCTCATTCATAACACAATACATAGGATCCATACTAAAAGTGTACATGTGCTCAAAAAAAAAACAAAAAAAAACCTGACTTATAAAACTGTCTATGCACACCTGTTCCATTTCGAAGTCACAGTCCACCTGGATATCTGCACACGTGGATCATCCTCATATCAACACCACAAACCATAAATGGTCAATGCATAGCAGCCCGTTCATGTTGCTGCATATAAATGAGCCTGCTGATCAGTGGAGCATTACAGTGAATCATGGCAACAACCAGGAGCAAGATGAAGACACAGAAATAGAGGTGTTTGTGGGTGAGGTGGAGGTCAGAAAGCAGCGGGAGTCACGAACAAAAGGAAATGCAGTGAGTGACAAGAAGTTGCTGCTGCAGGTAATGTAGCAACAGCACAGTCATGTTTACTGCAGCAATTGTACACACCAGTACTCTGTAACTAAATCGTACTTGGTGATACCTATGCACAGTATTAGAAGACGTTAATTATTAAAAACTATTCACACTCTCTTCTGCACTTCTATAATGCTTTTCTACCGCTCATCAGCTCATTTTCATTGTTTACTTATACAGTCTGGCCCTCCACTTCTGTGTGGGAAGTGATGTATGGCTCTTTCAGGCCTGGTTTGTGCATAGGCAAAGGCTATAAATGAAAAGACAGATGGACTAAAAAACACATTGCCCAAGATGTAAGGGCATGTGGAAATGAAACTAAACGAAGATTGCAAGGACTTAGGAAGTAACCATATAGTTATCGCTATTCTTGCACCATCTTAAATCCCCTCCCCTCACACCTGTCCAGTGTCAGAATTGGGGGAGCTTTGTTGGACTATTTTTGTAAATTCCAAAACCAAATATCAAGTAGGCAGGGCTTGAACGTCTCTCCAAAGCATTGTTTTTTCTTTCTTCACACAAGTGTCGGTTTTTCTGCAATCAAGCGAGTTCCACACCATGGATGTCTTTCAGGAGAGACTTTCTAAAAGCCTCCACCATCATCCCCACGGTCATGATCGTTGTGTGTTGCCCCTCTGTATCAGTGGAGGCTTGCCACTGTGCTTTTCAGCGCGGCTGCTCATGACTCATGAGACGACATGTTGTTTGAACTTAAAGGTGTGTTCAGTGTTCAGACCAATATTAGTTGTGAGAGGAGACAAAAGAAACGCAGCCCTGTCATTCATTTCAACAAGGCCACTGATGGCACAGCAGTCCTGGCACAAAGAGCGTTTACAACAAAACACAGGGATGTATGGACTGAACGCTGAACCTGGCTCAGCTGTTGCCCTCAGCACACATTCCTGCTGGATTGCTGTATGTCACGCATGGAGATGAAATGATTGTGACCATGATAACTTTTCAAAGCAGTAAAATCCTGTTTCATAGTGTTATAAACCTCTGAAGGCTTGTCAGACATCAAAACACTGCACAAAGTCATGAACCTATGATGCAAACTGGAACTCCTTGAACTTATTTCATCTTTTAGTGGTTCTTCAGTGCATCCCCTTTCATTCTTTAACACAGGGCTGTTTTCTGTCTGAACACCTGGTAACCTGGAAAGTATAGGACTTGAATTGGCATGACTCTAAACCTTTGGGATGAAGAAACTTAGTATATATGTGTCTAGTAGAGCTGCAATGAGAGTAAATTTAATCTGATAAGAGATTCACATATCAGTAATTTAATAAACTCGAGGTGTTGTCCTGCCCTAAGCATCTGGGGTAGCATCAAAATCCTTTTCACTCCTGGCTGATTGGGTGTTTTGGGATGACAGTCTGATGACACCTCTGTAGACCTTATCATGGAGAGAAGAGATGCTGGTTCAGCCTTTAGTTGACATGTCATTGTAGTGTAGCAGTGTCCTTTGAATGGGACACAGCTACCTTTACCCCGCAGCATTGTGGGGATTTGTAAATTTGGCCGCAGAGCTTCAGCTTCAGAGGTGTTCATCAGAGCTGCTCTGATGACGCTCATTAATTATTAGGACTGAAACTCTGAAACCTTCGTTCAGAACTTGCAACAGCTTGAAAGGGTTGTGTGAAGTGTCGTTCCAGCATCAGGCTGTCAGAGCCTTCAGTGAATGCAGCAGAATACAGACCTGTAGAGACTAATGGAGCATGTGGGCTGTTCACCTCCACCCACAACTTCCTCACATACAGAATTCAGGAGGACGAGGAGAAGTCAAATGAATAAATCAGACCTCCAACGTTTTCTTTGGAATTGTAAACAAAGCTAATATTTAAAGTGTGGTATTTCCGGTTTTCAATCGTATCGCTTGTTTTATCAGTGAACTTGAGTGAAAGCAGCCTGTTAATGCATGCCCTTTCTTTTTCTTGCCTCCTCCTCCTCTGTGCAGGAGCCTGCCGTTGGCCAGGAAGGGGGCGGTGTCCAGCGCTCTGTACATGGCCTGGCTGGAGGTGTTGTCTAAGGACCTGCCGCCCATCCTCCTGGTGCGTGGCAACCACCAGAGCGTCCTCACGTTCTACTCTTAAATACACGCACGGAGAAGAAAATCCAAGTTTTTAAGTCTCACATTCACTTCTGCTTCTGGGAGCAGACCCACATACACATCCCAGTTCCAGTCCAAACCTAGAGGTGCACCACATACACTCCAGAGACGGTAGAAAACACAGCCACTGATGGAACAATGCTGGCAATATGAATAAAGATGAAGGTAGTGATATTGGTTGAGATGTGTAAAAGCCCTACAAGTGATAGAGGAATGTCAGGGTTGGGGCAGGGGGTGGTTGGAAGGTTGGCCACTCTGCTCCTTTCTTTCTATTTATTCCAAAATGTCTGGGTTTTTCTCTTGTAGCTCTAGTTTCTTCTAATTTCCTCATGAAATATTAAGTTTTGTCAAAATTGATTTCTCTCAGGCTCCAAAGCAGTCGTGCACAATGTCCACATTGTTTCTCATGATATGGAATATCTTGATGTCATACTTGTTAAGTTAATTGGACCAGTTGTTGTGTTTGTGATGCAGCAATAATCACCCTTTTGTTTCCTTAAATATTGGGAGAGAACCATGCAGAAAGCTTTGCAACACCGTCTAAAGCCTTATGGATGTGCCTTCCAGTTGAATCAGATGAAATAATTATAATCTCTATCTAGATTGACAATATTACCTATTATAGTGGTATATATTGATTATAATAGTTAGTTTTATTGAGTTTTAAATGTGATTCTTTCTTAGTTGGAGCATTGTATTTATGCGAGTGGATTGCATGAATTTAATGAAGGGTGTCCACTTAATTGCATGAAGACTTTCTCTGTCATTTCTTTTTCACCCTAATCAATGTGTTTATTTTGGGTTTTTATTTTTTATTCACTTTTGAGTCTTCCTTTTTAAAGCTGTTGAATATTTACGACAGCTTCAGCTACTCAACACAAGACACAATTTATCTTTTAGGCACGTTGCCTAAAAAATGTTCGTACGGGTCTTAAACTTAAGATCGTGTTGTTCGTCAGAAAAGATGTGAACGTAGTTTTCCAGTAGCCTAAATTAAGGATTTCTTTCAACAACGGTTTCTTTGTCCACGTGTATGGTTCTTCCCCTGAAAAGAAACGGCTCTGCCCAACAAGCTAGTTAAAACTTTGCCTTAATGCTAGAACTAACGATTGTCATGTGGTCCTTTACTCTTATAAGCCATACTGGCTGGACGGTTTGTGGGTAAATGCAGATAGCGATCCATTAGTAACATGTTAGGAGAAGCCTTTCAGCACAGTTGTCTTCTATACTGTATATGCATCTTAATTTTCCTCCCCTAGTCCACCTGCATTCGTCTGTTACAGTGCTTAATGTAGGCCTGCGTGTTGCTGGTGAAGTGATTAATCGACAGATCGTAACATATTCCACTTTGCCAGCATTGGCGCCACAGTAGTCTTGAGTTTTGCACTCCTGTCTCGCACACCTGTCTCGCTGCTCGTTTGTCTGGGTGTATGATGGACTGCTGGTCTCCCATTCCCACAAAGCCTAGAAGAGCAGAGAGAATGAACGACACACAAGCTTCACATTGGAAGACTTGCTGGCAGGAAGAATGTGACATTAGAATGTGTCAAGGCTAAGTGAAGATATACCTCTATGCATAAGAGCTTGTGTTGCGTAAGTACTTGTAATAAAAGTCCATTGTTCCTTCACGTGAAAGGATCTACTCGCCTCAGTTCATTTAAGGAGCACTTTAGGCAAGTTCCTTTATTTTCTACAAGAACACTTGCTTGTAATCTTTTTAAGGGTACCCTGGCTCCTAGAAAATCCATGTATAGACCATTTTAAACACTGAGGTTCTAAATAGGTTAATGTATTCCCCTGTTCTAACATCGTCATACACAATGTCGAATTGGCCAGATTAATTTTGACATAATTGTGCTAAATTAAAACTGGTTTCTGCTGTTACTAATTGGCTACTGCTACGTTCTGGAGTGGGTTAAGCTCCATTTATTTTAAAGGTGTGTTCAGACTGAATGCAAAGTGAACTTTAGAAGCGCTGCCTTTGCTTAGAAAAACAGTGTAAAGACACAGGGGGATGCAAGTTCACACAGGGCAGCCCAATTTCAGGTAAAAACTCATAGGAGTTGAAAATGTCTCAACATGAGGAAAAAATTGTGTGCATCCCAAACACAGAGTTCCAATTCATGAAAATAGGAAGGCAAGAAAAGAAATCTGATGAGTCTTAATAAAAGTCCAAATAGTCAAAATAAAGTATGAAGTGGAAGGTACCGGTAAGTTCTGAAGTCAGTTGCAAGCCAACATCCGTATAATAATTAAAGGCATTTACACATGGACTATTGTAACATTTCAGCAGTTACATTTGCATGGATAATCAAATTGGCTGAAGTAACGCCCACATAAATGTTCTATTTGAGTGGATTGCCCTGCAAAATGAATAATTCAATTTGGCTCATGAATAATATGAGGCCATGGTTTAAGCAGGATAATGCACAGCTCATTGTGGATGGTCCCATACTTCCAGTTTAATGTCAGCAGTTAACAGCAAAGTGAACTAACTCTACCTAAACAACACAATTCAAAAGAAAAAGCTCTATTATGGCTAATGACGATTATGGATATTGTTTAAAAACTGCCACAAAACTAATGTAATAAAACACGGTTTTGTTTATTTGTTATGTACTTTTTCTCTGCGTTTCCCCTCGAAACGGACAGGTTTAGCATTTAGCTTGTTACTTTTATGTACTTATGTCCTTTACTGTATGCAATTTCAACGGAGGAATGTGACACGATTCTTAGGTTAGTTGAATGTACTGTATAATAACGAACACTACCGCGAGGAGCTAGCATACATAGTCTCCTTCTCTTTTCCATTCTCATGAATATGAATTGTTTCTTGCTTGGACTGCAGTTAGCACAGTGCATTGTACTGTCAGCTTCATTGTGCTGTTAGCATTCATACAGCTGTATCCCATCATTCAACACTGTGCTGTTGTTATGGGTGTATATAAGCATTCAGTACGTACACATTAACTATATACACTCTCACGGTCACCAGTGTATTAAATATACCCTGAGTACTTTCCAAGTATGTGAAGAGCATGTACTGGGCCAGGAACTGTAACCCTTTTTATATCTTTGAAAGCACAGTCAAAGACTATGCCTGGTTCATTTATAGCACACAACAGGGCCCCCAAAATGCCACGATATCTTCCCAGCTCATTGTTAGAGGTCTTTGGGTCGGGGGTTTAGACCTGTGGAAAACCTTCCCAAACACCACATGTATATAAACCTGTTTTTAAAAGAAGAGTCCCAATCCCAGACAGACCGAGAGCTGACAGAGTCCCTTTCGCATCCAATTGGATCGTAGACATGTTGACAACCAGACCAGATCTAATTCGACCGAATTTAATTTTGACTTTGAGGAACCGAGTGCAACCTTAAATGTACATACTCTGTGTTATGTGTTTAAACTGTAGATGACAAGACTGCATACTTTATATTTGACCCAAACAAGGGACTAAAAGTCAAGATATCTCTGCTTTTGTTGCTTTGATTTTGCTGTTTCTTGATATTCACCAGACTTTATTCAAGTGCAACACTGAATCACTGCAGGGCCACTTTAATCACCTGCAGCGTTTCAAAGCTACAGTTTGATTCATGTCTCTCAGTGCGAGTATTGCATCATTTCCAGCAAAAAGTACAAATCAATTGTACATCAATTTTTTTTACATAGTAACTGCTAATAGAATATACTGTGACCGTTCTTCTACAGTTCAGACTGTACTTCTTATCAAATTTGTTTGTCGAATACCTTTTGGGCAGCACTGGTTTCGAAACAACGGTGAGCTAGTGGGACATTCTGACATCTGGGGGCGCTATTGTGCACTATAACAAAGTCAAGGACTGTATCTTAAAACTAGTTCATTGTTCTGCTGTGAAGCACTCACTCTCCTTTGCTGTTACAGAGCAACAACATTACAAACAAGACCACGGGTTACTCTATATTTGTATAATAAAGAATATATATATGCCTATATATACACATATATAAATGTATCAGTCCGACCTGGAGGGGATCTTTGTCTTTGATATGTCACATTAAGTGAAACAAAAAGACCTCCTGTCAACATTTTACAACCAAATAATAGTGTATGTGTGTGTTGTTTTCTTCATTTATGTCCTGATAGATAGATAGATTCTAAAGCCTGTCTGACAAAACTACTGTGTTCTACTGAAGAAACCAAATGTCACCTGTACTCACAAGTCAGCCACCATGTCATCATTTCACATCTCCTAATTATTGTACGTATTTTTTGCCAAAGCCCACCTTCCTCTCCAGCCCCCATCCATCATGTGTCAAGTGATGATGATGGATGATAGTGTAACAAAATCATAATGGTCTTGATATCTCATGGTGGTTGACGTCATCCACACTGCAAACATAAACTAACCTGTAAATAAACTCAGTAGTCTCATGGCATAAATTAAGGGAGAGGAATAATTATGTCGAATTTCAATATGGAGAAAGATATTTATTTTAGTTTTTAATTTTCTCCGCTTTTTTTGGTTTTGTCTTTAATATCTTGGATTTGGTTGTAAGTTAATTTGCATGTTGATTTTTTTTCTTTTATTGTTTTGTTGCCTTTTGATTTTAGCAAATTGTGTCTTTTTTCTCTTTTTGAGTCTGTGTATTTCTATCTTTTTAATGCCTTTTGAAGAAAAGACATGACAACAAAGCAGATCAAACCTGTTTTCTCCTGCTTTCACACAAACGTGGATGGAATCGACCCAGCTGGTTGAAGCAGTAATGTTTTGATACACTGTACTGTTAACAGTCACAGATATGCTTTTTCTAACATTTTAACATTTATGATTACCAATACTTTGTACATCTTTATTGCAATAAATAAATCAAATGAAATCCGTTATATTTGACGTCTCCTTTTGTGTTCTTTATTGTTCATACTGTCACTGAATAGGTAGGAAATGAAGACAACGTAAATAAAATAATGCATCTGCTAAAACTTAACATTTGTTCACCTCAGCAATTCAAAGAAATCATAGAATTCAACAATGAAAATGAACTGATTTACACAGATTTACAAATTCATTTTGAGATTTCTTTGAGATCACAGGTTTAATGAAGTGATGATCTTGAGATAATGTGACAAAAAATTTACTGTAACTTTGACTGCTTTTGCCTTCCATACTTAAGGCTTAAAGATGACCCTTTAAAAGCAAGGTTTCACTTTTCTTAAGTCAGTTTCAATATCTGATGGATACATTTGGGTGTGGTCAGATGTGTGCTCTGTTGCACCTGTAACCACACCCAACTGTGATGTCACGGTGTCCCCTGCAGTACGCATTTCCATCACTGCAGCAAGGTGAGAAGTTCAACCACTGGAGGTCAGCAAAAACCAGACTTTCAGTTGGTGAAGTCTCTTGTAGAGCCAGTTGATCTTCTGTGTGATTACATCATCTTCCACGTTATTTTCAGGAGGGTTTTCCCTTCACTTTGACCACCAGCCATGGTGGTTGTTGCAACTAGGCTCCACCCTTCAAAAGTAGGTTTTCTGCAAGGATTAAAGTCTAATAAAACCAAGAACCAAGGTATCCCTTCAGGAGCCCACTGGGACATCATGGATGCTGTGTCAAATTTCATGGTGCAAAGAAATATTCATTTAAGGTTTAACTCGTCCTCAACTGCAAACTTTTTCTTCACTGGTCATCTGTCTGTATTTCCAACATCTGCAGAGCCAGATATTTAAGCAACTACTTGCCACATTACCACAAAATTTGCTGTGGATATTCATCATCTCCAGAGAGCCTGCAGCAGTTTTCTTACCATAACATGTTCACTATGACTCTTCTGGTTCTAGTTCTCTGTCAAAGTGAAATAAGAACAAAACCATATATGGCTACCACTTACAGAGGGATGAGGTCCTTAAAGTTATATTATATAATGGCAATGTCTTCATCGATCAGTTTTTCCTCTGTAGAACCACAACTGGTACTACGATGACAATAAGTACCACACAAATGGACAAAATGATGGAAGAAAGAATTTTACAAAGTCTTTTTCTCTTGTGTTCTGCTTCTTTCTTCTTCAGTAAAGAGTCAAATCCTGGTGTGTAGAGATCCTCAAGCCAAAAGTCCAGATCTTTAGCAGTCTTCTCTTCCTCCTGCAAAGAAAATGAAAACAGGCTTAACTATGAAGCATCATCAGATATGAATAAGCCCTGTGATTCCTGTTGTTGTTAATGCACATTGACTCTGAACATAATCCAGGCAGTGACTACCAATGAGGTTTCAGCTTCTTAGCTATTAGCTCAATCACCTCAAAACTTGCCTACATAACACTGTCTCTGTCAGAATGTGGTCTTGTGAAATCTGCTATCGAGAGTCATCATTTTAGCTCTTGAAATCCATCATCACCAGTCAGAAATGAGAAGCTTGTTTTTGTTTACTTCTGTGAGGAACAGAAGACCTGCTGTTTCAAAAATGACTGTGATGATGGTCAATCTGTCACTGTTAGCACTGTAAACTCCATATGTGTAGTGCAAGAATGCACAGCTTGACAGACATGGTAACAGTAACTAAGGAGGACGGGGCTTAGCAAAGGGTCTGTTCCCACCATGAGCAAGGACTTGGCTATAGATAAGCCCTTTGCTCCTCTTGGGTGTATAGGCCACTGACAAATATCCTCCATTTCACCACAAATATCCTCCATTTCACTGGCCCTCCAGGTTGGGGGGTTAGGCGTGGGGTTAACTACCCCATCCTGTGAAAACATTCCAGTTACAGAAACACTGATTTGGCTAAAGTGGCAAGGAAAAACTGTTTTTTAATAGACAGAGACCTTGAGCAGAACCAGACTCTGTGCAGGTGGCCATGTGCCTTGACTGGTATCTGGCAAAGAAATGCAAACTAAGAGTAAAAGGTCTTTAAGCAGCCTAGTTGGGATGGAGTGTAAGAGATCTTAGTTAAGTTCAGAATGAACAGTGGGTGGCAGTGCTGCAGCATTACTTTGGATTGAAGCATATAATCACAACAAGCAGACAATGACTTCTTACAGCAGCTCAATACTGATTCCAGACTGAGCGTTTGCTGGACACAGTATTTTGCCATGTATCAGTTAGTGCCCATCCTTATAAGTGTGACATTAAAAAAGGGAATGGGAAATAGATATTATGATTAAATTGAGAAAATTGAGGTACAAGTTAGGAAATAATTCAGAGAGCCAGTACAAATGCAAATATAAAGTAAACAAATAATTTAATAACAATAATTGTATTCATTTTATCAACTGATGGATGAGGTGACATCACATAGCCTATTGTATTTGCTTTTCTGAATATGTGGATATGTATTTGATATTGCCTGGTAAAAAGTACTGATGAGTGGGATGGCGTTGCAGACCATTAGTCCACACAGGGTTGGATTATCTGGTTTGTGTTGTACTTATTGAACCCCCACCCTAAAACCTGTCCCCTTGCAGCACCCGTCAGTTACAGAGCACAACAATAATGAATAGACTCCTGAAACCAACCACTTCTCCTACTCCTTTGCTAGAATACCTTGTCCCAGGTTTTCTGTGTGGCAGTTACTTTAATTAGACAAACTACCACAAGGTAGGTACTTAAGACAGGATCCATCCCCCGAACACCCATTCAGCTTGTCATCCACAGCCTCTCTTACTGTCCACAAGTTACCTTTAAAAAATCTGCCAGGTTGCCGTGGATTGTTTGTGTGTCGTACTCCTTGACAGTCCAGGACGGCTTGGACTTCTTGTTGTCCACTGCATCCATCGATCTTATGGCCATGAACAGAGGGTTGCTTTTAATGTTGGACGTCAGAGTGACTGGAGTGATGTGCTTCTCCAGGTATCTGTCCACAAACACCACAGGGGTGCCCTCTGGGGATGGAGGAGACCTGCTTTCGGTGCTTATCCTCCCCTTCCTCTGCGGAGACAGTGAGGCACAGATTTGAATTCTCACCACGTCCTCTTTTAGGCTTTCAACACAACTGAGGGGATGCTGGAGATATACAAGGTATATCTCCAGCATCCTTACAACATCAGCACATCATTTAGCTGTAATGAGTGTGTTCTGGCAATCCTACAGCCTTTCCTCTGCTTCCTCTGGCCATAGAGAGCAGGTTTTAAGTAATACTCCACATTCTATTACTCAGGTGACCTAGTTTTAAAGAAAATCCCTCCTTTCTGTCTTAAAATTCCTCTTTAACTTATTTCCTTCTTTGTCCTCTCCTGTGTACTGTGGCCGAAGAGACAGTCTTACATTACATTTTAAGTGTATCACATACAGTATTAACAACTGTTTGCTCATCATCAAACAAATATAGCAGCAGTACTCACTCTGTGGTGCTAAACATGTTGAAAATGCCAAACAAATCTAAAAAGACACGTGTGATAATTCCCACTCTTATTTATAGCCTTACTTGTAATATGTGGAAATTATTTCTAGTCTCAACATCTTCTTATTTCACTCTAGTGGCGTGATCATATTGTTATATTTCACCTTGTTGACTATCACTTTTTGCTGTCACACTTTTCAAATTTCCCAGCGGGTATTAGCATTTGATCTCGTATCAGATAGTAGATGTTATGGTATAGGTATGTTATAGGTATTTGCGGTTCTGATGATGTTGCTGTCATTAAGAATTCTGACTTCTTCACATGAACACACTGGCAGCTGGACTGATAAAGCCAGAGTGAGCAGTCAGTCAGCAGTCAGCTTCAGGTGCTGGTTATCCAGGATCACTGATGTTGTGGCTCGGTTGCGGCTCAGCTTTGTGATAGAGGCCCCAGGTGTGAAAGTGACCTTAGATAATATTGTACTTTAACCAATTTGCTCAGATTACAAGGGTCTGTATGGTGTGGTAAATTCTACAGATTGTAATGTTGTCAGGGACAAACTTTGCTTTTGGACAACGTAAACTTCATTTCCCTTCACTTGACTTCATTCTACTTGATTAAGAGTACTGAGCTCATCCCTCCTGTTGTTATTATCCTCTTCACAAAATGTCTGGATTCTCCATCAAATATTAGACCATGTCCTGTCCCCTGGATATGATGACTGCTTAATGAATAATTAACTAAAATGTTCTCCTGTTTCAAGCCACTATCTCCACACAGCTCAAGACTGTGATGATGATTTCTGCTAGAAGATCATTCATGCAGACTAAATGCACATCATAAATAATGTATTTGGGCATATCTGTAATGTGGAATAACATTTAATGAACCAAATACAATCCATGTCAAAGGGGAGACACACAGACACAAAAGCATACACAGAGATGAACATACAGTGAGAGTGACTGTCACAGTCCATACCTGAGAGTAGAGCCTGTTCTGCCAGTGTCTCTGACTGGACATCACCGCCCCGACCTGAAACATGCCATATGGGGCCGGCAACATCCCAACATCCAGCTGAAGGAACTTCTCTGGGTTGTTGTTGGGCAGAACAGAGATGTCCATCCTGGCTCTGTTGCTCCATCCACACTGACTTCATCACCTGCCGGCAGCCTAGCTGGATGCACATGCTCACTACAACTTGCAACCTCTGTAATAATTAATGAAGAGCAAGATATTTATGAGCCTGTATCACTTGCAGGTGTGTGTAACCCAACCTGACCATTAAGAGGCTGATGCTGAGAACCAACAGTGTAGTGCAGGGCTGAAAAGATAGAAGGCAGAGAGAGGTGGAGGCCCAGTGCTTTACTTTACGCATGCTACATTCATGCTGAAGTCATCGGAGTATTCTGTTACGTAAAACTGCCGGTGCCATTTACTCAAGCAAAACAGAAAACATTTGAAGAGCTTATAAAATATGACGCTTTCTTACAGATGAAACCACCCAACACTATACAGAAGAGCTGAAATGATTTCATGCATTTTTAATCATTTTGAGGTTTGGACTGTTGGTTGGACAAAACAGAACAGTGATAGTGTCACTCTGAGCTCTCAATGAACAAATATAATCTGCAAATGAATACGTAATGTAAATAATCACTGCTTACAGCCTCATATTAGACCCTCAACCAACTACGACAGTAAAATGCAGTTGAATGCATCAGTTACAGTAATCTGTGTAATACATGATAGTGTAACACTAAAAGGGGCCATTTTTCTGGATTGAGTACTTATAAGATTCTCAAGTACATTTCCGAAACACTTTTACTCAAGCAGCATAATAAATGCAGGATTTTTACTTATGACAGAGTAGTTCACATAGTGGTATTGGTACTTTTACTGAAGTAAAGGATCTGAAGACTTCATCCACCCTGAAACATGCAGCTCTCTTCAGAAGAACGACACCCTCTGTGAGTGCTGCATGATGTCACGTCTGTTGTGCTGGTGCTTCAGTCCAGAGAGAGACACCTGGCAGCTGCTATGACTCTGACAGCTCATCTACCTCCTGGTGAGCCCTGAACCCTCCACCAGCACTGTGACCAAGCCACAGCTTACTGTTCATCAGCACTTTCACTTCACTCTCACATAGCATGCTGAATGTGATGAAGACTAAAGGCCAGATTTCAATGCAGTCTGCAATATTTTAGTCATTAATCAAATAATGGTTTGGGCTTAAATTTACACCCAATAATAATAATAATAATAATAATAATAATGATAATAAAGACTAAAATCAGCAAATATATATTTATATTTAGTCATCTGGTTTTAAAAAAAACCTTAACAAAACTTAAGAAATCAGCCAATTATCACAAATCTTGCTGATTAATTGTCTGATGATTGACTCTTCGATGAAATCAGCTTCAACATGCAGAACACGTGTGTGATCCTGATGGCGGCACTGAGGGCAAGGTCATGGTGGGTCACCACCGCTGATAGATTCCCTCCTGATGGGAGCATAAATGTGCACCACAGATTCCCTCTCGGAAAATACGTTCGTCACAGGCAAACAGATGGAACAGGAAATCAGCCTCCTAGTCGGAGGTTTGAAGCGTGCCCTGTCAGTGCTGCAGGCGCGATGGAGGCAGAGAGGGGGGGTGGTGGTGGTGGTGGTGGTGGTGGTAGTAGGGTGGGGGGTTGCGATCACGTACAGTAGATGTGGATGGTGCAGCGGGGTTGCGCAGCAATCCACCAACGATGTAACGTTCGGGAGGAGGAGAGAAAAAATCCGGGGAGGCTGACCAATGAGGCGGATATTGCAGTTTTACCTTTTGCACATGTCCGATGTCGTCATTGGGAAACCACTATCGCACTGCCTCGTATCGCATCCCTGACAGAAAATGGATAAGCACAGGCTGGGAGCCCGGACTGATGCGGTAAGACATGGAGCTTTTGATTTGCAGCACCGCGTCGTCGTGCGGCGTGCACGGCTAATAGCCTGTGGAGGAAGACAAAGATCAGATTATGCATTTTAACTCTATTAACTGCAACCCGTCGGCCCTTTATTTCTGTTTAATGTGACATCACTGCGACGGTCACAGAGATTGAGCTCGGGAAATATCGTGCATCCCATTTTCGGCTCTGTGCACGCATCAAATTGCATTCAGCCATTCGCAGCTTGCAAAGCGTGTGGATTTGTTCGTGCCTGCTTGATCTGAGCACAGTGGCTTATGTGTCCTGCTCATTACTGTCCAGTGTAGTCATTTCCCTGCTGGCTAATGCTGAACTAACATGTTCCCATCCTTGAACACTGACATCATCCTCATCGGGATTCTGGCTCCAGGCAGCAGCCCTTCATGCAGCAGCAGCAGCAGCAGTCAGGACATACTCCGCAGTGTTTGCTAGCTCAGCGCGTCAATGCGACGTTTGATCGGACTTGATGCATTTCTCTGCGACCCAAGTTCATTATATTTCAAATAAGGCAGGCCCCGAGCCCTGCACGGCTGCAGTGTGACGGAGGTTGCATGGGTTGTTCTGATTTCCTCATGAGAAGACCGGCACAGTGAGCTAGCCAGATGCTGCAGAGTTGTACAGAGGCCACAGCATGTGTGCACACAGACAGATAGGTGTGTTATAGTCAGGCAGTCGGTCTTAGAAATTTACATTTACCTACAAATGTAAGGATTGTATTTTTTTTTTTAAATACAAACCTTATATTTGTAGGTAAATTGATTAACTTTGGAACAATTTAGAGAACTTCAGAAATTCATCAGCCTGCAACACAATGGCGGTTTTCATCTGTAATTACTGATCCCATGGTGTCAAAAACTGTCATACAGTGACCACATAAGAGCTCAAGTGTTCAATTTATAATAATATAAAGTATACAAAAGCAGCAAACTCTCACATGTTCAGCTTCTATGTAATTTTCACCCCAGTCGGTGATAAGGTTACTCATCAGTTAATTCATTGTCGGTCAGTGACTTACCAGTTTAAAAAACAATCATTGTAGCACTATTTTTGGATTATCCATTGAATACAGTGAGGCCAATAGAGTGGAGCCTTTCAGCCTGCAGTGCCCCGGTAGTCATATGTGGGTAGACCCGTGTCTCTGAAGACAGATAGTGATGGAGTGAGGAAACTGCTGCAGAGGCCACAATCGACACAAACCTAATGCCTGCACAAATATATCAAGTGGTGGGTTTGTCACTTGAGGCCATTCTGTTTACTTTCATTCTTGCTTGCTTTTGACATTTTCTAATGTTTTTCAAATATATTTTAAACTACTGATGAAGCCCCACTGAAAGTGGAGCAATGCCCTATTTATTATCAGTTGAACTATGAGTGAGATAGCAGGCTCAGTGACTAGTGATGCTGACGCAGCCACTTGAAAGAGCAACAAGATTTGTTCACATGCAGTCGTTGAGAGACTTTGTGAGGCGTTCTGGCACAACAGTAGTTTGAGCAAAATACTAATATCAGCATGCTACCGTGCTCACAATGACAATGCTTCTGTACTGATATTTAGCAGGTATAATGATTACCGCGCTCACATCTTAGTTTAGCATGATAGCATTCCAACATTTGTTAATTAGCACTAAACACAAAGTGCATCTGAGGCTGACCTGATCACCGGATCACCAAAGTTGTAACAATTCATCGTGAGGGGAACCTGAACGTCTGGAATGGCAATCCATGCAATGATTGTGGAGACATTTCTGTCTGGACTACTGTGGTGGACCCACAACCCAACTAGTGTCCGTCAGATAGGTGATAGTATAAAACTCACAGCCACCCATAATTCACTGTTGCAAAAATAGATTGAACCAGTAAAGCTACGAGTGATTGAACTGAACTGCAGTGTAAGTATAATCTGTTTTGTCACATTGTGAGGATTTTATATGCACACCAGTATCTTACTTCTGAGTATTGTCTTGCCTTTGATCATATTTTAGGATGTTTACAGGGAACATACAGTGACCTTGGTATTTATATCTCTGTGGAACCTTTGATTTGGATCTCTGGGTTTCTTATCAGGCTGCAGTCTGTGCAGATGTGGCTGACTCTTCCACATCCCTGCCATTCTCATTTCAATCATTTCTGCAGTCGTTTCAGCAGCCCAGGATTATAGCTGTCTCGACACTGCTGCATTTAAACCCTGTCTGCTGGGTTTGGTTTCTTCGTCTCACCAGCAGTAATGGAAAATGAGAACAAGAAGCATATTCGTACTCATATTTTGTTCAGACTATACCAACTCATAGCTCATTATAGCTTCTATCATGATGTTTTTCTGACTAATCACTACATTATTTGAAGTTTTTTATCCATACATATCTCCACTGATGCACCTTTACTTTTCTTAAAAACAGGAAAAGGGCTTACCAGGTTCCTCTTACCAGAAAACTGAAGAATATTTTACACTGCTGTTGTACTTAACATATCCTGTGAAGTATAACATCTGAAAGAAATCAGCAATTTAGTCCAGGAAGAGCTACCTTTTTGGAGAGGAATATCTGCAGTTAGTTGCAGCTGTGGGATAAGGAACGATCGCAGACATTAGTTACTGGTGAATTGGCTGCTCCACCTTTCATGAAACCTTCTCCCTCCACACCCACACAGCCGTGGAGTTAGGATGTTGAGGTTGGAGCACGTCTGACTGGGGAAACTAGTGGTCCTGTCACAATTCTGTTCCAATCTTCCCTTTATTAACCAAGTGTTTTAGCTGACCTTTACTGTACCGTAACAAAGATCATTTGTACAGATATTGTTTAAAATATGGTCACTGACATTGTCCAATATCTAATATCTATATATTCAAATCAATATATTATGACTGGCAATAAAGTTAATTTAATCAGAGTAGTGCTTCCTTTGAGCATACCTTTCATGCAGAGGGTGGAAGTTTGTGTCCTGCTACAGTCCAACAATTACATTTTTAAAATCATGACTTCAATCTTTTCCTAACCTTAATCAAGTGATTCAGTTGCCTAACCTTAACAATAACTTAACCATAACTCAGTTGCTATGAGCAGATATATTAGTAACAAATAATTTGGATAAGATCAACATCTTGTAATTATGCCAAGTCATAATTGTGAGACTGAAGTTCTAATTACAAAAACAATGAATGTCATAGAAACATTTTTGTGATGCATTGCACATGTAGATAGAGCTGAAGCCTCAGCCACATTTGTGACACACAGGCCTACATGCAGTACGTGACTGATGTATTACATTACATTACACTTTTCTTAGGGGATGCTTTTATCCAAAGCCATGTACAGTGTGTTCTCAACCATGTAGATACAACCCAGACAATGCAAGAATCACGCATGTACATCAACTTCATCAAATATGCTGGTTCAAGTGGTACATTTAGAAACAGTAAGGGATAGTATTCATTTTTCATTCATTTATTTTATGGGTCAAGCTGCAGTCTCAACAGATGTGCTCTCAGTCTGTGTGTAGAATGTCTGTTGTCTTGATGTGAATGGGGAGCTTGTTCCACCATTCTGGAGCCAGGACAGCAAACAATCTTGATTTTGTTGAGTGGTAGCTGGGCCTCTTTCATAGTGAGGGAGCAGCAAGCTGATTGGCAGTACCCAAGCTTAGTGGACGGGCTGGGGTGTATGGGTTGACCATGTCCGGGATATTGGATGGGCCTGAGCCATTCACAGCACAGTTGACAAGTGCCAGTGTCTTGAGAGAGGTTTGAATGGCATGTGAGCGAGTTGCAGTAGTCTGGGTGAGAGATGACAAGAGCCTACACCAGAAGCTTAGCGGCACTACCTGGGCGGGGGACTGGACATATCCTCCTGATGTTGTTGAGAATTAATCTGCAGGAGTGGGTTGTCACAGCACTGTTGGCTGTGAAGGATAGCTGGTTGTCCAGTGTTGCACCCACAATTCTTACGGTCTGAGCCAGGGACACCAAAGCAGTCTCAATGGTAATGGAGAGGTCATGGATTGGAGATGTCTTTACAGGGCATTTGAGGATAACATCTCTACTGACATTATTGTTCAGGGATAGCACTATGATTCCAAAAATGTCATCTGACGCTCAATAGCAGGAAGTGTAGACTCTTTCATACTGAACTTGTGTTTTGGGGCCACATACATTATGTGTGAAATAGTATTGGAGCAACAAAACCAAAGATTTAGATGGGCTATTAAACTGCAGTGGGAGATTTATCCCCAATATGGCGACAACATCAGAAGCATTGAAGAGATTCATGAGACAATACTCCAGATTGATGTGGGAAAATGGAGCAGGAAACAGCATTTATGGAGAGTCAGCTAGCTCACATGTAATGGCATACTTCAGTCAAGAGGTTGGGGCACGGGATGCAAGAGGCTACTCCAGTGGATTTAGGTACAATCATGAGCCAAAAGCAAACAGAAAAATGGGTGTACCACTGATGTACGGGGTTTCTATGCTGAAAAGGAATGATAAACCCTTGGCTTTAATGGACTGGACTGAACGGCGTAAATGGAATTTAGTTTGTGCTGCTCACACCATTGAAAGATAACAGCAACATCACTTTCCAGAAACCTCAGTCCAACACAGATCTCACTGTCAACTGATTTTACTGGAACTATGTTCTACTGAAGAAAGTCTAAATTAAAACTGTTTTCAGTTTGTTTCGTGTTTGTTAAGTGAAACAAGTACGCAGTCTCTGGAAAGAGATGTTTCTGTTGAATTTTGTAGCTCTAACTTTTCTATGCCATGAAGAGCACACAATACCGTATGAAACCGTGGTGTCTGAGATATTCCCGGCAGTGTCTCCTGTAGGTTACTGCGGCAACTTTTTGAAGTCTGTGGTTGGTTTGCCATTCACCAAAATCTTGATTTTGTCAGTTGGGCAACGATATAAAGCAAGTCTTGACTGCTAACCACTCAAGCTGGGGAAATGGCCCCAGATAATCATTCATGGTATGGCAACTTGTGGTAAAATGCCATGTTGTTAACAGAACTCATAGGGAGCCTCAGGTTGACCCCACACCTGTCTATCTTCTTAATGGATCAACAGCTATCAAGACAGTCAACTTACATTTCATTGTGAATAAGTGAGCACAAGTGACATTGATTAGAATTGGAAGGAATTTTGCGACAGTTTAGGGTCAACATCTATTGGCTTTTAAACAAAATGAATTACGGGGCACATTCACATTGGTTTCAGCTTTTGGGGCATTGTGGTTGGGGTTAAGCACACACACACACACACACACACACACACACACACACACACACCTATAATTGCACAAATTAATATTAGTTATCACACCATAAATAATAACTGCGTAATACTGATATTTTATGCCACTTGGGTAAGAATGGGTAAGATTTAAGCCCAAGATTGAAGCACACGAACACTCTATTGACCCAGTGTTGAAGGGACGTGACTAAGACAACTTCATGTCATCTCAGGCTTGAAAGGCCCATTTATTTGACCCTCAGCTAACAGCTTCTTTATTTGCAGTGCTATGGGTCGCTACACACTGACAAAGCACAGCTCACTGACTGGATTATAATGGAGCTTGCAACCCATTCTCAGCATGTTGCTAAGTATCCCTGCCTTTCTTCTGGACACAGTGTGTATCGTTTCTTGCCTGACTCACCATCCTAGCTGTATGAGCAGGACAGTTTGAGAGTGACATATAACCTAATTTTTGCGAGGAGCAACATAGTGGAAGACAGTCTTTCTTTCCCCTTCTCTGACCTCGCTCTTTAGTCTTCTTGGGCATACATCATCTTAATACACTTTTCTGCAAGTGCTTCATGGTCTTGATACAAACCTTAATGGAAACAATATATCTTCTTGATACCTTCTTTACACAATGCATTACATTGTCTTGACACAGCTTTGTGCAAGCCTTCCATAATCCTGATACACACCACTGCAAGTGTTACATCGTCTTGATACACCTTACTGCAAATGTAACAGCGTCCTTATACACCTCACTGCAAGTGTTACATCGTCTTGATACACCTTACTGCAAAGGTAACAACGTCCTTATACACCTTACTGCAAGTGTTAAAACATCTTGATACACCTTACTGCAAGTGTTACATCATCTTGACCATTACTGCAAACATTACATTGTCTTGGTACACCTTACTATGAATGTTACATCATCTTGATACACCTTGCTGCAAGTCCTACACAATCTTTATACACCTTAGTGCAAGCATTACATAATTTAGACATACCTTACTGCAAGTATTCCATCATCTTGATCAGGCCTGGAATTTCATTTCATCATTTTATAGTCCCACTTGGTCTTTGGTGTTGTCAGGGTTTTTTTGAGGGCACAAACACAAAATTAATTTTTTCCAATTATTTTAAGTCGATCTCTGTTTTTTGGCTCTCCTTTTCTGCCAGGTTCTGTCCTGCCTCCCTGCTCTGCCTTGCTCTGCCTGAAAGGTATTGACACATACAGTAATACATCAACTAGATAAAGATGGCTGTCATTACATAATAAACTGATTCACTGAACAATAGCTAGCTCACAGTCAGTTTCTTACTAGCTAGCTAACTAACTATATTACTTCTTCAATCATAATTTTCCATCCACCATATAAAAAAAGTCCATTTTTAGCTGCATCCTGAAAGTGCATCTTCAGAATCTTGCATGGCATGACAGTTGCTGGGGGGGGGGGGGATGAAAGTAACATTAATGTTGGAGTGCAACCAGCTATCAGTGTTAGCTGACCTAGCATTAAAACATGACATTGACTTGACAGCTAGCTAGCAAGCGTTGACTAATGTTACATTTGTTAACATTACTGTTACAAATATTAGGCTATAATATTTGTTAGGCATGTAGCACTACTTAGGCCAATGGGTCTAGTAAGTCATTGTTGTAGTGATATACAAGCCATGTGTAACATTATATGTTGAGCCTCTTGTCTGTTCATTTATCAAGCTGTCTTACCTCAGCTCAGTTGACCTTCTCAAGCTCACTCAGTTTAGTGGCATTGGCACATCTGGATGAATTTCATTAAGCCTGCTGGTTGGCCGGTCCTAGGTTTGTGCCAAACTGTCGTCATAAATAGCCTGGTTTTCTAGCAGTTTATACCAGGGTCGAAATTGAATCCTCCAGTGGTTATGTGCACAGCTTTTCATTTTATGTTGCCCAATAAGAAATCAGAATCCCAACAAAAGACAATATATTGACTGAAAAGACGCAGAGGTAAAAACAGCTGAATCAGTCGTGTCAGTGCAGGCAGAGTATCAGGACCACTGTGGCCACTGACCTTGTAATATTTTGAGAGGCATAAGGCCACAGGGCCAAGGGGGCACGGCAGCCATCATCGCTCCCATGAAATCCCCATGGCCTTGATGCACCTGACTGCAAATGTTAAATAATTTTGATACAAATTTCTGCACACATTACACCTTGTTGATACACTATACTGCAAGCATGACCCATCCTCCAACAAGCATTACATTGTCTTGGTACACCCTCTTGGATTATATCACCTTTGTTTACCTCTCTATTAGATAGCCTTGATATACCTTAGTACAGTATATTATACCTTACTGTTTTACATAATTTTGATACAGCTTACTGCACACAATGCATTGTCATGATACACCACACTCCAAGCATTATGTCATCTAGATACACGTGCACCTTAATAAACTTTACTGCAAACTTTTTCTTATCTAAGAAAAGGCAAAGTAATCTCTGTAATCTAAATTAAAGTAAGGAGCATATCCATACCATTTTACCACAAGCTCTTGTAAAAGCTCTTCGCAAAATTAGTGAAATTTGAGTATTAACTAAAATTCCTTTCATGGTTCTCATGATCCAGTCAATGCTAACAGTGAGAGTACAAACCAGATGTGAAGCAGATGCACAGCAGTCTTGAAATCGCTTGTGAACACACTGACGTCATATGGAGATCACAAATGCTTTGAAATCAAAACACTACGAAAAGAGTGGGATTCTTTGTGTACTTATTCATGCAGTTAAATGTTTTGATCTGCAGAAGAAAAAAAAACCTGTTCCAAAGTACACATGGCCATGTGAGTTGCCAGATGACAGACTGATGCTGATAATTAGTTAGCCAAAATTGTACTGAAAATGACCCCAAAATCGGGGGAACAACCAAACCAGTGATTTTGTGTATGCTTAAACTCCTATAATTGACAGCGTATGAATAACAGCTATTGTAGATGTACAATGTAAATGTTTTGATTCCAAGTCTCCCTTTAGGTCTCAAATTAGGCTCAATTGTCATAGCGGGCAACAAGAGTTTATTAGCATAACTTTCCCTGCCCCTGCAATCACTTCAGTGTCCCCATACTCTCTTCAAGTTCAAGCTCTGCTTTGCTCACCTCCTTAAAACCCCCCTGGTTACCTTCTGCTTTAGTCCAGCAAGGTTTGCAGAAGGGGAGACCACAGAGAGTCAAAATGCAAAATGCAACATACAGGAATCAGACATTTTGAAGGGTGTTCAGTGCCAGTGGTGCAGTGTTGCGATGTACCACAGAATAGTTCCATACTCACTATGCACCATAAAATAGTGCTCCCTGTGCTCAGTGACCACAAGTAATACTGCTACATCCACTAGAGAAGTGAGACTACCAGTGCACTACATCCTTTCATGAACAAGGGACCAGTTAGAGGTATTAATCATCCCTTAAATGTGTCTTTTCCAGGTGTTGCTGATCAGAGGAATGGGTCACCTTGTATGACCTTATATGGAAACTACTTATATTAGTATATGTATTAGTATATTTTTTAAAACCTGTATTAGTATCAGCACTCTACTGTCAGTGATACTGTGTTGGCCCACTGGCCACTTGCAGAAGAACTGACAGTGTAAAGGCAGAGTGAAACACATTGCATGCAGGCATTTGTGGCTGCAAGGTTTCAGCCTGTCAGGTCATACTCAAATAATATATAATAATGTTATTTTACCCTTTGAACCCTAAGTTTCTTTATTGTTTTTTCACTCTATTTATAGCTTTATGGAATAGTCAGTGTTCCAGAGACATAACCGTACCGTATTGCCCATGTGGTTTTTGTCACTTCTGTTGTTTTTCTTTTTTTCATTCCCATCTTTTTTTCCTCAGATTTTAAAAGTGGATTTAAGGTTGTTCATCTGTGAAAGATGCTGGAAATACTATTACTGAAAGGAGTGTGTGTTTGATGTTGCGATTTTAATTAGTTGTCATTCTGAGAAGAGGTGCTTTTGTTTGGATATCTGTCTTTTTGAAAAACGGCTGCACTTCAACCTCATTTGCATGTCAGTGAAGTGACAGTAGAGTACTAGTAGATGTACAGATGAAAAAGTGAATCTTCCAGTACATTTTGAATGGGAATCCAAAGAGAGAATTAGCTCTATGTGATTATCACTCAGCTACAGCAAAGCCAGTCATACAGTGGTGAATGATGTCATGTCATGGTGGACATCACCCTGGTCACTGTGCAACACTGAGGTCCACAATGTACTCAACCTTTTCCTTCTTTCTTTAAAAAGCCATGACATGAATCAGTTTCTAGCAGTTCATCCCGTATCCCCACTCATCTCCTCAGCCAAAGCTCTGACAGAGAGTTCAGTCTAGTCCAACCAGACACAATAGCTAATCAGCTAGACTGTTGGCTACAGTCCAGTGGTGTAGTGCAGGGTATATGCAGGTATGTAGCCACTTCTAAATCACGTCTGATGTGCACCATCCGGTAGTGTGGTGCAGGTATGGCCTGCTCTACTCTGCCTCTGATTGGCTAGTACTTTTTGCTTTTGTTGGTTGGGTTGGTTAGATTTAGGTATGAGGAGTGATGATTGGTTAGTGTTAGGTAAGCCAATGAGAGTTGGATGGGTCACGCCTTTGTCATCCTGTGGCTTACCTCATGTAATAACACGACAAAATATTGCCTTTGGAGTATGTATTTAATGAATTGCTGTGAATTGCATGAATTACCTGCTTATTTTAATTAAGAACATACCCACTTCTCCAGACACCACTACACAACTGCTACAGTCTGTGTAATATTAACATTAATCACTTCCAAGTAGTATATATGAAGGCTGTTTATACAGATTATTTACACTGGCAGTAGACAAGTTTGTTGCTTTAACGTATCATTATGAAGTTGATTGTACAATGTAATGGTGATAGAATGATGGCACTGTCAGCATTTAGATTGGTTCCCTACAAGACTCGCTTTCACTTTGCAGTTCTGTCTGCACTAGGTACAATCTCCTGAAGGCTGACGGCTAATCTAATCAGGCTGGTACCATTTTTCATTTGCATTCATGACTTTATTATAAATTAAATTAATGAATAAAGTCATGCTTTTTCTGCTAATGTTTTCCTCTACTCCACCCTCCACCCTGATGCCAACCCCTACACCATATAGGACTATAGCAATTTCGGTTTTCAGTGAACATGCTTTCTTCTCTCATTTCCAAAGTGGTGTTGATCATGTCTTCATGAAATTTTGGAAAGAAATGAATTGTATTCTATATTTCAGGTAGTTGCTGTGCACTAAGGAACATAGAAAGCACTCTGGTTGCCTTTGCCACAGTTGCGCCAAAAGTGATACCACTTGGAGAAGCTAGAGGGAGTTAAAATTTGTCTGGTGGTATATTATCATACAGACCCTAAACAAAGGCAAGTTGTTTTTGTGCTTAATCCTAACCAAACCTTAGCCATAGCATCAATACATCATACATTTATTTTATTGACTGTATTATTGTATTTAGAGGGAACCTAAGAACATAATTTCCACTGGTGATGGGCTGTATAGTATATAGCGACGCACACTTACACTTATGTGGTGAAGTTACCGATGTGAAGGCAGAGTAACACTATGTGCTTCATCCAGCTTAACACAGAGTACAGTACAGGTAATGTGGAATATTGCTCTTCAATAAATGTTGAGTTCATGCAGTTAAGGTCTCTGGATATTCATCTGATACACCAAGTCCTCCAGTTGCATGAAGCTATAAATGGTTTCAGAAGTCGGTCCGGTTCGTCATTTGAGTTGATAGACACTGAAGTTTTGTCATCTGAAGATTAAGATAGCAGGTGCGTTCCTCAGAGTGGGAGGCACACAAAGAAAACTGATCAGTTTAGATTACTATCATCACTGGTGCTGACAGGCAACGTGGGAGAAAACTGGAAACAGTGAGAACAGTGCCTCCAAATCTATATGACAGTGAGTTGTGCAGAAGGCAAGGAGGGCAAGATCAGAATAGCCATCTTACTATTCACACTAGGAGATGCAGCTTTAAAATTTGGATAACATGCTTAACATTGACCCTGATGAAGATTGGAATTTGGATGAAATTGTAGCTTCTTTCAGAGCATATTGCAAGCCCAAGAAAAGTGAAGTGTTTGAAAGACACTTTTGGGCTCAGCCCACAAGAACTTTGCTGGTGACATATGGAGTGAGGGTAGAAGGAGAGCATCACATCCACAAAGAGCCCAAACTACACCAGATATACAGGCTGCAGAACAATACCACTGGCAGCAATGGACAATATAGAAATATACAATATACAAATATAGAAGGAGCTCTTAGCGATAGTCTTCTCTGTCAAAAGGTTCCATCAGTATGAATATGGTGTGAAGGTTAATATTCAGTCAGACCACAAACCATTGGAAAACATCCATCCTCCATGCTACTATAGCTAATGCTCGCTATAGCTTCAGAAACGTATCTGCCTAACCTTGTGGAAGACTGTGGTCATGCACAATGAGTGCATGAATGGCCATTTGGGCCAAATGAAATGATTGGATGGGTTTATTACAGCCTGTAATCCTCAGAGAATTTGATTTAATGATTGGTGTTGGAATGTCTCAACAAATCTCTCAAGAAATATAACAAGAAATTAAATATCACCTACACATTGGGTAAAGACCTACAGATCATTGACACACTTTCATGAGCAGACATACAAGAACAAACATGACAGTCGATGACTGGAGCAACAGAACAGATGCTATGAGAACAGAGACTCTACATCTGCTCAAGAAAGAAAAACTGAAAGATGGCTGTTGCAAGACACTCAGAGACATGGTTGGCGTAGAAAATAGGTAGACACAAGACACAATATTGGACCATCAGACACACAGTGGCGGCGAGAGACTGAGGAATGTTCACAGGAGACAATATAATCCTACCATGCACAGTGACAAAAGACATGCTTCAAAAGCTACATATGGCTCATCAAGGGATGCAGCAGACCAAAGCACTAGCCAGAAAGCACTGGTAGTGGCCAGGAATGATGAGGGACATAGAATAAATGGTGGAGACGTGCCAGCGGTTCCAGCCCAGAATCCAGAGGGAGCCATTGATCTCAACATCCCTGAGCTTCCTTGGCTTAAAGTGGGGTCAGACATCTTTCAAATAAAAGGTCACTCATTTCTGTTGATGGTCGACTAACTCACACACTGTAATCACAAAATAAAAGTGGTCTTCTCCAGAATAGGAATCCCAAAAGAGTTGGTATATGACCATGTCCCATTTGCAAGTCAGGAAATCAGGAAAGCAATATCATGGTGCATAAAACTTATTCACTCCAGTCCAGGCAAGTCAAATGGACTAGCTGAAAGAACACTGAAAATTGTGAAACACATACTGAAGAAGCAGCAACAAACAAACACATACTCTCATCTTGCACTTCTCATCCCAAGGAACATGCCTGTAATGGTCATAGTGTACTCTCCAGCACAAATTCTCATGGGCAGAGTCCTCAGAAGCACTCTACTGAGCTCCAGCGCAGTGCTTCAGCTTGCAATGCTTAAACATGTACACTCCATTCTCCAAACTCTGCAGAAAGACAGCAGCAGATACAACAGAGGACTAAAGGCTTCCAAAGCTGCACCCGGTTGTGCTGTTCACATGGAGACAGAACAACATCCAAACTTCAGGAGCTTGACGGACTGATGACTGATGCACAGGAATTTACAGTTAATATCCTCCCAAAAAGACCCTGGAATTCAACATCAGAGATGATATAGTAATGGTCATATCTCTTTCTGGTAAAGATGCAAATAGCCACATCTATTGGAAAGTATGAAGGTATCTATAAATACACTAATCTTAACAGCACAGAGTTTTACACCCCATTTGTAGTTTCTGTTATACCACCATCATTAGGGAGAGCACAGGGACTACTATCATCATAATTATTTCAGTTATTTTGAAAATTGCTCAGTTGAATTCATGGTTTTGAATTGATCCATTTCCAGTCCAGTCCACCAGACTGTAAACAGTATGTATGCTGAACATGTATCCTGACAGTGTTTATAGTGTGTTTGACCGGAACAAGACTTGTATTCTTATGTGGTCATTAAATTTGAACATGACCTTCACTGAACTGTTAGTGCGCTCTGATGGTTACACTCTTTTAAAATGATATTTACAAATACACTTGGCTGCAGTCACCACCACATTTTAGGAAGACGTCAGCCATGTCAACACCATAATCATCCTCCATCTGCTCAAGTCTGAGCGTCTGCTCGACCAGTTGCTCAATCTGGGTCAGCTCCTTGTCCTGCAGTGGTTTCATACAGGTTGCAGCAGCTTGTATTTTTATTGTTATGTAAGCATTCTGTTAATTTCTGCATCTTTGTACTACTACTCTTTTTCATTTCCTGCATTTGTTTTACAAACATTTCTATGAATACAGATTATGATTTTATGAGTTACAGACACCCAAAAACCTTTTGTTGAATTATTACAGTGTTAATATCTTGAAATGTCATTACTCTGTTAATGAGTTCAGTATCATGAAGTTTCTTCTCTGATGTGGCTGATCGTAGACAAATCCCACCACTCAGCTGCATCTTTTAAGTATGCACAGTGCCTGTCACTTTTCAACTGCCGCCTTTTAAAATCATATGGTAATTCATGCAGATTGCATGTGCAGTCTGTGAGCAGAGGCACCAAACGGCATAATTTATCATTCACAGGGCTACGATGAGTGACTGGCACCAGATTAAAAGCTCTGGAACTATTAAGCGTTTTTCCAACCTAATTCTTATCTCATTTGTGGTCTGATAAACAGTAAATGCATCAAGTTCAGTGCCCCATATCATTTTCCAAGATACTGTATTACTCATGAGCTGCTTTTGTCATACAGAAGTGGACAGTTTGACTGCCTCTAATTGGATAGTCAGTGGGCAATGTGCTGACTGGCTTGTCAGCTCGGGCGAAAAGCAGTCAAAGTGTGTACTTGTCTCTCGTAGCTTGTGGTTTCAGTGTCACATACACAGATAGGAATTTTGTCTGTCTCTTAAACTTTGTGAAACATTAATGTTGAAAATATTCCTGCCCAAATTTTGATTACTCAAAGACAAAAGAGTTTTAGGGTTAGGTCCTAAGTGAGTTTATACTGACCCAAGTTCAATATAAACTCATTTATTGTATAGAAAGCTTGACATATTTTTTGCCTTATGGCCACAAAGCACAATGATAAAACATTACAAAATAAGGAAATTCTACCAACTGGAACCCAAGCTGTACAAACACTCCAGATCTGCTCCCGTCTGGCAAGAAGAATTTTAAACAATGCAGAATTAATAAATGTTTGCTTTCCTAACTATAGTAACAGCATCAGCAGTGCAAGCAAATGTGACTGTTTTCCCCAGCGTGACGTAAGTATGTGTAGAAACTTTGCCTTGCTACAAGAATACTACTGCCAGATTAAGCTGGCTAAATGTGATAGCACATCTATTCCCCTCCATTGTGGCCTTTGGCAATAAGCTTGTGTTTTTCTCACTCCAAACTGTCCAGAGTGGATAAATCTGGAAACCTCAGCTTTATATTCTAGTTTGGATAGGAGAAATAAAGCTTTTGGAAAAGGATTATGTAAGCCTGCTCACTCCGACACAGTCATTACACTAACAACTTTCAGTCTCCCTTAACCCTCTCTGTGACCACTCATTTTAAATTTCAGTATAGCTGCTGAGAAATTGTCTTTAACTTGTAATTTACTGTATCTTGTACTGTCAGGGGGCTGACAGGAACATAAAATAATGATTTGATTGATTTCTTGGCACAGCGCCTTTGTAACAGGTAGCAATAAAAGTACTGTTTTACACTTATTTCATTGTCTGACAACAGAAATAAACGTTGTGAATCTAGTTGTATTGAAAGTATAGGTGATGACAGAGAGCAGAGAGTCATCAGGCTGTCTACCGCTGACCAAATTTTGACTGTGATGTACAGTTTTGTTTTTTGCTGGTCATTTAACCATTTTGCTATTGTTCAGTTGTTTTTTGTGGATAGAAATGTTTATAGAAGTGACCTGAAAACACTGGTGAGGATTTTTCACATACTGTCGAAATCAGCTGGTTTAGTGTGGAGTCTAGAATTATGTTTGACTCGTGTTGAGAAATGAGGCATTTGTACTTTACTTGGACATGGCTCTCATTGAACCTTGACTACCTTAAAACTAGACTTGACTTGAAGGACTAAAACACCTGAAGGCTTAGGTAACTCAGTCCCACGTCAGTAAATGCTGGAAAATGCTTCATAGTTTTGAAGCAGTAGCTTGACTTAAACCTTCTGCTATATGACAAGACAGTTTAATTTAACTGGAATTTAATGGAAATAAATGGTCAAGTGAGTGTGTTTTTTGTCTATCTTTGTGAGGATCGATTTGAGTTTTATACCTTCGGAGTGATGACATTTTTGCATTGAAGACTAAAGACTTGACAAAATGGGAAAAAGGACCATAACTGATTCTTGACTTCAACACTAGAAACTTTTTGATGGACTTGATGCCCTCCTCAGACCTGAACAGGAACATATTGTGTGGCGCATGGAGCAGCCCTTGTAAACAGATGAAGTTTCTGTTTACATTCTGTTTCTCACCAAAATGCATTGTGTGTACCCACTCTCAAAAACATTGCTCTATAATGCTAATACTGTTTGAAAACTCCACAGGTTCCCATGAAGCTTGCATGACTTGATTTTGTGTTGTGCCTGTAAAGCCCATTAGTACATTAAAAGGGGATTACACAAGTAAAGTTGACAACATTTTTGCAATATTGAGAGACAAAGCCACATACAAACTTCAATACTACTAAGTTTTAAACTGGATAATACAGCTGCTGTATTGCATGTGGTTAGAATAACCAGTGCTGGATGCCTTCACACAGATTTAGATTCATATATTTATATTTGGCCTTACTTTGATGACATTGCTATCATTGAAGACAGCAAGAAGTCAAAACTCATTAGAGGAACTTATTTTAGACTTCAAATGAATGTCTTGTTATGGCAAAAGATAACAGAAAAGTATGAGATGGATCCCAGAATAGTTTGTTTCATTTTTTCAAAAAACCCTTCAATCCCTGGTAACTGAAGGAGTATTCACTGTTTTTGGAAGTGAAGAAGCTGTAAAGCTGTGAATGCTTGAAGTGTGGATCAGATTTAAGTGAAAACAGATTACTTATGGATCCCCCATTTTTTCTTTGACAGATTAATTAAAGTTATGTGTTGTTAGTACTTGACGGTTGCTAAGTCAAGGTTAGATATTGGGGGAGGGCCTGTTGGTTTTTCACATAACATAGATCACATTACTGACTGTGGGCTGTGCCACAAAAAAAAAAAAAAAAAAAAATGTCACAAGATTATGTAAAAATTTATTAATGTTTCTGCACAATCTCAGTAAATCTATACTGATAGATGTCATTCAAGAAGACTCACATGCCCTTAGTGATTTCTAATCTGGATAAAGTTAGAGAAGCTATGTTTGCAATAATGTTCTTTTTCAAAACCAAACCAGTCAAGCTGATTGTGCTGCACAAATCAAAAAACATATTCAAACTTTTCAGCACTTCTGCCATAGTTAAGTCTTGAAACTAACTTCTTAACTAGTAAGCAATACTGAATTGCATTTCTTCATGGATAATTGTCACTGACTGAAATTCTTTCTTTACCTCTACAGGTAACATCAACATTAAAGCAACTTGATGGAGAAAACTAGAGGAGTCCCTTTAAGATGACACGCACAGACCCGCCTGATATACTGGTATCAACTGTGCATCGAGATATAAAAGTGGTCCCCATTTCTTCACACTACAAGTCCTTGCAATCCTCCAAACAATGTGATTCCATAAATCACAGCACACTGGAGGACAGTAAGAGCAAAGTCAATAAAAGGCACTGCCGTACCTTTGACTATAAGTCATTGGAGTACCCAAAATCACACAAATACTCAATGGAGTCCCCATACAGGAAGGCTGATAGGCATGCAGCTAATCCAGATGTTGCGTGGAATGCCTTGGGTCGCCAGCAGAGATATCGTTTTTCTGCTCCGGACATTTTCAGCCATAGGTTAACTCCTCAATCAATGGCTGCAGATATGGCCAGTGAGGTAGCTGTCCCTGAACAGAAAAGAAGGACCAGGTCAAGAAGTGCCCCTCGGGTCCAGACCAGTCTCACCCCTGTGTCTTTTGAAGGGTCCTCATCTTCGGGAAGGAAGGGCAGGGAGTCCCAAAGGGCTCCAAGAGACTCTCGTTGGAGACCAGAAGTATCACCACGTAGGGAGTCCTCCTATGCAGCAACCAGGGCTCATATGCATGAAGTCCATCCTATTAAGTTGCAGCCTCAAATGGGTGACAGCAGTAAATATTCACCTCATTATGCTGCTGATAATTCTGAGGATGGAGGGCTGGATAAACCAGCAACTAGTCCTCATGTCAGGTGTCGGGTGGACATCAAACCTGATGACGCAGCATTACATCATTCAGGACGCCAACAAGCTACACCTCAAATGGACATACCCTGGCCAAGGCAATACAGTGGGGGGAGCAGGAGTCTGACTGTGCCACGCCATTTCTCCTACTCTAGAACACCAACTCCTACTGATTCATTAGGTACAGAGAGCAGGCAAGCTTATCAATATTCCCGCAGCATGCCAAATAGTTACTTACAACCCATGGATATTCCTTTGCAAAGAATGCCTTCATCGGGTGATTACTATGGTAGGGAACGTAGAGCTCATTCCAGTCCTAATGTGCCAACCAAGTTCTTTTATGCAGATGACCCCGGGAGATATGTTACTACTGCCCCTCCTCAACCAAGTACTTACTTTCATGATGAACGTTACACCCCAGGACAAACATATACTCCAAAAGTGCAATATGTGCAAGATCCAAGGACTCAAATGGTGCATGCTGTAGCTACAAGGCCTTATTATTCTGAGATGGAGACCTATCCATACTCTGTGCAGACAGGGTATCCCAAACCCTATGCAGCAAATGAACCAGGGCCATACATCATACAGACACCTCCAACAAGAATATTTTATGGGGATGATCCAAGGTCTTATCAAATCCAGACTGCTCCACCAAGGTTTTATTATTCTCGCGACATGTATGCAATGCCACCAGAGCATCATATTCCAGCAAGAGCGTATTATACAGAGGGCCGAAGACATGCTAGAGTTGTTCAGGCACAAACAGATGACTGGTATGGCTCAGATGCATCTGGTTATTCCACCAATCCTGCCTCATATGTATCTCAAGTCACTCCAACAAGAGTACGCCAAGAACCTGTGTTAACACCCTGGTATGCCAACCCATGTGTAGAACCTCAAAGAATTGCCACAGATTCTAAATCTTACTCAAGGTCCTGGGACAATATTCTCAACTCTCGTGTAGAGAGGGAACAACCTCTTCCTGTACAGCGGGGTCAGAGCTATGATGATCTTCTTGAGTCCAGGAAGCCTGCAGCAGCCACAGGTGACAAACCACAACCAGTGGTAGTCAATCTTTCTAGTTCACCAAGACGCTATGCAGCCTTATCAATGTCTGATAACTCACTAATTGACAAAAGCCCAACAGAGACATCAAAGAGCACTACTGGTAAACTCTGGTTTGTGACTCCTGAGATAACCATCACTGATAATGACATTCGACCGGGGAAACGTAATAAGGCTGAAGGACGGTCTGCCAGTTGGGACATTCTTGACTCCAGAAGCACTGAGGGTCCAGAACTGTCTCAGCCAGACTTTCAAAGCTCAACCAAAGAGAAGACACATGACAACGCCTCACTACAGCAAAGCCTTGAACAGCTTGATGAGCTTCTGGCAGACCTTGTGACTGATTACAAGCCACCCAGTAGAAGGGCAAGTGAGGACATTCTGGATCAACTAAAGAAGTTAATTGATGAGGAAGAAGCAGTATCTCTGTCCAGAAAGAGCTCAAAGGCAGGTACAGAGGAACCAGCTCCTCTTGACAAGCAGCCAACCTCAATAAGAATGAATCCTGATGCTTTTCGAGACATGGATGGGGCCAGTGATGCAATGAAGAGTGCAGATGAGTGCTCCCCAGATCAGAGCCCAGATGAGGATGATACAATGATGTGCTCTAACAACAAATGCCGGAGGACAGAGACCCTGTTCAATGCTTGTCTATATTTTAAATCCTGCCACAGCTGCTACACCTACTACTGCTCTCGTAACTGTCGCAGGGAGGACTGGGACATTCATAAAGAAAGCTGCCTGTATGGAAGAATTGGTAGCACATGCCGTCACATCATCAAACACTGCCGGGAGACTGTTGAAGTTCACAAAGCCTTCTCCCGTATTGCCAAAGTTGGCTACCTTTCTCGAGGTAGAGGAGTTCTCTTCCTTGGTTTTCCAAACCCTGCATCATCTAGTAATTTTCTGCAGTATGGTCTGGACAGTCTACTTATGTCTCCTACATACCTGTCCCTCCGAGAGCTTGAAAGCTTCAAGGACAACCTAGGGGAGTACTGTAAGGAGCTGCAGGAAGCTGGTAAAGAGTACGACCCCAATGAATGTTTCATCTTGAATGTTTCTATTGCTGTTGGTGACCAATTGCCTGATGGGCCATCACCAAGGAACCAAGCTCCAACTGTCAGAAAATATGCAAAGGTGGCACTGGCGTCCTTCAGCCCTGAGAGAAAGGTTCATAAGAAAGAGAGTGACATGGAAACACTGATCCTCACTCCACCCCCAGGAACAGCAGATATTGACAAAGAGGGAGAGGAAGGCAGGAAGGCCAGGGAAATCTGTTTTATCAATATACAACGGGAGTTAAGGATTCGGGGTGTTTTCCTGCGTCATGAATACCCACAGGTGTATCAGCAGCTCTGTGAGTTTGTGGAAAGTAACAGAAGGTTCACACCCACAACTATTTATCCAATTGATAAGAGGACCGGTAAACAGTTTATGTGCATGATTATGGCTGCCTCCGAGCCCAGGACTTTGGACTGGGTAGGCACCCCGCATCTCCTTGATGACATTATTTAAGTGCACCTTTTGTTGTAAATATATATGTATAGAAATACATATATATTGTTACACATATTTATATATCAATCCAATTACAAACATTTGTAGATAAGTATTTTGTTATCAAAATTATATATATATTCATGTCTGCTTGGTCAGTATTATTCTTTTTCAGAATATTTCCTGTCAGGTGCAGAATGAGTACAGTGCATTATTTATTTTAGTCTTTTTAGCAGTTACATACTTTTTATCCACCACAAAGTCATTTATATATGTATCCTGGTCATTTACTGTTTTACAACACATTCCCTTTGGTAGGGATGACCTAAGCTGACATTCTGGTATTCAGATTTTTTCAAATTATTTGCAACAACTGTATGTTCTTCTAAACTTAGCCTCTTTAAATGAGACAGTCACTCTCTGTAAGTGAGTACAACATGACTATTTTTCATATGTGACTTTAATGGAATATCAGGCAGAAAATATTCAACATTATTTTCTTAGCTACGTAAATACTTTCTATGCAAAGTTGCTTCATGAGTTAAGTACCACATTCCTGTAGAAGGAGTTGTCTCTGTCATATTATATTATATTATATTATATTATATTATATTATATTATACATATTGGTAAAGACAGTTTTTGTTGAAGTTGAGATAAAATGTTGAAAGTTTTGGTTGCAACGTAAATCCTCATCATAAGAAAATAATGAAAACAGAAAAGAGATAGTTGTACTGCTTGAAACATCAATAAAAAACAGGCACAAAATCTTATTGTTGCATAGGTAGGAGTTCTATACTGAAAGTTAACATTTTCCTCTTTGAGTCTAATGATGTACTTTGGAGAAAGGCTAAATTCAGTAGTTCTTTAATTCTGCACTGGAGAATTACTGGAGCACTACTGGACTTGAAAGCAGCCTCCACAATGGATATTGAAATGGTGCCAGTTACCCGCCACACAGTAGGTGTTGGCCTGTACTGTTCAGAATTAAACACTGTGAATAGTGAGTTATCTACTACAAAAACATAACTTGGTAAAATATCAAGAAATCATGCAATTTCCTATAACGTTGAAGTTGATGAGTTGTATTTTTAGATATATTTACAAATAAAAATATATGAATTAGCAGCAGGAGTCATTGTCCTTAGAACAAGATGAGCCATATTTGGCACAGTAGCTATATGGTACATAAATGCTTGAAGAAGACATTAGTTGTGTATTTGTGCTGCACTAGATTTATTACATGTGTGATTTATATTGTCTTTTTTCAATTTTAGTAAATCAGAACCATTGCATTGCTCATTGGTTGCAGAAGTTTAAGCAACATTTATCAACTAGAGCCATGTTGCCTCACCTCTCTAAATACAGTACATTTCTTGATTTTGTTTTTGTAGTGTCCTAAATCTCAAACTTTCTGCCAGCACACTGATGATTTGAAATTTTCAGTTAAGTTTTTTTAAAAAAAAAATCAACAGACTAGCTGGAGCATATTGGATGTTATGCTAATATCCAGACTATTTCAAATGGTTTGACTGACCCATTTGACAAATGACTCAACATATCTGGAAGATGTGAAGGAGTATTTTTCAATCAATCCTCAGTAAAGGTTGAATAAGCTGTTTTCTTCGATTATTAATCATTGTTCTCCATACCAAGTTTTTCCCTTGTGGTATCAGCTTTCCTTAGAGTTTATAAGACGAAGTACAGTGAAACTCGAAGCACATATATATTTGAAAATCTGTTTCACTGAGTTATACTTGACTGACAGGATGTGCTGTACAGTTTCAGTGAAAAGTGGCTGCATGTGACTCTTTTTCTATGCTCTGATCTCATTTTAACACAACATTGATGATAGTAACTTGCTTGATGAATGGACTTGTGAAAGTGAAAACTACCCTGATGTGTAAGAAAAAAATAAATAAATTTTCCATTTTTGTCAGTCATTCAAGTTAAAATATCATGTCAAAGGCAATGAAGAAGAGACCTCACTAAAATGTCTAGTAATCTTGTATTTTTTTATACTTTCAACATGTGTCTGAGTGTGTCTATTTATAAACCATATCTAATAAATGGAATGGGAACTCTGGGTGCTGCTGTCTGCCTGTTCTTTAGGTGAAGTGCAACAACACTGGATCTGTCCAAGCATGTCAGACAGTCAGGTCTCAATCGTTCATATTTTTTTCAAAGCAGTGAGGGTAAGAGGAAGTCATAAGAGTGAGAGATCCACTGTTTGTACATGAAGAACTTAGCTTGATGATGTAATTTTTTTTTCTATAACCTTACGTTTAAGAAAATGAAATATAGTGGAAAAACATCAAGAAATGTTGGTTTAATTGTCACAATTTAATTTTCTTAATAAAGAGTAAAACCTATGCATGATATGTTCTGATCATTGTTACTGTACCAGACATTGGTTTACAAATTTCAATCAAATTCAAGCACATGGTAGACACGAGGGTTAAAAATGGTGGACAGGGCAGTGTGGTTGCAACCTGCAACACATATCTATCATCTTTGTGCCTGAATTGACATCAACCGAGTCAATTTAGATGTCTCAAGTCATCCAAATCTTGACATAGCATGTGAGATCAGAAAACCCTGGTAAAGGTTTTTTTTTTAGAAGCAAATGATAAAGACATGCTGAAATACTGATTAAGGCCAATAAAGTTTCAAGTGTGCAAACTTGTTTAAAGCTCTAATAAAATTACTAGATGACTTTACAACCATGTTTTAGGGCTTCAAAGACTAGTGAGCACCCTTTTCAAGAATTTCCTGTTCTTTTCTATGAGTGTCAAACATGGTAGTTTATTACTCATTTTGCTCCCTACTAATTACCCATTTATAGCACTGAACATGCAACAGAATCGGTGTGCTACACCAAACATATATTTAACAAGAGGTTTGGAGTTTTTTTAAGTCTCAGTAAAATATGGTAGCTACATTGAGTTTCCCCCACATTTTTTTAAATCTACTTCAACTGCACAATGCAAATGGTATTGAAATGCAGGGGCTTGTGTAAGCAGTGAGATCTCTGTCTCACTGAAAGCTGAACACTGGCACTATGCCTCTGCCTGCCTGACACAGACAGTGTTTCCTTGCTGAGCCACTGTGGAGGGCATCCTAGTACTGTATTTATGTTTATTGCTAATATTTTATCTCGGAAGGAAATTTGCAAATGGAAACTTTTCATGGGAATTATTGGGAAATGACAGGAATAAAATGGAAATATAGGGGTTATTTGCTCAGGTTGTATTTGCCATGTCATATGTCGACAGAAAAAATCAAAATAAGGTTTCTCTCCAGAAAATATTTTTGGCCTCCGTATTCTCTCCAGGGGTGTCAGACACTGATGCATTATGGCTCTGTGCCAGACTTAGAGAGCCTCAAATTTGCGTGGACTGGCACCAGTTTTTCAACTCTGCAAAAATTTCCCAAAACTTACTCGAAATTTTACATAGACCTTAAGCAATCCTGGCAACAACACACAGCACGAAGGTCCCCACTTCATTTGTGTAAGTCAGAGTGTTGAAATCTCATCATCCTTCAGCTCAATATTTCAGTTTTATTCAATTGGTTTGGTGGTTTCTTTTGAAAGTATTACATCAAGACCAGTATAAACAAGGAGGCTGATTATGAGGACCAATAACCCTCTCATTGTTTAAGGTGTGGTATGATTAAAGGGAAGGACCTCACCTGGGTTTATCCCACCTACAGTACCATTCCTCTCTTCTCCTTGTCTGATTCAGCTTTGGGCTCTCTCCCCTCTGTCTCCTTTCATGTTCATTGTGTCCCCCCACTCCACTTTCTTCAGGGACCTGTGTGGGACTTGATGGAGCCTCAGACTGTGAAGATGAGACGACTCCATGATTGTTCCAAGCACTGACCTCAATGCATGTTCCACCTTCGATTTCACAATCAATAAATCATTTAACTTCAGCCTGTGTGTGTGTGTGTGTGTGCTCAAGCTGAATGTAGGCTGTGACAGTGAAGGAATGTAAAGCAGTAAGGGTAAATTAGTGCAGGCCTCATTCCTCTGGCTGGGCTTCAAGCCACTCAGCTCAGCATCTTTTGTGACTGCTGGCAGTCTGGCAGGACTATGGAGACTCAAATAAGTGCAGCACATTAGTGCACTGTGGCTCATTCAAGAGACCAGCTCAACTGTGGGCACAGTCAATAAAAGTGCTCTGAAAACCCATCAATGAGTATGTGTGTGTGTGTGTGTGTGTGTGTGTGTGTGTGTTCACACGGAATGTGGGTCATGTGAGCAAAAAAGAATCTAAGGCAAAAAGGGGTAAGTAGACTCTGGGCTTCAGTGTTATTTGATTCATGGTTTGAAACCAAAATGTTTCAACAATTTTATCTTAGCCAGCACGCTTTGCCAAGAAAAGCATCAAGGAGGTACCCACACTCTGACTGCCCCTCTGCTCAGCCCAGTGGTCTTCTGGTTGGAGAGTGTCCTTCTGAGAAAAAAAAACAAAAAACAAAAAATATGAATAGTTGCTTGTTCAAAAGCCTTACTATGACCCATACCAGGTTACCACATACACTAGTTACCAGAAGTTTACGTGTTGGCCCCTGAAAAGGCTCGATGTTATTGAACTTGGAAGCCTCGCTGTGACGAGATTTCAGGAAGCTGCAGATGAAATGAGAAATAGTTCCAGCACGTAGCTCCCCCCAAAACAGAACAAGGCAAGATGTTTATCTTGCTTTGTTTATCCAAAAAAGAGGAGTAACCAGAAAGAAACCATTTTTTTTAATAAACACACACACACACACACACACACACACACACACACACACACACAGTTTCACTTTCTCATCAATCTACAGTTTTTTCAAAACATTGCTAAGCCAGGGAAAAAAGAGAAAAGAAAAAAATACATGTGCATAATATTAAACAGTTAAATAAATCTATAAAAGATTATTTTTGACACCTTTTTAAAAAATGTTTTTCACCAATTTTCTCTTTAGCAGTTCACCTGTTTTCACAGAAGAGGCATCACAACCACATAAACCACAGCTCAGGAAGGAAAGTATGACAGTATGTGGAATGGGGTCAGTGAGCGAATGTCTGAGGGGCAAATGGAGGCCATTCCACTGTGTCTTATTGTGCAGCACATGCTCGCACAATATGGCTCACGTTCATGAGGCAGCAGAGCAACACGCTGCCTGTGGAATCTTGGCATCTCCAGTGCAGAGCACTCATTGGAACACATTTCAACCAAATTCAATCAAATCAAAGACTCAAAAGATTGCTGAGACACAACAGGTCTTGAAATGAGATTTAAAACATAGTTTTCCTGACGATGAAGGATCATTACTGACATTACAGCTGAGTTTATTTTCAGTTTGATGTCTAAAAATGTGGTCAGATAATCTGGATAAACTGTCATGATATGGAGCATTATGTAAAACCCTGCACATGTCATTGCAACCAATGTCATTATTTTTAAAATGATTTGTTTCTACAAAACACACCAATGCATGGCAACCACAGTTTGGTCAAGGTTAGGGTAAAATCATGGTCATGGCTTTAAAAAAACAAACATTAATTGCAGGTCTGTGACAGGACACAAACTCTGGTCTCCTACATGAAGTTTGGACGTGCTACACACTCATCCACCACCCAGACTTCCAAAGGACACACTACCTCCTGCTTTGACACTGAATGTTGGTTTTACGATGCATAAATCTTGAGGTGTGGAATCATCGAATATGAACATCACTCCTGAGGATGTGGGATTGTTAGAACCTGTCAGCTCCTTTTTCTTGTCCCATCAAACTTTGTGAATATTGTATGTCCCACTAATATATCCAATACCATTCACAGTGGATGGAAATAATGGACACAAAACTATGATAGAAAGACCCAAGTTCTAACCCTCCCCCCAAAAAAACCTCATTTAACAATGCTGCCAAACACTGTTGTCAGTATGAATCACTGCCTTTTCTGCCAGCTCCCTGTGAATGTCCCTGCTGAAGGACACCCAGGGTGGTCATCGCTTGCACTTGGTATAGTATTGTGTCTCTTGGAGGATTATCTTCGAGGCTGAATCCAGGACAAAGTTCTACAGCTCTTGAAAAGGGAAATCAGCTCATGAGGTAATGATCAAGATGGGCCAAGAAACCTTGGTGGTTCCTGAGCACCGGCTCATTATAAGCCCTTCATTTGTATAATCCTCTTTCATTATACAGCATCACTACCTGTGCTGTAACCTTATATAACCCTGAGATGAACACTGGAACTGTTCAACAGCTATAAAATTGGCAATTAACTGAGAACAACTGAGCTAAAATACTGTCATATGTCAGGGTTCCTTAACATTCTTCAAAATGTTTTCAAATTTCCGTATTTGTCCAGAATCAAAATTCCAGACTTCTCTGCACAGTCTTCACACCACATTTGACATCTGAGTAAAAATAGCTAGTTTATCATGTTGATAAATTGCTTAAAAACCAACCATTCTGACTGTTACTATTACTATTATGGTTCTGACTATGTAGGCTATTATGTTACCTAATGAATGCCCTGAGATTGTAGCTAGGTACTGCAGCTCATACAAATCAGTTAACCTCAATCCATGAAGGTTTAGTTTCCTTACACAGCAAAGACAGTCCATTTACCTTTCTGACAACTACATCACTGCATGAAATGTCCAGACAAGCTCAATATTTGGTGATCTCTGATGCCACGTACACATGCATTCGTACATATTGCCTCATTTCCATCAAACTAACTCGGTCGTGGCTGTGTTGATTTGGTGGGTATGAGGCACTTGGAGCAGAGCTGTTTTCCAGACAGTGACGTACAGAGAGAGGCAGCTCTGTGTAGGAGTGAGCATTCAGTCACTTCTTGCTTTGATTCTGACGACATGAAGCTCACTCTGACCCTCACAACATGTCGGCTGTGCTAGCTGCCTGTTTCAGACGCTGTGAAACACACAATTCTTAATTTTATACTTTAGAAACAAATAATAGTGGCAATAATCTGGAAATACAAACATTTTTCCATAGACTCTTTTCTGTTTTCCATTCTTATCCAGACCTGGAAATGACAGAAATCAAATTCCATACTTTTCCATAGTGTGTAGGAACCATGATGTATGAAGGTAGCGCTTACCTCACCACTTACACTGTTACTGTTGCTGCCTGGGATACCTCAAAAGTGTGGTAAAGTCAATGATAGTTTTACTGGGAAAGGTCTTGATAACAATGTGTGAAATATCCAGACAGAAGTCATGGAGAAAGTAAGATTTCTAGTCCAACTGTAAAAACAAGTTTTGATTTCAGGCTTGTAGCTCCCAGATCAGTTGTCTGACTGAATGCAGTGCTCACAGGTATTCTGTCTGTTACTGTGCAGAGTATCTGTGGTTCCCCGGTGGTGGAACAAGTTACCAAACTCCATTTGTTCTGCAGAGTCCCTCACGACCTTTAGAAAAAGACTAAAGACCAAGCTCTTTACTGAACACGTTCTTTCCTAAAAGAAAAAAAACCCTCTCTGTTCACTCTATGCATGATTTCGTAGCACTGTTTCGTAGCACCTCTGACCAGTTGGACCAGAAAGTTGTGTTTAGGCACTTTTGCTGTTCTCTCCTGTCTAGAACCTTGCTTGTGATGTATGAAAATCTCATATGTACATCGCTTTGAATAAAAGCATCTGCCAATGACAAAATGTAATTGTATTATTTCTGTGTGACATGAACTTTGTCACTGTATAACCCACATGTTGAGTTCCTACTGAAATTGACCACCAGATGGCGATGTAACTACTTGTGAAAAAAAAATCCAAGACAATGATCAGCACAGGGCTCCACTGTTGGAAAAAAAAATTGTGTGTGTGTGTGTGTGTGTGTGTGTGTACATATATATATATATCAATAGAAATAGAAACAACATCAATAGAAATATGATAAATTATTTTAAACCAGGATTTAGCTTGCAATTTTTGTTGTTTTCACTTATGATTTTAATGTGATTTTTATATACTTGTATAGACAAGAAAATTTTTTCTTGAAGGCAGTCCTGTGTTTTAAAGCTTTTCATGCCTTCACTCCAATCTGTACACTATTCTTAAACATGTTTTCTACGATGATCTTTTCGCAAATCTTTATTTGTCAGTTGACTGTGGAAAACTGGAACAAAAGTATGACATACTGTACTGGAGGTCTTCAAGGCTGGATCTCAGCCTCACAAAGTGTCAAGACTACAAAGACAAAAAGCTGAATGCTGAATCCAGATGTACAGACTTCACGACACTTGCAGACTCACAGACTTAATTGGCGTGTGCCCACATCAAGTCCACAAGAGACCTCAAGCAGACATTCTGCAGACTTCCAGTGTCTGCTGGAGGTGCAGACCAGACTTAACTCATATACCATATCAGTGTGGATGTGACAATGCAAAACAGTCTCCATGGAATCACTTCAGGTATCATCTCATAGCGCATGTTATCCTCTCTTGGTCCAGCACAATTGCAGACTTGCAATGAAAACAGTGAACATGACCAGGTACACTTAACAAAAGTCTGTTAAGATTCAGTCTGCATGTCTGGAGGGTGCACATTTGGATTCAGACACAGTTGTTGGACAGAGATCAGATAGGCGGTAGGATGCAGCTAGGAGGAGGCCATGACAGCAGGCTTCTCACCAGGCTTTAAAGTGTGGACATTCTCAACAGGTAGAAAAGCTTTTGCTTTAAGACGTGGTAAGACAACATGTACGAACTACTTCATCTGAAGCATACTGAAGCCTTTAGCCACAGAGTCAGCAGGACAGCCCATGAGGTGTATGCACAAACCAGTGTCTGCAGTTCAGCTTTTGGCTGCTTAACAAAGGACAAAACAATTACATTTGTGCCTGCCTATGAGACTGTATACAAGCCAAAATAAAACATATACATTTAACATAGAAACATACTTAAGCACATTGTTTTCAACACAATTTCCACATAATTAGGAATTTCATATATCTTAATTATGACATCTTGCAATTACGATAAAATTACTCAGTACATTATGAGGAAAAACTTGTTCTTCAGGGTCCTGTGATTCAATAATAATCACTGAAGATGGTTCCTGGACAGAACTGTGTAATGTAGTACTAATTATATCCACAATAGATAGAATGTTGAGATGTTCTGAGATAGCACAGAGAGGTTGTATAGTTTATATTATATATAGTGTCCACTTACATTTTCCTAAGTTTTCAACTGCGTCCCACGGTCTTCATCAGACGATTGATGAATAAGATGAGTGCATAGATGATCAAAGACACCAGCACTTGTCAAAGTGTTGACTGAAAGCCCTGGAAAAAGCTAGTAAGTGGACCCTGAGCTGAGATTTTTTTATTTATGTCTTTTTTATTTTGTTACTTCAGTTTAAAGTTTCATTCTCAAAACCATATTACATGCTGTAGTCCTTACACAAAAACCATCCGCAGACACTGAAATTAAAATTCAGTTAGTTTCTAGGACATGGGGACTTATTTAAACGTTGACATCAAGTGTTCCCAAAATATCTCTGTAAGATTCTCGAAAGATGAGATTCTTTTCTTATTGTTGCAAGATGCTAAGTCATAATTAGGAGATGTGAAAGTCAGAACTGAAAGAAAGCTCATCTGAATTTTCGATGATGACATTGCACTTCCATTGAAATATGCCACTCTGTATGTAAAGCTATTAAGTGTACGGGATCATGGCAGTGCTGTGTGAAACATTCACCATAGAGCAGTTTTACAGGGTTTAACCCTTGTTCAGTCACTTCAACAGCAGATTGTGTTTTTGCTTTGTTCTTCACCTGCTGTGTGTGGATGCATGGGGATACGTAGTTCAAATTCAAGTAACATTAGGCCAGTTACATCAGCCTAAGCAGCAGAGAAACATACACATTGGCACAGCGTGTAAAGCAGTGAAACAGGTGAACAATCAATAACCTGTTTGCTAGAAAGAAACTGTCGCTTTGATCGGTTTGGTTCACAAAAATGCAGCAACCACTATGACTGAACACTGAAGAAAAATCATGAAGAAAGGAAATCATGAATCCTCTCCATACTCACAACTATGCTGTAAGAGACAAGGGACAAAATCCACAGATCTCATTCTGTGCAGAAACGCATTCTTAAGTTCAAATGTGGGAAAATATGGCTTCAGCGGTCTGAATTAGTCAAATCAATTGGGTAGGTTTTTTCTATGAATGATGTCTCTTAGTTTAAAAAGAGGAAGTGAACCACAGAGAATCTACTGTGCTGAGAGGGTGCAGGGCTTTCTTTTTTTTTTTTTTTTTTTTTTTACCACAACACATTCATCAGCCCCACCCTGACATTCTCCTGCAGCTGCAGAAGTACAAACAACACAGCAGAAATAATAGTGTTTTTAAGCAATCACAATGTTCTTAGGTTACCTGAAAATGAAATGTTGTTGCACAGCCACCGGTCACAGAATACAGAGTAGCACGGGAGGCAGACTGAGGAGGAGCAAGGTCTTACTTTAACAGGATGGACATGAGATACATTTTTAAGCCAGAGACTTTGTTGTGAATGCACTTCTGCAAATATTGTATTTGGCAGTTGTTTGGTTGTCTTTGGTTGAGAATATCCACACTTTGGAACGTTTAAGTCTAGGTCAGTCTAGTTAACTGCTGTGTGTTAGCATGTTAGCATATGTTAGCAGTTTTTTTTTCTTTGCAGATGCCACTACGGTCAAAAAGAGGCTAAAGGTATGATCTAACAGAGAAAACGAATGAAAGATTTGACAAGGGATTTGTTGGCCGCAGAGCTCATTGCATCCAGGAATTTCACAAACTTAGAACCACAAACAAAATGGAACTGACTTTCTAAACCCAGCATTCATATTCCCCAAAGTTTCCAAACCTCCTCCCAGAACAAGATACCCAATTAATTTGGCTAAAGCTCAAATGATACTTATCTCGTCATATCACTGCGAGGGTTTTGCTTGTCCTTAAATCATCACTGTATGGACTGTGTATGCAGACACTCAATGTAGTATAAACAGAACCATGTTCACATGTGGCACATCAGGACCTAAAGTCAGCTGAACCTCACAGTAGCTTCAGTTTTGTGTAACTGCACAGGACTGTGGATTTTGTCCCCCGTTTTTACAATATGGTCACTGTTCGAAAGGACGCCAGGTCACAGCAGTATGGACGGAAGGAATGATAATGGTAACCATGGTGTACACATACACCATCATATATATTATATATATATATATATGGCATGGGAGTGTTGTATTAAGATGGACTTGAAAATATGTAAAACTATACTTTAAAAGTACCCTGTTTTTTCATCACCAGTTACAGTGTATCTACATTTAGTGTTTCTCAACAATTTGCACTGCATCTACCCAGACAACACAGAGCGACTCAATAGATGTGACAAGATCTCATTGGTTGTGAACCAAATCTTGGAAAATAAGCCGGCTCTGCCACCCAGTGACATGAGACACGTTCAATTCTATTCTGCCAATTTTCTGTGATTTCACTGAAACAAGCGAGTAGTAATAATAATAATAATAATACTTTAATAATAAAACTGGTGTGTGAAAACACATTGCTCAGCAAATACTACCACTAATATTACTTTGTCATGTGCCAGTATGGTGTCAATGTCAGAAAATAACTGGCCAATCAAAAAAAAAGATTTGCTCCATGCTAAAAATTTGTGAGCTTTGGACTAAGAAGCAACAACAAACTGCCTGTCTCTTCGTTTCTGTTGGTTGTAATGCACCAAAACAAAGTCTGAAAGCATTTTCTCTGTTTCAACATTCAAAAAGTAGATTTTTTTTGAGTCTTTCCGCTGTTGTTTGTTTCCTGACATGTTGAATTGCTGGCAGCATTTTTCAGTGGAATAGCCTGAATCCATATTGTGTCGACTGCTTTGTCTTCTAAACATTGCTTTATAGCACTACTAGTGGTAAACAACTCCACAGGGTACCTTAAAGTTTTAAGAGACTTCTGTTGGTGGGTTGTTGGCTTGACGGAGGTGACTCAGGCGTCTCCGCTGATTTCACGCACCACCGCAATGCCTTAATGTGGATTTTCTACCTTCAAAATGGTGGTACGTGTGAAGCACAATTCAGAGCCTCATTTCAGTGAGTGATGACACAGATGATACAGCCATGTTTTCTACAGTCACTGTCAGGTTCACTGCTGAATGAGAAAAGATGAAGACAGCATATAGCCAAGGCATTCAAACGTCTTATGAGTAACCTCCCTGTGTGCTGTGTTGATTAATCCACTGAGACAAAATAGACCATTTCCCTTAAAAGGTTTCATATGACGCATCGTTTAAAATCCTAAGAATGTGCCATAATCACACCCTTCCAAAGCACCCTGCATCAACACTGTCACACTCACCAGTTTTAGGGAAACCTAGCTAAAGCTAATGCAGTCCAGTACAAAATTCTTGCATTAAACCCTTCATGAAGGTTATGGTGTCCGTTGTGGTTATTAGAACCTTAATTAAAGCAGAATCTGTTGCAGGACTGTTGTGTGAGACGGCATTAGTTTTAACTAGGTGCACCTAACAAACTGGAAACTGAGTGTAGATAATGTTAAGGATTTGCTATCTGGATTCAAGGCAGAAGGGCACTGATGTGTTTTTAAAAATCCAGACTGGGCTATTTCATTTCTACATCATCATTATTTAATTTCCTGAATGTAAAATGTTTATGTACAGTACATTAAAAATGTGAAGATTTCATGTTGTTGCGTTAAATCTCTTAAAGATGGAGGAAGCCAAGATGTAACACGTAGCTTTGATTTGTTTGTTGGTTGTACATAACCAACCTGTTGAAGCTATACAAATCCATCGTAAATTCAGAGGCAGTGAATGAACAAGAATTGATGGTGACTTGGCAGCCAAAACTCTGTCCCAAAAGTCTTTTCCTTTGTCCTACAAAAAGTACAATGAGTTTGTTTTTGCTCGTGGACTCTCTCTCCCTCATGGAAGCTTCCAACTAGAGACATGTCTTCCCAGTCGTTTTCTGCTTGTCACTCTCGTCTCCTCCGACTTGACTTTCCTGTGAGCCTCCGCTTCTGTTTAGCCTGATGCTGTCTGTGTATGAGACTGTCAGGCCTCGTTTATGCATCTGTCTGTGCATATACACACAGACAGACAGGTGGCTGAGCAGCTTCACTCTGTCTACTGGCCAGTCTTCTTCTCTTTCTGGAAACTGAAGCTGGTCCGGCGGCTCAGTTTCCGCTGCTTCTGGGCAAAGTAATCAGCCCGAGACGTGCTGGCTCGGGACTCTAGGATATAGTTCACCTGAAAAGAAACAGGGTAAAGAACACAATATGGCTGAAAATGTTCATTTGACATGCTCCTCAATATATACAGCTTTATGTCTGACATTCACAGACTTTTAGCGTGGATAAAATGAAAGAAACTAGCAAAAGTGAACATTCTAAATGGTTGTCAGGGGGTCAAAGTAAGCTGTTACTGATGCACTGAAATAAGATATTGCCTCACAAAATATAACACCACAATCTCATTTTTATTGGGCAATCACTGAAGATTACAGGGTAACATTCTTCATAAGTTGTTTGCACAAATTAGTAACTCATGCTCGTAAATGAATATTTTTTGTTTACAAGATAAAGCAGTAATAAATTGTTGGCCATGCGGGGACAGTGGAACTGCTGGAATCTGAGGAACTCATATGGTATAGATGAAAAAAAGAATGGTTTAATAAATTGTAATAGATTACATCATCAGAGGCTGTTAGGTGCTCACTTTTAGTAGCTAGTATGGGTATAGCTCCTCGAACAGTGGAAATTTCAGTGGAAACAGTGGAAATTTCCCATAATGCAAATGATAAAAAGTCCCTCCATGCCTGGTGAACACTTGTCTGTCAAACTCCACACCTCCAGGTTGCTGACATTATTTTTTCAGACCAGTCTTCCAGACACACAGAGGACAGTACACTAGGGATGGGTACTGAAATCCAGTATCTGTCCCAGGGCTATATTATTAAAGACTGTAGCATGGATGAGCACTGGCATTACTAGTTATGCTCTCTCTGTCTCTCTCTCTCTGACAAAGACAAAAATTTGAATTATGAGCTTGACTAGTTATTTATGCAGAAGTCTAAACTGTTGAATCTTTGTCCTTAGAAAACAGACACAGGGCACACAGTACAGACATCGAGCCAGAACTCACCTTTAGCACTATTTCATTGACAGTAGCAGCATCAGACTCAAAGTAGAGAGGCTTGTAGTCATGGTTGCTGAGATAAGTGAGCTTAAATATTGCATGACCTGCAAGACACAGAGGAAAAGCATGTTTAATGAGACACAAATTGACAGAAATGATGCACTGATCACGCCTGTCACCCCCTCTCTCCCTGTGTGCAAATCGGAAGTCATGTCTTTGTGTACTCTGAGATGTAAATACAGAAGAGTTAGATCTCATCAGAGCTGAGGAAGAAGACTGGCTGCAGGATGTGAACAGGATGTTAAAAAAAAAGAAAGAAAATTAACACAAAAAAAGCCATCTGATTCTTCATGGAACACACATTTGTTAATAAGATTAAATAAACTGTCAACTTAATTTGGCATGAAAGAGGACGGCCTATAATAAGAAAAAGACTGGCCTGACACTTAATATGAAAATAAGTTGACATGACAAAAAAGGCAAAATGGACATTCACAGGATATGAATGTATTCATGACTTCACTGGCTGTCAGCTTTACCACGAAAAAATGTAATCCAGTTACCTCAGACACAGCCTGTGGACTAGAGGTGGCCAAGATGATCCAAAGGATCGGATTATGGGCCAATCCCCACATATTTTAATGGGCTGGCATCCTCTAAAATAAACCAGATTAAATACTGATCCTTTCTTTACTGTGTTTCGTCCACCTCAGCCTGCTGGAGAGGCAGCTTTACCAGTTTCCTGCTCGGCTTTACCACAGTTGGCTCTTCAGTGCAGCATTTCACTGCATAACAGAGTGAAAATTAGAGTGAATAAATGTGAAAAATTTGGGTGAACTGCTGCATAAATCTGACTTCTGACACAACGGTCAGCAAAATACACAGATTATTATTGCTCCAATGCCAATGAATCTTTTCTCTCCCCTCTCGTGAATATCAAATCGAACACGGTATGACCAGACAACCCAAACTGTTCTTTTTCATTTGGCTGTTCTGGAGTTTTCAATCATATCTTAAGGTGTTCATCAGTAAGAGTTGATAACTGACAAACTCTGTCTGCTGAAGAAGACTGGAAGACACCATGGAAAGTTCCAGAACAGCTACCAAGTGGACAGGAAGTCTTTAAGGTACTCGGGAAATAATGCAAATGCAAAAACAGGGCTCAACTCACTTCTTCTTCTGTGAAATGTCATGCATTAAATAACACAACTGAGTCTGCACACTGTGCCTTCTGTAGGAAGTTATTATCAGATTATTATTATTACTATTCAACGCACGGACGTTCTGGCCTGAGCCACTGCTCAGCGTGCTAATTGTAAAATAATACTAAAAGCTAAGCAGTTGATCTGCTACAACCTTTTCAAAAATCTTAGCTAAAAATGGGAGCTTAGGAATAGGCCTAAAATTGGTAAGAGGATCAGAGGAATCAAGATACGGCCTTTTTCAAAACGGTTGTACAAAAGCAGTTTTTAAAGATACAAGAAGGCAATCTGTCGAGCAGTTTAAACTTGCAGAATAGAGGAAGACGCTGTTAACAACCTCCTTTAGATATTTTAAAGGGAGAATATCTAATGGGCAGGTGGAGGTTTCCATTTTCTTCTCTTTTCTTTACCAAATCAGTTAATATAGATGGAGAAATCAGATGAAATGAACAGAGGGAAACTGCTCAGGGCTCCTCAACAGTAGCTGGAGAATCCAGGAAAGAAATGCAACTTCTTATATTTGAGATGTTCACAGAGAAGAAGGAAAGAAATCATTTGTATTTCTGAGGGTTGGCTTCTAATATCTGGCCCAGGGGAGGATCAGTGACACGGCTCACAATGCTGAACAAGATTTTTGGGTTGGACTCATTGTCATCAGTTCAGTTCATCACAATAGAGGAATTATCCGGGATGGGAGTCACTATTCCAGGACTGGGACGGGACAGTATGGAGCAGCTACTAAATGGACCTTGAGGTTGAGGTCCTTATCTCTAAAGGACAGATCGCGGTCAATCACGTTCACAGATCACGTAGAACCAATCACTTCTACAGTGTGCAGGCCCTGCATTTGTATATGTGTGCAAACATGAACTGAGGAAGAAAAGGGACTCCGTCAGGGAGGGGGCTTCTGCTGTGAATACAATGTGTAAAGTGAAAATGAAGCTCCTGTTTCCGTGATCCACTCACTGGGGCTTCTCTCCTCCACATGGTCACAGGCACAGAGGTGGTCTGAGTCGATAGAGATGGGTTTCTGCCGAATCCAGAACTTGGTACTGGCCTTCTGGTTGGTGACAGGATCGATTTCCACTTTCTCTCCTGAAATGCCTGCAGAAAAAGTTGCGAATCAGTTCATGAACAGAAACATATGTCATACACATAATCACTCACTGACTGTGGGACTACAAAGAGCACCTGAACCTGTGTTTTAAATCTTATAATGGACAGACTTAACTGCTGCATTTTAAGAAATGTCTAATTGCTGTAAACTGCTTCTATGCTCTATCGTTTTCAACCAAAATTCTATCATCTGTATTTCCTGGCTCAGATTCTGGGTTTTAAGCCTGTTTCATCACAGGTAATAAGAGGTGGAAATAGGGAACACTGCTTCATGGGACGTCTTGACGTGTAATTGACAGTTGTTAGTCTAATTCCAGTTGACAGGAGGTGATGTCCCCCTGTCTGTGGGTGGACTGTGCAGCACTGCAGCACTATGAGGTGAAATGTACATTGGGTGGATTTTTCACTATGAAGCTTCCACTGAGTGTATTCCAAGTGACACAGGAAGAGAAGATTTGTGTGCAGCATGTATTGCAACCAGATGCGGACACCAAACAAACTGAGCTGTAAACTGTTTAGTTCAGGTGGAGGTCCTGCAGCTCTTGTCAGAATTTTTTGCAGCTCAGATGGGTGAGGGCTTTTTCTAAATAACAGTGAAACAGCAGTTTGTTTCAGTGTTGCAACTGTTGGACCACATGTAACGTTCAACAGCTTGCTGCATTGTTAACTTGTCTCTTTCTCTTTCTTTCTGATTATCTGTTGCACCTGCACACACAGATTGCAATGTGGAGCTTGTTTCATTTTGGGGTTGTTGAGGGGATCTGTGTATTGTTATTGATAATCCATCAGTGTTCAGCACAAACAAACCTTTCATTTGTTTTCTTGTTGGGCTGAACTTGTTGGAGCTGCTCTGTTTTTAGTTCTGGTTGTTGAGGGCTCAAAGTGGTCTGATTTACAGTTTATAACAGTGAGATCCCTCTGTTACCTTTACACTATGGGCCATGTTTATGTTGCCATAGCAACCCAGAACACAAGGCTTTGTTGTCTCCACGGCTGTTGTTGATTGTTTTTGCATCTAATTTGAACAGCCACACTGTCCTGGAGCCTAGACTTCTGTGAGGAAAATCATGAATTCTATGTTTTCTGTAACTTTAAATGCTTTGCGTAACACATCACATGTACACAATTCTAAATCAAGTCTCCTGTAACTTAAACTCAGTCACTCCCTTCACTACTGACTCTATAGATTTGTCCCACCGTCTGTATTTGTTTGTATTGGCTTTCCATTATGTTGTTGTTGATGAATTACAATGTTGTTTAGCTGGCATAGCTGTAGACTCTTGTTGACTGTTTTAATTTGGCATAATATTGTTTTACAGGAAGACAGTAAAGCAATTTCTAGCTAAATATTGTATGTGCACCCTGCTGATGGTACATCCTTGTGGAACTGACATGCACTTGGAAATTCTTTGAAAAGCCCAGTTTCATTTGATCGTCACTGTTTAGTTTCCTGTTTTGTTATTTTAAATGGTAATAAACAGCATGTGAAGGTCCCTGAAAAGGGGAACTTGACAGAATGGGGACACCTCAAGCTCCATCAAAGCCACCAGTGGTGACAGCTGTGTGTTTAAATTATAGAATATCACTCTGTGTTTGCATCTGATTATAGACTACACATTTGAGTTGAGTGCACTTCCATGATCTTCACTAAGGAGATATGGACTATTGAACCAAACACAAAAGACACACAAGGTTTGCCAGCTGCCAATCACATCTTTGAATGTGAGGCTTGCAAATAAAGACACATGAGACAAACCCAGGTGTCAATCAAAGGCAGCATCAGTTGACTGGGAGTCAAACTGGATTGTTCATCCACATAGAAGTCTAGGAAATGATGAAAACTTGGACTGTGAACATTAATTTGTCTGATCCCATATGCTGCTAATGTTAGCATACCTGGCTAGCTTGTAAGCTACAGTAGTAACGCAAGACTTCTAAGGCCAAGAATCAGCATATCATTAGCTAACATTATAAGTTATATTGGAAAAAGCTTCACAAAAGGACTGTAACACCCACTGCGTAGCAGCCAGTCTGCTCACACTAATATTTGTGGTTCTGTCCTGCTCTGTGTTGAGTTGGGGAAATTAAGTTTGCCAAACTCACCGGTTAGTACTCTTCCTCAAAGCTTTTCCTCTTGTAAGAGTGAAACCTATTGTTTGAAAATAATGCTTGTCCGAGCATATATTCTTTACATGGTGCTAAGTTAGCATGATCTCATGTATACAGCCATCAGGTGTATATTCATGACCCTTTAGCAGGGTTTCATTTTAAAATGAGTCAGCCACAAACACCGAAAAGTGAGCTAAAAAATTAGATGCTACTTTTGTCTTTTTATGTCTGGAATCAAGGAGCCATTGATAAAGAATGACCATGAATTTGGAGTGGTAAATCTGCCAACAATATCATTATAAATTGCACATCAATTATGCAAAGTCTTTGCAGACATTTTTTTAACTTTTGGACCTGAAGAAAAATGAGTTTTACAGTCTGAAGTAAGCAGTGCATACCTAGCTGGACATCTGTGGTGAAGCGCAGCTTGTGGATCATACTGATCTTGAAGGACTTATAATGGTGACTGCTCAACATGTCTTGAACTGTGGTGATGTCGATAGGAGGGTCTTCCTCTGAGCTCTCCTCGCCCCTGGAGCCTGGAGACAGAAGGCAAAGCACTTAGAAAACAAAAACGAATAAACAATCTAAAGTGCTGATTTTAACCACCACCCATAATCTATAACTGCATAATTAATCAAAATACTGTCACAATCTCAATTCAGTCCTCTACGAAGTTTAATCTTTACATGATGATGATTCTGCTGTGTTTATATTAGCAGGGAGATCTATTGCATTAAACAAACAAACACACCCAATTTTTCTTGAGCTGCATTGACGAATGACAGGGGTGTGTTTACTCAATGAGACAAACCAAACACAGGAAGAAGGGGCAGGTCATCTACAGTAAGCAAGTTTGGACACACGAGGTGAGGTGAAGCTGGTGGAGCATAACCAGCTGAGGAGATGTTCATTGAGAAGATAAGGCAGTTGCAGTGGTAGTGAAAGCCAATTAATCTACTGGGATTACTTACTGTTTTCTCTGACTAGGCAAAACTCCAGTGTGCTCTGGCTTTCCAGCGTGGAGTCCACATCTACTGCAACGTTTGGCTCTGTCTGCTTCTCCAGACGATACATGGGCCCTGTTGGAGAATTATGGAGCCAGACAACAGCAGCACACATTAACTTTTCTTCTTCAAAGTTTTAGAAGTGGGTCGGGGACAACTCTCATACTTGTTGATGCTGCCAAGCTTCATCTTAAGGGATAATTCTTTTTTATTACATCTTACTTTCAGTTCAGTTTTTGGCCATCAGTCCATCAGTAATGATAAGACCATACTCCTGAACTTGGGCTTAACTGTTGGTTTGTTTCCAACCTATCTAATCATCTGACTGCTTATGACTGTTGACCCATCTGACTTCACCATGTTCCACTTACTCTGTGTCTACGGTGCTTGGAATGGTTATGACATCCACTATGTATAGTGGGTACAAAAATAGCATCCAAGTATTAATAAACCATTTTATTTAAACTGAACGGACAGATTAAACATGATGTATATCCATGTAAATAAACAAGCACACATACTGGATAAATGAACTGATGTTTCTATCTGACAGAAAATGTTTTTTTGGCCTGGAGTCCTCTTTTTCAGCACCAAATTTTTCACAACCGGTTTGTTACCATGTCAGTTTGAGTAAGGAAAAGTCCCATCTCTATCATATTAACCACCAACACTTGGAAGTTGGGAATCTAGGATGCTTTAAACCAACTAGTATGTCTGATATGTTGTCCAACCACGCCTGAAGGCAAAAGTGTTTATGCTGGTTCTAAACAGCCACACTCATGACCAGGGTGAAATGCCTGCCATCATACCCTGGCTGCACCATACTGCCTCCCTGTGTGTAACTTTGTAGTCACTATTCAACACTGTTCAAAGACACAGCAAGCACTTTTGTTGAAGATCACTGTTTCCTTCAATGTTTATTATACATTTTGTTGTCTGACAACCACAGAAATCATGTTAATATGTCTTACAAATTGAACTTTGATTAGATGAATGAAAAGTGCAAGGTTTGAACTCGTTCTACTCTGTCTGTGGGTTACCACTGCCCTCTGGCTGCTGTCACACTCATCAAAGACCAATGTCATCTGGGTCACTGCAGCTCTACTCCACCTCAGTACCAACACTGGCTTGTATTTAGTGTGTGTGTATTCTCTCTCCCTTTCCATTATTATATTCCCAGCAAATCTGTTTGCCTGTAATGCAGACCTACCTCTTCAGGTCAGAAAGAGCAAGATACAATTGCCTATGCATAATAACAAAATACAAACATTAAATTAAAAAAAAGTAGAAAATAGACTGTCTGAGGAGTCAGCCAAAGCAGTAGCCATTATTTTACTTTGGTTTTGTTGACACTATTGTACAAGCTACTAGCTCAGGGAAAGAGGGTGCAGCCTAAGAGAATACATAAGAACTTTATCTATACTGGCACACTAGGACTCATACTATTTGCTCTCCAATGAACGGCAATGTTGCAATTTCATATGATTCCCTGAAAGCGGACCCGTTGGGTTCAAAGAAGGGCAGAAACTATTCTGTCCTTTCGAGGACAAGGAAATACATAGAAATGAAAGCAACAGGTCAATTAGGGAAGACTTCAGATGACATTTACCCTTTAAACAAATATTGCAGGTTTCTAAAATGTCATCCTGGTGAGTAAGAAAAGACCATGCCTCTGATGCCACCAGGTGAACCTCATCTAAAAGGTACATCGCACAGAGAATCTGCTGAGGTTTGTTTGACTGAGGGACTGCAGCCCTGACTCTGCTCTTTATCTGACTGAGAAAACCAATCAGCTCTGGTTTTATTCCCTCAGTGTGACACGGAATTTCCTTTTCTCTCAATATATAATGGTGCCAGAGTTTAACAGAGTACAGCTGAACAATTTGAGGAAAATATCTCATTATCTCATTCAATATTTCGTTTTCCTGACCAATATTGTGATTGAATTTTGACTTAACTTGAAGTGCATTTATTTACAAATTAAAGTCCATGTAGTCTATCTACTATTAAATAAGATATATTTGTACATTGTCAAAGCATCATCAAAACTTTACCTTGTTTCAATAGAAATATATTGAAATAAAATAATGCAGCTGCTTGTTATTGAGGTCCCCCCAGAGTTCAGAGAAAACCCAACCTCAAAGTAAAATTGACTAGATTTCTGTATATCATAAATATATCAATTAAACTCACATTTATTAAAGTAGCTACAGTCAATATTATTATAATAGCAATTAATCAAATGACAGCAGGGAAACGCTGTGTCAATGTAAAAGAGGTCACAGTATTCATTGCATTTATTCATGGTTGCACTGATTTACTAATTTGTGTATTTATTAGCAATTTGTGTGTAGTTACTGTACATGAGACAAGAATTTAGTGGCAAGCTCCAGAATTGAGACTGAATCCATTAATTAATAATTAACCAATCGTTTTCCCATGTTTAAGGGTGTTGCCCTGATGTGAACTTAATGCAAGTTCAACTTTATTATTTCATATAAAATTTATTTCTCATACCCATATTTGAGTGCAATCACTGTACTTCATCTTTTTGTATCGATTAACGCTGTATATTTGGTACCTCCTTCAGGTAAACTAGTCATATTACACATTCTGATATCCTTTAAGTCATTCTTGCTACATTATTTAGGTGTGAGGCACTACATTATTTACTTCGAGGCTTATCAATTATCATTACATATTTTGGTATCTTATATGGTATTCTTGCTACACAGTTAAGGAGCTAAAACATCCTCATAGTCCATATTGTACAGTATCTAGTAGAAATATACTGTGCAAAGATCAGGCATTTCCACTCACTTCCCCAGAGCTCTGGCAGCTCATTTGCAGTTCAAACACAGCCAATCATCTGAGCCCCAGCCATCGCCTTCCTATCCAAATGTCACCACAGTTTGCCTGATGATGTGCACAAGCACCATTCAATACCGTCTTATCTACTGGCACAGGCAACATCGTTTTATATTCCTCTGCAGCCTTCCAGCACATCATATTTCACAGCCTCTTGCAGTCAGCCATGTCTGCTCCTTTCATCCCCGTTTTTGCCAGGGTCTGACACTAAACTAACACTATTTCCTCTTGGTGTTGGCTTCAGAATTTCCGAATTATGCTCTGATATTTTTGTGAATTTTCAAGCACACCTGTTCCAATGACTTCAAGTGTTATGTAAGTGCATTTTGTTTTGTTTTTCTTTCAGATCAATATTTTCCTGCAGGCATAAGTTTTATACACTGAAATACACACTATGTAAACAATACAAACCCACTGGATTATACCCCCATTTGGGTCATACAGTAGAAACGATATAGCTTCATGTGAAAGAAGGAGGAATGTGCAGGAATTCATTTGCTTGTTTTGTTTTGCGACATTGTGGAACCCAGCAGCCAGCTTGCTTAGATCATAGAAAGGCTGTTAAAGCCGTAACATTAGTGGTCTGCTGGGCAGTGAGGCCAAGGCTGCTATGGATCAGATGCCTGCTAAACCACGCAGGGCCTTTAGGAAGACTGGAGCTACAACAGAGAGTTTCACACACAGAGAATAACATGAGGGAATCTTTGTGATTTTTTTAATATTAAGGCATTCTAGTAGACACCTAAAATAAAAGCATTAACCTGAAAATGAGCATAAAATGGCCTCTTTAAACCCCAAGGGGAAAGCAGGAGAGTTGAGACAAAGCCACTGTGGGAGTTGAAAGGGACTAATGCATGCTGGTGTTCTAAAAACAACACAGAGTTAGTTATTGTAGTCTGACTCACTGATTTGGCCCACTTATCAACATGCTCAGCAGTTAGAGGAGCAGTTTGAAACAGTGTGAAAAGCTCTGGTCTAAAGCGGTAGGGAATATATACAAATGTGTTTGAAATGTGACTTGAAAAACCCCTGCTTTAGACAGTTTCTTTCTGCAATGTGCATTCCCCCTAGGGCTCAAGTCTTATCTACAGAAGAACAAAAGAAAGATTTGAAAACAAAACTGACTCTGGAGAAGTAAGACATCTTGGTATGTTATGGTGTCATCAATAACCAAGTATATGATTCAGGGTTGGTGATCATATTCTGTCAATTAATCAGCTGTCCATAATGCCAGTGAGAAGACAGAAATCACTAATCCAACACAGCAACACTGTAGGACCTTGGATTGTCCTTGTCAAACGGGAATGTGTGTATGTGAGAGAGAACAGGAAGAATCTGACTGTTTCGCGTAAATACAGTGAACAATCAATACTCGTCTAAATGTAAATGAGTCAATAGCCCTCCTCCGACTGTTTGTGTGCGAGGAAGTACACACATCTCTGTGTGTGTGTTGAGGGTGGGAGGGTTGGGTGGATTAGGTTACCATCTGGGCAGTTTGCCACAGACAGTGGGCAACAACCTCATCACCATATCTGAAATATGGATCCTCCTCTAGAAAAAGCAAAGTGATAATAAACAGCAGCTGGAGTCATCTCAGAAAAGAACCAACGTCCATGATGAGAGAGAGCCAAACAATCCAAAGACAAAACAAACTGACTCACTGATACAGAAGAAGATATTGCTGCTATCTGGTCAGTCAATAGCTTCCATGGTTACATTAAAGGGAGAGGGTGATAAAAGTGGCATTACCTGAGCCTTTCTGTGAGCCTTTCCTCTTTTTGAGTGCTTTCTGAAGAATTTCCTTCATGGTTACCTTCAGACTGTCCACAGGGATTAGAGAGAAACCATGAGCTGCATTTCTAAAAGGGAAAAGGTGGAAAAGGTTAAGGATGCCTCTGTAGATTTATCTCAGTCATCCAGACAAACAAAAAATGGTAAACAACACTCCACTGGACCCAGGAACAGTACAAGTGAAGGCATGCTTCATGTGGGGCATGAGCTTCAGAGCAGTAAACTGGCAGTAATAGAATCTCCCTTTGTGTTGCACACACTGCCAAGCTCTGAGTGTGATCCTGATGTGTGTGTTATGAGTTTTCCTTCTACTCTGTTTAGCTTTGACTACTGCAAATCTCTTTGCTGTTATCTGGGGAGCCAATGCACAGGCTAACGGTCACTATAAAATTATATTGTGTGATATGAAAGATAGGTAAAGACACTGTTGAGTAGCTTCAACATAACATTTGTTCCTATACAATGTAGTTTGAAATAATATTATTTGCTGTGAGTTTAGGAAATGTACCTCAAAGTGAGAAATGACTGCCACACATACCACCATGTGATTTGATTGGTGGCGCCCACAGTAGACAAAATATAACAAATTTCATCCTTTTAGTGACTTTTCATTTGATCCTGAATTACAAAGCACTATCTCTTTCACTATGAGCTCTATAATGAATCAATGATCATTCTTCTGACTTTTCATAATGATAACTGAGAGATTACTGCGATGATGGTTTACAGGTACATGTGATTACTGTTACGGGTGCTTTAAATAACCTCAGCTGCGTGTAATGACAGCTGTTCTGATGCTTTTGGGGAACCTCGCTGATGAAACAGTGAGTTCAGTTGCACTTGCACTTCTTCTTTGCTGTTCTTCTCATTGACAGGTCTAATGGGTGGTGGAACAGGCACAAGTATCGATATGCAAACAGATGTTTTAGTATGTTTCTATGTCCACTTGGGGCTAGCTGTGGCAGTGGAAATGAAGCATGTGCACAATAACTGAGATTTATAAAACAGAATCAAGTGTATGCACAGCTTTATAAATCTAATGAAAACAATGTGCATGCATGCATATTTCTGTCTTTGTTTTTACACATACAGTACCTTTAGTTGTGACCCTACAGTTTTATGCATTTGGCCCCAGGTCTAACAAATGTTTCAATTTCATGTGGAATTAAAATAATTTATATAAGTACCAGATGAGAGTGTCAGGAAGCAGCACATGAAATTCTGTTAAATATCAAAACCCAACAGAGAAACGACTGACCTGAGCTGCACCCTGTCAAAAGTGCTAGGATTTCTATGTATCTGTATACACAATCCACAATAGGACATGAAAATGTTTGCTCGTCTGCAATGAAAGCCTGCAGGATAACATTACCAGACCACTTGGACTGGGTATCATTTGAAAATTGTGTAATACTACTCAATAACTGAGATTCAGAGCCAATAGCAAAACAATACTTATTTTACATACATATTGAGAAATACTGCATATTGCATAAATGTTTTTTTTTTTTTTTTTTTTTTACAAAACATTACTTTACATTTTTACATTTAACACAAAGAGCCAAAAATCACAAATGTGCACAAAGTGTTCTCTAGACATAAGAACCAACATATGAACCTCCTACTGGCAAATGAATAGCAAAAATTCCATATAGAACTTGTAAAATATAATGTTGTTCAGCCCTAACATGTATTAATCTTTGCACTACTAGTACATACAGTACAAACCCAAAATACACAACAGTGCAGCATGATGCTCTGTTATGTCACCACATGCCCGAAAAGAAATCAGGATAAACACAACATGCACATATTCAGCCCTACTGATGATTATAAGCATACTTACATTCTGACAAACAGAGACTGTCTGGAAGCGAGGCCAGGTGAGGAGTATTTCTCCACCAAGGCCAGAGTGCTGAACCCAAACTTATGGATAGGCTCATTAGAGTCCAGTGGAGGGAAGTCAGTGTCGACCTCGCCATCATCCTCAGCAATGTGGAGGCAGTAGGCGTTCACATTCTCGCTGCGGAGAGACGTGACAGACAGGTGAGCAGAGACAGAAGAGCTTGTTACTAATTAGAAATTGGTATGCAGTGAAACTGGTGTTGAAATCTATTGTGCTTACTTGAGTTTGGGTTCTCGTCCCTCGCTTGTGTACTGCCAACAGATGAGCCCGATGAGGTCATGGACGCGGGCGTTGGCGATGGTCACCACTGTCATTGGATGTACTTTCTCCTGAGCAATCTGCATTGAGAGGTAGACGTCTATCTTTTTTGTAGCCGTTGTGCCAATGTGGCCCTAAAAGGTGAAGAGACAGTGATTACATCATGCACATAAAAACCCTTATTACAGAGAGCACAAGGACAAACACTGACAGCATAAGAGACCTAAAACTGTACTGTACTGTACTGGTACTCTGACAGGGAGCTTCCTCAAATCGACAGTCGGACAGCAGTCATTGTCTGCTGTACTGCCGTTTGGTTCCATTTTTTTTAATTGATGATGCAATACACACATAAACACAAACACATACACATATCCATCCATACAAATTAAATCAAACAAATATAGAAATAAACAGGGGGAATGGGGGGAAGTTTAGACCCCTGGAGAGCTGTGGAGTAGCAGTTTTTTTTATCTTATGTGATTTATTGTGGATGTTTATTTTGGTGCATTCCAATAGCTTCCTTTCTTTTCTTTTTTTTTTTGAGTCAGTTACCATGAAATGCTTGTTTTTCAAATGACAAAAGTAGAGACAATGTACACCAATTACACTAAAATGTAATCATTATCACCATCAACATTTATCTTAATTATATGTTTAGGAAAAAAGGCATTTTAATTTGACGTTTTCACACTGTATGACGTAAAGCTATGAATAATCACAGTAAGTGTTTTTGCATTCATAAATCTACAATCCTGTGTGCTCATGAGACTGAAGGTTTTCTGTGCCAGATTAATTCACAGGTTTTACATTATATTGAGATAGACGATGAGTCTCCACTTCTTCCCACGCACAAAAATGGAGAAAAATACCCAGAATATGGCATTTTTCATTTGCTACAGTATGACACACTTATTTTTAAAGTGGTTGGATCCTTTAATGTGGAATAACTCACCTTGCCATCAAATTTGGAGTATTCATTGAAGGGGTTGTTGAGCTGTTGAGGACACTGCTCCAGCCGCAGTGAAAGGGTGGATTTTGTACCTGTTGTCCGTGGCCTGTCTTTAAAGTCCCGTTTTTCAAACAGGGTCCCCAAATCCTCCACTGGACAGACAATATAAACAACATGCAAACACTTGTTTATTGTCAAGTACAGTGAACTCAGTAATTAGTTTCTTCATACTGCAGGAACATATCCAGATAAATGGAAGGATTTCATGTCTGGATGGAAAACTGGCTGTCATCTGCTGCATATGTTATTACACAAATCTGTACATCTGGACATGAAAGCAACATCTCCTTCAGGCATTTACCAGTTGTCAACAGTTCAAGGAAAAGGTGATTTGATTCCTTGTTTTACTTGAATTGTTAGAGATAACATTATCCAGTAATTAACACAAAAAAGACAAATTTGCTATGGCTGAATCGTTTTTTCCTGCTTTGCTATTTCAGTGGGCATGCATAAAATCTCATCCTCTAACACCTGCGATCCGTCTTGCCACACCTTGGGGAGGTCCTGACCCCAGGCTGGGAAACACTACCCCTATGTACGAGTATGAGTCAGTGGTCATAGAAAATTATGTAAACATCCAGATTACTCAGCAGACTTTTCATTCAGAATAAACTTACACTAACACTACACAGACAGTAATAACTGAAAAGTTAAACATAAGAGTTTGCCAAAAAAAAACAAAACAAAAAAAGAGTACCAATTTTGATTAATTTAATATGCATTTTAAAAATGGTAAGACACATTACCTGATTGAGAGGATGTCCTCTCTTTCCACTGAATGTTTTTACACTTGATTTGGTTCTGTCGTTCTTTCCTTAACCTTTCAAGTCTTTGGGCTGAAAAGAAAGAGCAACTTTTAAATTTCATTCACATGCAAACAAGCCAAAGTCACTAAAAATATGGTGGAATAGAGAAGTTCATCATTACATAAACCAGACCATGAAAATAACACTATACTGTACACTTTGGTTCAAATGTGTATCTTTCATTGAGCCTGTGAGAGCAGTATGAGAAGAAAAGGACATGACACACCCCTTACAGTAACACACACAAATGTGTACAGTACACACACAAAGAAGAGCTACTGTCAAAGAGAAGTTGCATACTTTGCTAAAATGGTTTTTGTTCATCCCTCTGATCTTACCAGCAGCCCCAGGTTTCTCGCGGCTGTCTTGTCGGAGTCCTGATGAAACAGCCACCACAGGTCAGTACTCAATGTCAGGTCTGAAAGTCTCAGAGGATTGCAGCTTTGTAGCCACAACCCAGAACCATGACCAGCACTCCACCAAACTCAGCACAAAAGTCAAGGGAGCCAAAAGGAGACATGCTGTCTACCTTTGGACTCCCTCTATCACCAAAACCACATTTACCTTTCAAATAAAACAGCGGAATGTATCTTAAATTAGATTCACACTCTTTTCATTTGATTCAAACTCACTGTGTGCAATTTTTACAACACATCCCATTACACACCCACATCCCAACTTAAACACAGTACACTCATTTGATGACTGATTTGATGATTTGATGTTGATTAGGGCACCAAACCTTGAGATTAAAGAGGCTAACACAAGAACATCAGGTGACCAAGATTGAATTCAGACATCGGTGACAAAGAAAAGAGACTAATACTTATTGCCTGGTATAAAGAATGCCTCATTAATTTGTCAATTAGGTGCTGGATATTTTCTCAGTACACAAATCAAAACCAAAGTAGGGATGCCAATGCTTAATTGTTGATTGAGCAATTACGCATGTCGGTCTGTAGGTTAATTTGCATACACACACACACACACACACACAGTGTGATGCACTCCAGGCCAAGGCCATCACTCAGTTGGTGTGCCAGTGTGTAACGGTGGTATGATTGAGACCCATATGCTGTCAATCAATGTGGTAGAGGGCGAGGGATTCGAAGCACTAGTTTGCTACCTCAAGGCCGTGTACATTATGCCTTCAAGAGCTACTGTGACTAAATGCACTGAAAAATGGTTTGAGAAGAGGGATGAGCTAAAAGTCAAGCTAGCCAGGGCTGACAAGCTCGCTCTGACCACTGACTGCTGGACTGCTCTCACAAAGGAAAGCTACATCACAACTACCTGTCATTTCATCAGTGCTGACAAGGAACAGGATATCTGTTATCTTGCAATTGTTTTTAACCAGGAATGCCTCTTCAACACTGTCATAATTAAGTCTCTCTGTTAATAATGTCCTGTCCCGATTTAGATGTGAGAATATCTACATGCTGTTTTCCTCCATTGCTTCTCTTCTCTTGCCCTTCTTTCAATTTGGTGAATTAAGGGTTAATTTTGACCAATCAGAGTTGGTTGTGATTGTTGAGCAGTGTGAGGATGGACCAAGAAGGTTTTGGTGAGCTTTATTTTGATTCTGTCAAGCTTGAATGAGGATAAAATGACGTTTCTGTAAATGTACTCTGTTGGCTTTGGAGAGAGCAATATCATGGCTGTTTCTGGTTCAACAGAAAGGGTCTTACTATTTTACAAAAACATCAATTTCTGTAAGGATCTTTTCCTTGAGCCTGTCAGTAGCAAAAACAACAAACACTTAGTGGACCAACACTGACCACATTGCAGCCCATTTAATGGCAGCAGTGCTCTCGTTCATGCTGGAGCAATTTCAAAAACTGCTGTCCCCACTAGCCACTTGGACACAAATACATAGCAGAATAGGATCCATAAACACAGGATACGACTGACTGAGAGACGCTCCTCAGCTCAAATTAATCGGTTAGTTACCAATTAAAAACTGTCTGAGTATCGAAAGCATAATTAACCGAAACTGACATCCCTAAACCAAAGGACCTTGATTTGCTATCTTTCATCCAAAATGTTTTCCATCTCTGTACTGGAGAAAACTGACTCACTAATTCATTCCAGGGCTGAAACATATGGTTGTCAAACATCTAATTTAATCTGGTGGACTCTGTTGAGAGCCACTTTTCCTGTGTTGGAAAAAAAACACTGCATCACTTCCCATGGGTGTAAATTTACCTGTCTAGGCAGTTGAGAGTACTGCGGCCACACTTACATCAAAAACAGCAAAACTAAAACTAAATAAAACGTGTGACAATGCCGAACATCATCAGAGGTGAACTAATAAGACCAGTCCCAAAACTGTCTCAAATGAAAGAGAAGTAGAAATCTAATCAAAGCTTGAAGCTGAAGCAGATAAAATGTACAGCACAGCGCAGACCAAATAAAAACAGCACAAAAAACACACACACTTTGCTTCAGGACCAGCAAATCAACTTTTCAACCATGTTTCCTAAGTTCTGGGAAAGTTTTAGAAATTCAAAAGTTCATGGATTAAAAATTCATGACATGAAACATCATAACTGACACTGATTGCAGTTGAAGATGTTATGTGAACAGTCACTTCTATAACATGGGTCTCTGGGAAACTTCTTTTTGAACCGCACAAAGGTTCTTTGGTTGCAGTGCTGCGTCCCACTCTGAATACATTTACATTGTCTAGCTTGTGATTCAAACTTCAGTCTAATGACTGCAGTAACTTTTTTTTGTCTCACATCAGCACCTGACTGACTGACTGACTGACTGACTGACTGACTGACTGATGGAGCCATTTGTCTCAAGTTTTCCCATTTTTTCAGAATTCAGAAGGTTTTCTTTTTCGCTGACATTGCAACATACTGCTCTGTTTAATCACTGAGAGGTAAATGTATGACCTGATCCATCAATCTATCTCCTGCTGAGCTGAATCAGACAGATCCTAACTTACTTCATTTCGGTATCATAATAATTTATGAGATGTTGGTTTATATGGGTGTCTCTCTCAGGTGCCTTTTTTTTGCCTTGTTGATGTAGTTCCAGTTCTTGTTTTGTCAAAATGTTAAGAAACCTGATATTACGAGTCATAAAATGTAATCATTTCTTAGTGGGGATGCTCTCTATTTCAGGCAAGGCAGAGTGCTACCACTATAAAACACTGGGTGGAACCCTGGACAGAAGAGGCAAGCCATCTTCCACTTTGACCATTTCTTGCAGAAAAAATGCAAGTATTTGAAAACTCACCCCCTAGAAATTCTAACATTTACACAACAAACTGCAATGTAGCCCCATGCTTTTCACTTGTGCGGCAGCAACCTTCAACAGCACACAATTGCCTCACTAAACCACTGGCCCAGATTAGACACACAAACCACCTCCAAAAAACAGCAGAACAGGCTTTCTGACTGCCCCCACCATAATGACAAGAAGGAGGTGTGCCTGACAGAAAGCCTGTCCTGCTAACCAGCCAGAGCCTGGAGATGAGCCTACCTGTGTTGGAGCGCCGACGGATGCCAAAGTCCCAGCTGGAGGTGATGTCCATGGACTGGGAGAGGTCACAGGCATGATTGTCTGTCACGCTGCTGCCTCCCTCGCTCAGGGAACCCGACCCAGTTGACCCACAGCTGCTGCCAGGCACCAGAGCCAGCTGGCACTTCTCCAGATCCACATCCTGGTCTATTAGTACCATCTCACACATTCCTGTATCATCACTGGTCACATGAGACTGTCTGATGTGGGCCAGAATAATGGCTGGATTGTCCAAGAAAGCCATTTCCTCTGCTGTATTAAGAGTGGCTTATGGTGTTGGATATTTTCTCTTTGTCTCACTCTCTTGGCCGTATGTCAGATGATCAGTTTCACTTCCTTTCAGTCTCTCTCTGAAAGTGTTAAAGTAGTGGCTGATGACAAGTGGAGAGCAGTCATCTTGTCCATCTCCTTATCTTGCTTTTTCTCTCCGCCCAAGGCACGACAGGTGCCTGTACCTGTCTGAAGTGAGACAACAGTTAGTGCATTAAGCAGGCTGAAAATGGTGAATTAGGCTTGAGTGTTAGAGGCAAATCTGTTGAAAAAAATAGAAATACATGATTAACATTCACGATTAAAAATTATTCTGAAGCTCAGATAGGGTTAGGGCACAACTGGGACCTGTTCATGTGATGACATTGATTTAATGCTGAAAGAAGGACCACTATTGTAATTTCTCACAATCTGACATTCATGTCCACTGTATGCCATCATTGACGAGCTGTGTGTGGAGGCGAGAGAGTAGTCAGGATGTGAACCTCTCACTCACGGTCTGTTTTTTTTATTCTTGGCACAACTGCTTCTGGCACCGTTATCCCCATGTTTAAACAATATGGTACCACTTCCCCCTCCCTCTATGACAGCTGACTTTTCATCCTGCCTTTGAATGATCAAATACAACGCTTTTGATTTCAAACTGGTCCAACAACGCCTTGTACATAGTTCTGTTGGTGCATAACCTGACCTTTAGTCCTTGCTATGGATCAAGTTCCAAAAGTACCAGAAGACTGAATTACTCTCAACCTAAAATCAACCAAGGAATAAATATTACTTTGGTGGTAAACAACATATCTAAAAATCAAGAGCATATATGTTACTAGCCGTCTAAATCAAGTAGCAGAGTCTGATGAATACTTAGGCTCCATAGATTTTCAATTTGTCCAGTGTGGGTAACACTGGCTTGTGAACAGTCAGCCTACAGTCTGAATATACAATATGGACATTTTATACATTACAGTGTAAATCTGTACAGTGAGTTTATGACAGGGAGGGAGTCCACTATTCATGTATTCAGACACTTTATAGAATCATCTACCCTTCATGTTACATCATGTTTTTGTTAATGTTTTAGATAATCACTATTATTTGGCTAAATAATGCCGCTGGTCAGGGACATACAGGCTATTTGGACTAGCCTGGAGCCGCTCAATAATGATATAATGTTGAGGTGTGAATGTTGACGTTTTGTCTTTGACTGCTTAAATTGGTGTTAGTCATCACTGGACACTTGTATTGACCAGTAAACAGATGGTCTCTTACGTAACATAAACCTGCCTGTCCTGAGTATTTACACTGTGAATACAAAGCTGTTGGTAATTTCAACACGGAGATGGGAGCTTTGAGCAAGGGCAAAACAAACCCACCCCACGGCTTTACATTAGCCTGACTGTTAGCATGCTAAGAACAGGATGCTGTGGCACACAGCAGCGCTATGACTTGGTCTAACGTTAGCAAACAAACACCAGAGACACAGCAACATGCTGTTATAATTATACAGAGCTGTTCTCATCGTGTGAAAGGCTTCGTGTTATTTGTAACAGTCAGTTCCTGTAAAGAGCTTCTCCAATTGATGCTAACTGCAGCTAAAGCTAAGCTGTAGTAGGATGTCAAGTTTGTTAAGTTTGCTTTGTCACTTGAAAGAAACCGCTACATGTTGACAGTTACATAGTTAGCTCATCTAAAGCAAGTGGCACTTATTTACTACTAATGCCTAGTGATACTTTGAAATACTGAAACATAACTGGAGATGACTCCCAGTAGCTTTGACGTTAGCTAATGTAGCTATTGTGTTTCCTAGATGAACCTCGCAAACTAGCTAACTTAAAACTCCACTTTTAGCCAAGTCAGCGTTCGCCTGACTTCACCTAAAAGTAGTCACAAGGGTACTTAGTATATAGGCCATAAATACATTTAACCACGAATGTCAGTGCAAGTGGCACTGCTTCACTGTACTTAGCTGGTAAGCTTGTTTAGGCTAACACCACTGCAGCTTTCTTTAGGCAGCTGAATGTGGTTAGCTGCTATCAGAGCTTGTCAGAGTAGTTGGTTCATGACGGCGTCCCACCTTTAAAAATCACGTCCAGCGAAGCAAAGAAATGTCCACAATTGTCCCATTTTATCCAGGCATATTCCCAGTGGCGATAGTATCTCTTTTCATAAGTAATAATACACTACAGCTATCTCATAATACAACTGCAAGTCAAGCCAGTCTGCTGTGCTCAGCCTAGCGGTAGAAGCCCATTTTCGCTTCCGGTTCCATTTCTTCAGAATAAAAGACGGTTTAGCTTTTGGTCAAATAGCTACTAATTAATGAACTTTTTATGCTAAGCATTGTTCTACATAAAAAGGGTTTAATTCAAGGATAGAATAAAGGATTGTATAGAAAGTATAGAACTGAAATGCTGGTATTTTGCTAGATGTAGGTGAAACCAATTTTTTTTAAAACTCATATCTAATAGCTCCCATTCTGTGTGAGTCTTTACTTCATTTTTGAGAGTCTGGTCCTGCAAAGAAATCATCATATGATCAAAGATAAACAAACAATAAAATCAAAAGTTTAACTGAGGTTCCTCTACAAGATAGGACCTAATGTAATAATACAGGTGTCACTCTAATGTCCCAATGATTTCCATTTTAATTGTGGCTTTGCATTTTTATTTTTTATTTCATTTTATTTTTTTGACTTCTTGTCCTCTGACTTCTTGCACTCTGTCTTGTTGCTGCTGTAACATGTGAATTTCCCCCATTGTGGGATAAATAAAATCTATCTTATCTTATATGTAGAAGTATGTAGAAATCCAGTAGTCTGAAAACACACACAGCAGGTCCTCAAAGTTGGCGATTCAGTGCAGCTGAGACTAAAATGAACACTGTATACATTATGTTTGATTGTCAATGCACAAAAAGGTGTCACAACAGTTTGCACGGGTAAAAATCCTTTGATGCAACCCTGATTCAGTAAAGTTGGGAGACTTTGTAAAACATAAATTAAAACAGAATGCAATCATTGCAAACAAACTGTGTTTACTGACAGCAGTTTTACAAACTGTTCCTGAGCCCTTGTAGTCATGCAATCATGTGTTCACAAAGTGGTGAACCTCTCTCCATCCTGGCTTGTGAACAACTGAGCCTTTCCAGGATGCCTCTTTCATACCCAATCATGATGATCACCTGTTACCAATGAACCTGTTTACCTGTGGCATGTTCCAAACAGGTGTTTTTGGTGCACATCTCTTCCAGTCTTTAGTTGACTCTGTCCCAACTTGTTTGAAACGTACTGCAGCATGCAATTCAGAATAAGCAGATATTTACAAAATCGTTGATGAAGTAGATGAGGTCAGACATTAAATGTATTGTCTTTGTGCTGTTTTCAATAGAGTTTATGTCAAAAAGGATGAACAAATTATCACATTCTGTTTTAGTTATGTTTTACAGAGTGTCTCACCTTTTTGGACTCAGAGTTGCTGAACAAAACAACCTGCCGGTGGGTTTGAAAGGCATGTTTTATTTGACAAAATTATACCTTTTATCATAGTCAGAAACTTGACAATAGTGTTCTTTCAAACTTTGTCTCAACAATTTGTTTTTGGCCCTTTCCTCTTTCAGCGTGACAGTGCCCCTGTAGTGCACAAAGCCAGTTTAATAATGAAATGGGTTTCCCAGTTTGATATGGAAGAACATGACCTCAACCCCATCCAACACCTTTGGGATGAACAGGAACACAGACTATGAGCCAGACCTGATCATCCAGCATTGGTGTTGGACATCACTACTGCTGTTTGGGCTGAATGGAAGCAAATCCCTGCAGCCAGGTTGTAATATCTGATGGAAGGGCTGAAACCAGAAGAATGGAGGCTTTCAGCAGCAACGCCCACAGTGTCAGAATCACATGTTCAACTGTGGCTGCAATGTTCGGCTGTCCTCAAACTTCTTATCCAGTTAAAGGTAATGAGGAATCAAGATCTTACAGTCTCATAGTTAGACATTACTTGTACAGCATTGTTACAACTGTTGCATAGATGCTGCATGTAAAGAAATTTGGTGCCGTGAATTATTTGCATCCTCAACAGACTGAGCTACCTAATGTGATGTTACATATTAGGAAGACCCAAAGTGATGACTATTAAATAAATAAATAAATAAATAAATAAATAAGTCATTCTGAAATAAATACACATAAAAATAAATACAGATAAACAGATAGAATATATAATCTAATCATGAAATTGTGAACTGTTCCAACACATTTTTAAACTCATCTTAATATTAGTAAATGTTATTTCATTACGTTTCTTTTCACAATTATGCGATTTTTCTTTTCATTCCAGTAGCTTTTATTTGAAAATGTCCTTTTTCTAAACTTTTTTTTTTCTCCTTACAATGAAACTTTTCACCAAAGAACAGATGCAGCTATGTGACTGACAGTCTGTCACTCAAACAAGCACAGGCCACTAAAAAGGATGAGATATAAAGGACTGCAATATTTATTGAGAAAAGAAGCAGGATGAAATAGCATTTCACATGAATAAGAAAATGTGTCATTTATTTCAAAATTCCCCTAATTCCATATTTCATGCCAATTTGCTCATGGTTCTTGTGAGACAAAGACAAAATAATTACAAGGTGACACCTGATCTGTATTAATTTATATGAGCTTTCTTACACATTAAGATGCCCACCAGGCATACAGCAAACCTGGGAAACAGTGTTATTGGAGTGTGTGTACAAGCCAGTTATGGATGGATTATAAGACAACGGGCCTCTGGCCACAGATATGTAAGGCAATTCATCAAAGGAACAAGAGGAAATCATCAAACCGATTTCAAAGAGAGGCTCTGGCTCTGCATGGGGCCACCTGACTCATTGGCCCTCAGTCATCCATACATACATAGAGCAGAAATGATGTTCACATAAGATGTATCCATCTCTCAACAGCCAAAGTTTTCATTTCCTTGGAGAGGTGGAGCTTATTGCCATAGCTTTCACGTTTCTTTTGTTGTTCCGAGTCTCACATGCAAGCAGCTGCTCTCCTGACAGCTCACACTGTCAGGCTGGAGCGCGAAGCAAAACATGGCAACAGTCATTTTTTCCGCTGGAATCATCAGGATAAAGATGTTTCCATTTCCAAAGTTTGGAAAGTAGTGGACTGGTTCGTGTACAACATCATCATCAACTGTATTCCAAGTTTGCAAGCGGCAGGAGGCTGAGCACCAACACTGCTGGAACACTGGAAGTTTGAAGCTGGTCAAAGCACGGGTACACCGCGCTCATCGGACAGTATCGGTAACCGTGTTTCAGTCGGTCGTGGATGAGACGCAGCAAGGCGACACTCTGCAGCGGGGCTGTGCGCACAGTGGACAGCAAGGAAAACTGCCAACAGGCTGATGTTGTGTGCAAGTTGATTAGCGCGAATAGCGGAACACATTCCCGGGAGAATATTTTGCACATGTGGAGTCAGCCTCAACCCCATTCTATCATCCGTGGGCCCTCGGCACTTCAGCTCCGCTTCCACCTGGTCCCTCTCTCTTGGATTAAACTGTAGCTTCTTTTTCTCGCGCATCGATTGTGCTGCGGCAGACATGGAGGATCACGGCCGGATGATGCAGGCTCTGAGCGGCATGACTCTGGTCGGACACTCGGTGGAGGGAGCCGTCGCACTGCCGCTGCCTCACATGCACGACGCTACCGACGGGGACGGAAGGAAGCAGGACATCGGGGGTATTCTACATCAGATCATGACCATCACTGACCAGAGTCTGGACGAAGCGCAGGCAAAGTTCGTGCTGCTTTTCATACGTTGATTTTTATGACTGGATGCAAAAGTCTGTTTGTGTTCACTTAAACACAGATAAGACTTTTACCAGAGCTTTACAATCCCCGCTTTAACTATTGAAATGGTACATGATAGTGTTAGATTGTCATGCATTCATGAGAAATATTAGTCTTATTTTAAAGTTTGAATGTCAAAAGTACTGGTTGACAGAATTACCTTCTTTCGTTTTTTGTAAATTAACCACTCAAAGTGTACTTAATAGTGGATTAAATGCGCGGAATCTGCAGAGATTAGTAGTTCCTATCAGACCTGTGCGTAAAATCTTGCGTCTTACATTTTTTATTTTCTTTTTTTGTACTTGGGCTATGGGATATTTTTGCAACATGTTGTTTGACAAAGAAAGTAAATGGAACAAAGTGCAGAGTGCTCAACTACAACAGCACTGAAAAGCGATGAAGGGGATTAGAGCTGGATGTGTCCTTTAGTGAAGAAACAATTTGATTAGATGGTAAACGAGTGCCAGACTAAATCACCAGGAGCCAAATATAGCTTAGAATGTTTTCAAATGCCTTCACTCTCCCATAACTGACACAGATATCCAAATAAAGATATATACGCAAATATGGGGCAGACTGCTTAATAAGCAGTAGAATAAGTTAATAAGTCCCTAAATCATTAATCATTTCACACATTCTTTTCTCATACTTCCTACCCATGCATGTCTTAACCATAAACAGGTAGACCAAATTCTGACAGCAGCAAGAATTCATGCCCCTGTTCTTCATGTTCCTCTCTTCTATTTGCATGTCATTGTCTGCTTATGTAACTGTCTCTCTCTTTCACTGAAGTCAGTTGACAGCATTTGTGGAACATACTTTCCTAATGTCTAACTCAGTCCTCACAGTATCCTCCTCATCATTTCCCAAATCCAAGTCCTGGAAACTATTCATTTACAAGAAGCTCAATAACCTAGCATGTGCTCTGAAAGTGAAATATTATCGCATTAACTTTGCATCCTTTAAAATGAAAACATGTTTTAAATAACTGTGCTAACTCCATAACTATAATGTTGCCTTTTTATGTCAGCTGAGACATGATGATGGAGAATATTTAATTGTGAAAGTTGTGGAAAAAACCCTGTGCTCCTCACACTGAAAACATTTTGGTGACACTATACCCACTTTTTGGCCAGTCAGCCACGCTGGTCTTATGTAATGTCTTACTATGTCATATACTGTTATACTGCATATACACAAGGCAACTGAAATTTGTCTTTTCATAGATTCCTCCTAGTTACACATCCATACAGTGCCCACATATATACATTTCATCAGAGAAATCAATGTGCAGGGTTGCCTGCAGTGCAGCGTCCCTGGAGGAGTTTTGTGGTCCATTGCCTTGTCAAGTGTAGATGTGACATCAGCCACAGGTATAAAGATGAGGTTGAGGGTGTGAGAGCAGAATGAGGAGCAGAAATAAAATATAGGCTTCACTTTAGTCTGTTTAAATGTTTAAACTGACTAACTGTATGCATTCCTTCTGCCTTTACAGGCCTTTATATTATTTGCACTTGAATAATTCTATTATGTCCTGTTAAATGGTCAAATCATTGTGCTTTGGTCTATGTTCTCTATGTGTTTTGGTAGGAAACATGGATTGAACTGTCACAGGATGAAGCCTGCACTCTTCAGTGTCCTCTGTGAGATCAAAGAGAAAACAGGTGAGAGATTTATTGTTTCACTTCCTCTTACCTCTCCATTTATCACAAAATGTGTTCATCTCACAAAAATGATTCATTCGCAACTCCAGGCTATTAAAGTAGGCAGCAAAACACACCATTCCGGTGTCAGTACGCTTTCCTCCATCAATGCAGGTTCCTTGGCACATGTTTGAAAAGCCAAAACAGCTGTGACTTGAATTTTCTTCTTTCTGGAACATTTTTATTGCACCTAAAGTTTTGTTCTACCTCAAATATGTCATAATGATCTGTGCTGATACAATATACAGTACCATAAATGTGTTGATGTGTGTTGTGTCATATACTTTGGTCAATTGTGAACATAAATACAACAAGCAAGGTTTGACTCACTTACTAGCTTTATCTAGAGGACCTTGAATCTCTTCCCAGAGGCATAATGAGAACACTGCAACTATGTATCTAGGGTCCCAGAATGAAAAATCCTGGAACTAAAAGTCTATTTATTTCTATCTAAAACAATATCAGAGTCTCTCTGGGGCATTCCCCAGTCAAGGTGCACCTGGTGCACTCTACTCTTGCTTTTGCGTGGACAAAAATAGTCCATACCCAACCAAGTATTTGTGCTGATGCTGAGGACTTCAGGTGAACTTTGAAGTAATCATGCCATTCAAGGGATGGTTGGGGTTTGGGTTTTTTGAAATGGGATTGTATGATTCGTATCGTTAATCTCTGTATTACCTACAGTAGATGGTGGTCGGCACACCCCGAGAAGCAGCAGGGGCATTGTGTAGGAAGTCAAGCAATGCACTCCTGTGGACAATGTCAGCGGCAAAATGTATTTTAGCAGCCTAAAAGGTTCTTGTAATTTCATCTAAACTAGCCCAGTAAGAACTTTCCTTCATCTCATCAGTAGCAGTTTTCACTCCTGGCCCTCCCTTTGAATTTAAAGTCACGTGATTGCAAACAGCCTATTGTGATAGAGAGGTTTGTGCAGCCTTGTGAATCTGGGAGCTGTATTGTCAGGGACAGTAGCTCCTGGTAGGTCTCCCAAGGCAAATTGATCCCAGGTTAGTGGCCAGCCTAACAATAATTCATAGACCCTAGATGAATGGGTCATGACAGAGCTCCAGTACATGGACAGAATCCCAACCAGAGCTGTAGCTTGGAAGGAAGCTCTCTAGTGAGTGTCTGGTGGCTGAACCATGACCCATGGGCCCTGTCAGTCACAGCCCGAAACATCTACATGGAGCTGTCCCCTTGTGGACCCACCACACACAGACAAAGGTGGGGAACTAGGCATGCTGGCCCTTGGCAGGGAAGGATTAAGAGATAGTGTGGGAGGTGGAGTGGTGCCAACTAGAAATAGCTGGGATCACGTAATCAATAGAAAACTGCTAAATGTCAATGTACATGAAGGATAGAATGAGAAGGTTGGCCTTTTCAACAAAGTCAAACTCTGCAATGGTTGTCCCTCGTCTGTAACCTTTATGGATAGGATCTAGAGGTGTAAGTGCGGGAGTTGCTTTGTGCTGGACAGTGTCTGGTTTTGGGACCTCAGAATTGCTTCTTTGCTCTTGGCAGATAATGTGGTTCCTTCAGCTTCATTAGACTGTGACCTTCAGCACTCACTGGAGCTGTTTTCAGTTGAGTGTGAGGCCGGTCGGATGAGAGTCAGCACCTCCAAGTCTGAGGTCATGGGTCTCTGCTGGAAAACAGTGGATTGCTCCCTCCAGGTTGGGTGTGAACAGGTGCATCAAGTGAAGGAGCTGAATTATCTCGGAGCATCTGTGGGTAAAATGGAGAGAGAGATCAAACAGCAGATTGGTGCAGTGTTAACAGTAGTTCAGGTGTTGCACTGGTTGGTGGTCATGAAGAGGGAGCTGACCTAAAAGGCAAAGCATTAATTTTTCCCATTGGTCTGCCTTCTCTTCTCTCTTCTATGGTAATAAGCTTTAGGGAATGACCAAAACAATGAGAGGATAAAAGCAGCTGAAATGAGTTTTCTCTTTAGGGTGGCTGGACTTAAAGAGAGGATAAGGAGTTTAGAAATCTGCAGGGACTCAGAGTAGAGCTGCTGCTATTTCATGTTGAAACAAGCCAGTTGAGGTGGTTCAGGTATTTGATCAGAATGCTTCCTGGGTACCTTCCTTAGGAGGTTTTCCAGGCACATCCAACTGGTAGGGGACCTCAGAGTACACCCAGAACATGCTGATTCATGGAGATTATATATCTCATCTGATCTTGGGATCTCCCAGGAGGAACTGAAAAAAATTGCTGAGGAGACAGATATCTGGACTACCTTGCTTAGACTGATGCCATCGTGATGGCTCTGGGTAAGTGGTAGAAAATGGATGGATGGATACATGGTTGGATGTTATAACCATTTGTTGTGTTATCTGTGCTAAGTAAATTCTTCTGCCTGAACTACAATCAGTCAGTGAAAAACAGAAATTAGAGAATAAAATACAGACAGACTCAGAGCGGTGGATTAAATCAGCCCAGAGTGTTTACAGTTCAGTGTGTGGTGTGAGCCTTTCAGACAAGAGAGGTGCACTCATCATCACCAGGTCTGACGCAGGACTTAGGGTAAGCAGCTGAAACTGGTTGTGAAGTGTTTACCTGGTAACCATGTAAAGAAAAAAATGTGAAAAAGTGATCAGTGAGCACTCACTTGCATAAGCACAAATGCAGGTTAGATTGTGAGTGTGTGTGTGTGTGTGTGTGTGTGTGTGTGTGTGTGTGTGTGTGTGTGTGTGTTTGTTTGGATATGTATTATTCACATAAATATGTTTACAGTGTGGGGAACGGTCTTCCTTGTGTGTACAAAATCCAAGTCCCCATACTGTCACTATCAGTAAAATTTAGGGTGAAGACCTGGGTTATGGTTAGGGTAAGTCTCCAGGAAATAAATTTAAGTTTATGTAATGTTCTCTGAAGTGATGGAAACATGACTCTCTCTCTGTGTGTGTGTGTGTGTGTGTGTGTGTGTGTGTGTGCGTGTGTGTGGGTGTGTGAGAGAGAGAGAAAGACACAGAGAGAGAGAGAGACAGAGCTGGCTCGAGCTGTGAGAAGAAACAATAAAGCAGTGGAGTGTTTTTTATATTCACAGCACTTCACAGCAAATAAAATGACCTGCCTCCTCGGTGCTATATACAAACTCTCACAGTGGAGTTAATTTATGATCTTTTTGGTTTAAACTGAGCTCTGAACAAATGACTGAACTGTTTATGTGTTATCATAGGTTCACTGTTAAATCAAGAACATGTCAGTGGATACTGGCAGGAAAGTGAATTTTTTGAAAAGAAGATTGAATAAATGCTTTTTTTCATTAATGTTACTAATTTGCTATTAAGTTTCTTCAGCTTTTCTCAACCAAATGACCTACAGGTCAGGTCAGAGAACAGGACTGTAGTACTGTGGTTGGAATCATTTTCTGTGTCAGAGTGACATTGCAGATCTTGGTCTTATTCTTTGTAGGACATGTTACTTATTGTAATTTTCAGCCATGCTAGCAGCATGGTTAATGGATGGCCAGTCCGTCAATCAGTTTAGTGAGTTGGTTTGTCAGATGGTTGGTCTATCTCTCTGGTCCAAACTGATATCACAACAACTATTGGATGGATTGCCATGAATAATAGGTTAGATACTCATGTTGAATTCTAACACCTTTTTGAAAATAATAAACGTGCTCATTTCTCCATCATGCTTTACACCTCAATACTGCTGACTTTTACCTTGTTTGTAGGGGATTACCAACATCAAAACATTACACCAACTTCTGGAACGGAATCAGAATCATCAGAATGTGGCACAGAGGTTACTGCTACATAATCCAAAACTCTCATGACGCATATCCTGCTGCCAACATCACCAGTTATGGACAAGACCTGGCTGAAATTTTATGAGGTCAGATCCTACTATCGCAAAGACATGACCGGCCTTCGCCATACTAGGATCGGGCCTCCAGTTACAGGTAGTGGTACTGGTGACGGCTTTTTTCAGGCTTCTGATCGACCAAAATAACTTTAGGGTTAGAGTTCTATCGCTGCCTTTTGGTTTGCCATGCTCTTGACAGTGCTTCAATTGGGTTTTTGCTTTTTCAACTGGATGTCCTTTTTTTAAACAATGTTTCTGTGGATGGGATTTTTTGTCACGCCAAAGGAGGAAAAACCCAGTTTTCAAAAATGCCTGTGTATGGGTGGACTAAGCATTAGAAAACAGGAAAAGCAGTAGACGAAATGAATGTATGAATACTATCATCTCAGGAGCGATTCATGACAGCAAGGAGCTGTACCGCATTTCAGTGTTGTCCAGCATAGGGCAGACAGATATGCCAACCAAACAAACCAAACCACTCTCATTTGGTTGCCATTTCCATGGGCATGTTTAAGGAAGCCTTTTCTGTTTTGAAAAGAAGATGCATCATCGATGCAGCATGACAGAAAGCCTTTAACATTAAAGTAGTTTCCTGTGACATAGCTGTCTGCAGAAACACCATTGAAATTGTACAGTACATTTAGTTACATTTGTGACTGAGGCGACAAATACTAAATACTCATCAAACCATTAGGAAACTTCCTCTTGGAAACACGAATCTGCATGTCACTTGTTGTGACAGTCATGCTGGTAATAGTGCTAATAACGCTCACGGAAGGACAGATTGACTGACCTGTGAACTGACATCTTTTAACCCACTGCTGGCAGAGCAAAAATTTGCATTTTACCAGACACATAGAATAATAACTGCATTTCATCTGTGTTTGCATTTGACTAAATAAATTGTGAGCCCAGACTGTAATAAAAGGAAGTGAAATGTGAAATCATTAAGTTGATTTACCAGCTGACTCAGGACTGAGGAGGTAAGCAGTTCTGAAGCCTGAGGGGGCATTCAGTCTCAGGGCAATCAAACAGAGATCTAATGGGATGAATAAATCTGTCCATGTGTTCATCATTTAAAATGTATGCAACACATGTTAAAAACAGATTTGAAATTTTCATCATGGTGCCATGCTGTCAATCCTTTTTAAAGCATATCCTTTCACAGGACTCAGAGTCATTGGCTGCTTCTTCAATACCTGTTACAATGAACTTTATGGCTTAGCGGTTTGGAAAATTAAATGTTAACGTAAGTGGTAAAAATCCCTGATGTAGTTTCTGTTGCTGCTTAAAGCTTTGGATGACTTGTCTCTCCTATTTGTGAAGCAGCTGAGTATGTTCTGTTACCTCCTGTGTTTCATGTGATGACTTAGATACAGATACACTGACTTTGAAATGGGCCTGTATTTATCAAGTTTCTCAAAGTACGGAATCACTACTAATGTTTGTTCTATTGCACAGTAGGAAAAATATATACAGCACAGTCAAAAATGTATAATATTGCACATGATGTAATGGATATGAGTGTATGTTAGCACAAATAACAGTAGTGCAAAACAATAGGTTTGTGATGTTGGGCTTGTAATGGGAAACAACATCAACACAGTGCTTTGTTACATAATGCTTGAGTTGAACAGTTTGACAGCTGTTGGAATAAAGGACCTGCGGTAGCATTCCTTCTTACTCAATGGATACAGCAGTCTGTTGCTGAAGGAGGTACTTCAGGCCCCCTGTCTCATGCAAGCAGTGAGAGGGGTTGTCCATGATTGGTGTCAGCTTGGTTAATATACCCCTTTCAACCACCTCCTTGATAGTGTCTGGAGGGTAGTCCAGGACAGAGCCGGCTCTCCTGACCAGCTTGTTAGTCTTTTTCTTTCCCTCTCAGAGCTTGCACAGCCCCAGCAGACCACTGCATAGAAAATTGCAGATGCCACCACATATTCATAAAAGGTTTTTAACAGTGCCCGACCTACTCCAAAGGTCTTCTTGGCAGATGAGATGACTTTGACATCTGGGTTGTTTGTCCAGTCCATAGCTCAGCTATTAACCAGAACCAAGAGGAGAGAGCACATTAGTCCAGTTTAAGCACTGGCTTCCTGTAACATTCACGTTATTGTTATGTGCTGGTCTTTGGGGCAACACTGGGTGGTGCCCTATAGGCAGAAAAGACCCGCATTGAGATTACTTCCCATGAGAAGATGTTTTGAGGCAGCTGTGGAATGCCAGCTTCGGTGTAATCAAGACCTGTGGTGAATCAGTATCTGTAGAGAAAGAAAAAGATTCTGTTGTGTCTGAGAACCACAGAAACCAGAGACACCAGACGAAGAGTTCTTTTAGAGCTTCTTCCTAATAGGCTTCTTCAGATTTGTATCCTTATTTTACTCTATTTTTCCCAGGATTTTAATATTTCCGTGTTTGGCTTCATGCACTGTCTTTATTTTTCATCTTTATCTCAATTTTATTTTACATTCATTTTTATCTGTTTTTATGTCCATTCTGTTTTTTTTTTCTATGTAAAGCCCTTTGAGCTGCAATTCCTGTATGAAAGGTGCTACACAAATAAAGTTTATTACTATTGTTTTAACTGTCTTCTTTGTCTTGCATGGGAGCCCCCATACTGCAAGCTACCACATCAGACAGACAGTTGCAAAGCCTCACATACTGTGGTCTGTTGGTGAGGGAATTGATGGTCCACACAGCCAAGTGGCAGTGTACTCCAGCTTCCCCCTGAGCAGTGATGGTTGGATTGTGTTGAAAGCACTGGAGAAATCAAAGAACATGACTCTCACAGTGCTCCCAGTGTTGGGGACTGGGTGTGGCTCCTGTTGAGTGAGGTCGGGGGAGGGGAATGTAGTCTGTGACATGGAGTGGAGGGGGTTTGAGCGGTGCAAGGTGGGTACTGCTGGTGCCATGGATGCTCTGTAGGGGAAGGGGGGGTGTTGAGAAGTAACGCCGTCTGGTCTGGGCTGCGTTCATTTGCATATGTATTTATCTCTCCCTGAGAAATCCTGGTTCTTCCTTGCTTCAACTGTGTCTGTCTGTAACATTGCCTATGGGAAAAATGAATGGGTCAATCATTTATAAATACATCAAATTTGGCAAATTCATACATGAATCCCACACCATACACCCACTACCAGGCCATTCTCAAACTTTACATACACAAACACACAAACTCAGGCACAATTGCAGTACATTTTGGATGTTGTGTTCAGCACTGTTATGGCAGAGGGGACAAAAATCCTGCTGAACTTCACTTTCTTCCATGCCAGCGGCCTGTAATGGTGACCAGATCGGAGGAGCACAAAGTGTGGGTTGAGGGGGTGACTGGGGTCAAGTGCTATGGTGTGAGCTCTTCATGCAGTGGCTGTGCAATTGAGATCTGGGAGGTTGGGGGTTGGGAGACCAATGATCTTGGCAGCCTTGTGTGTAATTAGTGTAAGTCTGTTCTTGGAGGGGGTTGACAGCATATTAAAGAAGCAGGGCGAGCAGGAGAGGAGGATGGGTTGAACTATACTTTTGTAAAGTAGCAGTAGAAGGTGGGGGTCAACAGAAAGTACTTTAAGTTTGCGGATGGCGGAGAGGGCGTGCACCTCACGGACCTCTCTGGGAGCAGCAACACCTCTTCACTGGCCAGGAAAGCTCAGCAGTGCCTCTACTATCTCTGCAGACTGAAAAGAGCCTGAGCACCAGTCCCCATCATGCACACCTTCTAACGTGGAACCACTGAGAGCATCCTGACTCTGATGTGTCCACTGAACAAGTTTGGATCCTGAGAAAGAATTTTGTGTAACCAGCATTCTCAGCTTGCCAGTGAGCTGCACTTTATCACTTAAAAGACCAGTGCCATGGCTGATGAGCTGATGAGTTCATATGCCAGACTTCTGAATGATAAAGCAACAGTTGTCGTGTCTTGTTCTGCAGCAGTTAGGATCCCCTCTGTTTCACTTCAAGTTTCTTTCCCTCTCTCTTTAATTAACCCACAAACACACATCCACATGCCTTTACTTGCATCCAAACTCACTCTTTAAATGCACATGTAACACCCACTACAGGTCGCTAGCAAGGAATGACAATCAGCCATGAGGTACAAAAGAATATTTTTTATCACAAAAATCTCAACTTGACAATAATTATATTATAGTAGTCATTATCACAATTAACCTCCTTGCTGTTAACTTCCAGTCGGACTAACCAGGGCAGGGGCTGGATTATATTAACAAACACCAGTTTACTCTGTACACATGGCTTGCATGTGAAGTAAATACACTGCAAACCCCATCTTAAATCAAAGATTTACACTCGTGAAAAAGTTACTCTGGAAACAGGAAATAACGCCTTAAGCCTGCTCTGTCTACCAGACTAGGATCGACCTGTAAGTAAGGTAAATGATTAAATAGGGGGAAGCAAACCAAACCGAAAACAAGACAAACAAACGAAACAAAAGAAAAGAAAAACTAGGAAATACCCAGCTCTTTTTTGCCCGCTACCAGCACTCTTGCCAGGGCGGACTAGACAGGAAAAGAAACCCCAACGAACAAATGAAAACAACAAAATAGTCCCATGACAAGAGCAGCAAATGGACCACTGGTGCTCTGCAGAGGAACAAATATTGACAATCAACTATTTATTAAAGCAATTAAAATAAATGTTAAAAACTACATGACTAAACTTTAAAATACCTGGTATGTCGATCTATTTCAGCATTGACTACCAGCCGCCTTCAACCCAGCAGGGATCGAAGCAGGTCTGAAATACATGAGAACGATAAATGTGACACATGTTCAAACAATATAAACACATTAAACACAGAAAAGGCCTACCAGTTATCCCTGCATGCCTGCTTTTCCTGCACGCCAGTGTGGAATGAGGTGTGCACCTGCCTCACTCCACTGGCCTGAACCAATCGCTGCAACCTGCATTCCTCCTGCAGGTTGCCCTATATCTACAGCCTGACTAATTGGTGCACCTCCCCTTTTCCTACTCTGTGCCACCCACCACACACAGATAGCGTGGTAGCATAACTCATCTTTACTCCATCGCATGTTGTTGTCAGAGATGCATGAATCACATCCCCATCTTGCTTCTCATTTCTCTTTTAAACTTAGCGGACCTGCCCACCATCTTGAATATTCTTGTGACATAGCCACTCTCGTGCCCACGTCCACCATCTTGTCTTCTCGCTGTCTCTTCTACCTCTCCCCCTACATGCACGCACACACACAGAGTCACCGATGCCACACACTTGCTGCGTTTCTGCTTATCTTTCTTGCTCATGCCTATAACTCCTTATTATTGTATTTGCAGTTGTAGTTAGACAGTGCATGTTGACTGAAGTATTTTTGATTGTTTATTAGTGCTGTTAAAATTAAATAGACCCTGTTGTCCTTCTAAGAAGCAGTTGTCTGTGATTATTTTTGCATGTGTGTTGATAACAGCAGGTTGTAACCCTAACCCTATATCAGTAACTATCTCTGATATTTGCTAAGAACCAAACCTGCCCCTACCACTTCCCAACACCTTATAGTTGACAGAATCAAATGCCTTAGACAGATCAACCAACAGGGCAGCACAAGGCTGCTTGGCTGCTTTCTGTCCCAGGTATTGATAATGCAGTTTGTTACTAACATAGCTGCTGTTATGATACTATGAGCTGATCAGACAGACCAATTTTGACATCAAATATTGTTGTCATCAAAAAATTGTTTCAACTGACAATTTATTTGAGAATCTAAAATCTTTGCAAGTGTTGAAAGTTTGACTAAAGTGCTATAATTGTTTCAGTCCAAAGGTTCCTACCCTTCAATAGGGATAACATAGCGTGCTATCCAGATTTTGGGGATGGAATTAGTCCGGAGAGTCTGATTAAAAATATGAGCAATAGACTAAGCAATACAATCATCTGAAAGCTTTGAAAGATGTGTGGCCTTTCTCCATTTTGTTTAACATTTTGCATTTAGCTAGTGAACAAAACTGTTTGGAGGCAGCCCTTTTCAGTTAACAAAGCCACAAAACTAAAGGACAGGTCCAAATGACAATTTTAACTGTTCCAACTGAAGAACTTCAAATGACTCAGCTCGAGGAACAGATCACGGGGGTCAGTGCAGGTGATTGATGGGTGGACCATCTTCTCATTCATCCATGGCCAATGTGCAGACGTTGTCTGTTTTAGCTGACTGTCCATGTGTGCAGTGGTGTCGGCTAATTTATTGTAGTAGGTACATTGTGATAACATCGCCCGCCTATTGAGTTATGATTGAGTTATTTCTAAAATGATGCTTGTGCCATGTATATGAACAAGGTACAAATTGCATAAGATATTGATGGTTAGGGGGCGTCAGCCTTTATGTTGCTAATCTGTGCTTGTTTTTAATGTGGTGTGATAGTTTGTGTAATAGTATGACTAGTTAGCTGAAAGGTATGCTCAGACAGAAAGCAAAGTAAATTTTCACCTCACATTATTTGCATGAAATTAACCTTTGGACCAATTGTGCTTATTTTTCCCAAGCAGCCAATGTACCAAGGTTAGCTGTCAGCTAGCAAGCAACAAACACATCAACCGCATGTGAGGGAGTGTGTCTGTGTGTGTTTGTGTTCAACTCAGCCTCTGACTGATTTCAGAACAAAGCAAAAAAAATCACATCCCTCCAGTCTCTGTACAAGGGCTTAATTTGTGCCAGATCCTACTGAAACAGGATTCAGGACCCCCCCAGCTTGGGATTGGTCCTATTGGATTGGATCAAGCACCTCCTTTGTCAAAATGTAAAATCTTTCTTGTAAAAAGTTGCTCTCTAAAGTCTATAACATGAACATCTTAGCACTTTTAAGAAGGCACAGAAACTTGTATTTCTGGAATTGTTTCATCATTACTTGTGACGTGTCTGTGCTAAACTGAGGGGGGAGATAGCTGCATCAAATACACAGTGACAACATTTTATCAACAGTAATAACAATTTTAAAATGAGTAGATTCTCACTGGTGTATGGGTCCATGTTTTCTTATATTTAATTGATTACAGCATCCGTCCTCTTGGAATGAAGGGCTCAGATGACTTCTCACTGCAGTCTGTCAAAAGGCAAATGTATATGGCCATGTAAAATCTGTTCACAGAAGATCTAAGGACTTCTGTCTGTAAGTAAAGCTGCTGTGGGCCTTCAAAAAATTGTTGGAAGACTTATTTTCATGTCAGGATATTTATAGGAAGCAAGTTGTGCACCAGCCCAAAGCTAAATCCCTAATCCAATTCAAATGCATGTCTGTGAAACATCTAGTTCGAGACCTGGTGTGAACATGGATACTTGGAATATGTAATACTGTTGCTGTACAGTGACTAACCTTCATTTTTTCATTATAATCCTGGTCACATCATAGTTTTAATAATGTGAGATCAGTTGGTCTGTCCAATGTCCAACACTACGAATTTTCCACTTGTTGAGTAGCCCCACAACTCTAATGACTCAATTATACATGATTTGTGTTTGCAGACCCCATAACCTTTACACTATCACAATCCTTGGGCCCCATTTTCTCAATAAGTCTCTCTCTCTCTTTTTTTTAATGTGCAGATTTCCCTGAAATATACATATAACATTGATATAGCACATCCATGCTAATCAGAGGATGAACCCTTTCCACTTCCATCCCTCTATGAGCTTTCCTCAAAACACCATCCTCAAAACAAAAAAGTAAAGTTTGCAGTTCAAAGCTGCAAGTTCAAATCAGTTGGAACACATTTCAGCTCCACAGGGGATAAATATCATGTTATAAAGATGGTCTTGATTTTTTTGTACAGGTTTTGGGATTTATGCTGAGACACAAATACCGTGGAGGTCAATTGAATTTTGTTTGTGTTTGAACAAACAATGTCTTAGCTACTCTGTTCCTAATAAAAGAAGAAAACAATTTGTTAATTCTTGTAAAGTAAACTTTATCAAAATGGAGTGGGAGAGCACTAATAATATCCAGTAGATTAGATGTGGCAGGACATTCACTTTTGAAGTGTCTATATTGCCTCGAGATTGGCAGGCATTTCCATCTCTCTATCTCCAATAATCTTTCTCGAGATGTTAGTCATATTTATACTATGTTTTAGAGATCTGCTTTTAGAGTCATATCCAAATATTTAATGCCATCTGGAGAGCACTTGAAGGGTGGTAGCTGTTTGCATTCTGTGCAGCAGTGTCTGTTCAGTGGCATTGCTTCAGATTTCCCACAGTTGATCTTAAAGCCTGATAGCTGGCTTAAGCTTTTAATTAACTACATTATGAGTAAGTGAGGATTTAGGGTGTTGTAGTGTTAGTAAGATGTTGTTCGCATATAACAGTTCAATAGAAAGATCTCTGATAGGAATTCGCTGGATTTCAAAAGCAGCCTTTAACAGATGGATCATCTGATTCATGATGAAGGCAGAACTCTTGTTGAAGTAGAATAAAAATTTCAGTGAGAGGTGGCTGAGATCTCAGCTGTAAACAATAGCTTGTGAAGCTGTGAGTGTAGAGGCCCACAGATGGGCAGACAGACAGTCAACTGAGACAGACCAAAACAGCAACACCTTCACTTCAATGAGGCAAAAGAACAAGAGACCAAGCACAGCTGAAGAGCCATTTTATTCAGCTTCGCTGGCAATCATAGAGGGTAGGTGTGTTGACTAGGTCTATTTAGACCCAGTGCACTTTACTTGGCACTGGCAGTCAGTATGACTTGGTGGTACATCACTGTCAGGGCGCTAACAGAGCCAGTCATGCATATCAGCTCTCTGATAGCTGGTTAGTTAGGTCAGAGAGGGCTCAGGCTCACTGCCTTGATGTAATAGTTGCCCTCAGCAGCAGCTTTCATAAAGCTCTGCAGAACAAGGTCAGACTGTCAGGAGGGCTGAGTGGCTCGATGATTACATGTGGGTTTGAGTTTCACCTAGGCTGAGGTGTTGTCAAGACTACTAAGTTTGAGCCCAAAAGCCAAGACCAATCCAGTCGGGTTTAGTGAAGACCATGACCAAACTGAACAGACGTGTGTTATAAGGACTTGCAGGACTATAAATGTACCCTTCAGCATCCAGTTTATGAAAACATAGGATGTCACAAGTTACAGCATTACAGCATAGCAGAATTTTGGGCCTTTTGCATAGTAGGAGACTTAAGGCCCAGCCTCCACTTTACTCTACTAGTCTACAAGTATCTTTTCATTGACTTTCTTTCTATGCACATTTTCATTCTAAACAGAAGAGTAACTAAACCACCAAAAGTTAAAACAGAGATAAAACAAGATTTTTCTTCTTGTTTTTCAGTCTTAGTATTTGACCACTTCATATGTGAAGACATCAGTTGCTTCAACAAGTGTACCAAAATGTTCAAGTGACAAAGCCCTCTCATGGTCAAAGTAATTGTGACTCTTGTTCATCGGGAGCAAAAGTGTGCAGTGTCTCAAGCACCTCCTCAACTTTGCTCAATTTTTTTTGTTTTACAGTGTATTCTGTTACTTGTTTGTTATTTATTTTGTCTTTTTCACATCCTGTGTGAGGCCTGAGCAAACTCTGTCATACAATATCATGAATCACTGTAACCAAGGCACAATAATACACCATTTTATTTAAATGACTGGCTATTGTATGTTTGACAGATCTTGAACTGATTTTGTGATCTCTGAGATTTGACCTTGTGGGATCAATGCTTAACTGTGTTGAATTAAGGTTGTTCCACACATCTTTTTAGTTGGTCGGACACAGTAGTCAGCCAGTTTAAGTTGAGGTCAGCCATGATTACCAGCTCTAAAATTGCGACTTGGTTAAGTTCTGTTAGCAGTGTTTACTTTGCTCACCAGGTATCTTAGGCAGGCTCTCATTGCTGTTGCATCCAGGTAGACTACACAGATGTCGGAGAGCCATCAGGTAACAGAGCAAAGAGAAGACAGATAACAAAGGGGTTCTGGGATTTTGTTGACCTGATGACTTCATGGGTCAGAGGCCACACTTGACCAATGGTAGCAAAAATCTCTGTCTGTGGTTGGACTGATACATACAAGTGAACATCTGGAGAATTGAGGGAAATATGAAGAGTTCAGTGGTTTACATTTCATAGAAGATTCATTTCAAGGAAAACAATAAAAAAATTAATCTGCGGGGTTGCCATGGTACCTCCACTGGAGTGCACCAGATAGTTCCTCGTATACCAGAAACTTAAAAAAAAAAAAAAGGAGACAATAATAATTTCCAAGTATTACTGGGTCCTTAAATATACTGTTAAATATAATTTGGATGAAAGAAGACTGGAGGAATTTTCAAACCTATAGCTTGTTGCTCTAGACCAAATCAGTGGATGAGTTGTTAAACTTTACATTTTCAGGTTGATTTGGTTCATTTTCACATAGATCAACATTCAAGTAACATTCACTTGTCTAATTTGTTGAATGTGTTTGAGGCAGAAGCAAAAAACTAAACATGAGAAGAAGCTCTTGGTGAAGATACAGCAACTGTTGAGTTTACTTTTCCGCATCCCATCATGTAAAGGGCACCTGGGTGCGGGAGCAGCTTAGCTCAGACTTACAGACTAGGTCTTGTCAGTTGGTAGGATCACAACCACACGTTCCCACCACAAACAAACTACTCCAGAATTTGGGACTGGACTGGGACCACTTCCTCAAAAGGGTGTCTATGCAGTTGTTTTGGTCGGCATCGACTAAGATTTCAGTGTTCTGATCTGCCCAAGTGAATCGTATCAAGGGGGAAACCAACCACACTTCAATAAATACTAATCCAGTATGTGCATGGCACACCTCCTTTTCCCAAATTCTGTCTTTTCAGGCAAAATTACAGTTTACTCGCTAATTTATTTCAAGAACAAAATCAGCTTTGACCTATCATCACTGCATCACGCTGCATTACTCAGTGAGTCTGTAACAATTACATGACTAATTTTCTCATGCAGGCAGGCTAATGCTGGATATCAGCAGGCATGAAAAACAAAAGCCTACACAGCACAGCATGGGAACAGTAGAGCAATAAAACATGTTGCTGTATTGGCATGAAATACATGAAATATGCATTTAGGTAAGTTGTTTCTGCTTCGGTCGACTCAGTGTAGAAATGCCCCACCTGCCATGATCTTTCACTTGCTGTATAATTCCACTACTACTACTACTCCCTCTCATTTCCCCTCCATGTCATTACACTGGGGCAAAGTCAGCATCAAGTGGCACGGTGAAAAGATTAAATTATACTTGGAAATGGGTGCGCCAGTGATTTAGAGATTGTATGGCTGTGTATTACTTTCTCGCTGTGCCAATAATAGGCAAAAAAAAAAAAAAAAAAAAAAAAAAGCTGCTGCAATGTCAATTTTCCACTATTTATTTTTTCCCCCACCCTAACGTACTTCACTCTTCCTGCTTTCCCCCCCTAACAATCTGTTTTTCTCACCAGTGACAGGATACACCTCAGCTTTCTGGTGACATCTATAGGTGTCCTTCAGGCAGCCCACTTAATCAACACGTGTGTATGTGTGTGTATTTATGTGTGTGTCTGGGACTATGTGTACTTATGTACTGAAAGGGCTGGCAGTGAATGAATACTAGATTTTAATAATAGCACCTTCCCTCTGTTGGTAAAATGTATGCATTATCAACAGGCTACCAAAAATAATTCATCTCTAGTAATAAAGTTATTTTAACATACTGAGCTTTAGCAGACTCAGTCCCCAGCACAAAGAGCAGAAGAAATAGTCAGCTTCGGGAAAATGCAAATTGCTCCCTTAGCATGTTTGGGCAATCATTGTTGGTCCAGCAATCTCTTTTGTGTATGGATGCCTGTCATGGCCAATCACCACTGGCAGATAAGGAATTTTACACCAATTGACACCCATTGTATACATGATGAAGTTGGTTAACCATGATATTCAGAGCTACTCAGTGTATGAAAGCAATTGTAAACTGTCGTCCGTGGCTCTGCAGGAGCTTTGTGAAGTCTGAGAAAAATAACCCCAACTATATCATCAGGACTGTTCATACAGCATTTCACAAGACCCATCTCCACCCACCAGCCACTTGTAGCCTCTGTTCTCTTAAGGGTTGAAGTCATTAATGCCACTCCCCACTCCCTACTCTGCTGAACTGGATATCATTTGAGATCCCAATTTTGTCACTTGTATCAGCTGATTAAGGGTGTATTCAGCTCCTGGTGTTTAGCCTCATTATGATAACTCATTAGCACACAATGGGACTTTCTGGGTGCAGAGAAGCACCTTTTGAACAGATAAATGATATTTTGTAGAGAGATTATTACCACATAAACAACAATTAAGCTTGTGTGAACGAAAATCAATGCTGTTCCCAATTAGTTGTTAGGCTTTACCTTCCTACTGACAATAGAAAAAAAAAATGTTGAATTAGCTTTTCTGTCTTTGGATTATTGGGGATGTTATATATGGAAACACTCCTGCCTCTGCTTTGAAATCACTGGATGCTGTCTGACACTCAGCCCTGAGGTTTATAACTGGTGATCCTTACAGCACCCACCACCTCTTCACCAAAGGTCTACTGGCCATCTTTGGCTGTGAGTCAGGACCAGCATTGGTTTTTATTCATCTATAAAGCTTCAGTACAGATGTTTCTACCCTATATTTCTTTCCTTTTCACTCTTAGCTCACATAATCTTGATATGTGCTCTGAGAGCAGGTTGTGCTTCACATTCCATCCATTAGGAATGAATTAGGAAAAATGTCATCCTCTTACAGTACACATCTGACTCTCTGCTGCCATTCCATTGTTTTGATTGATTGTAAATGTTTTTAACAATACTGTAATTTTATCTTTCAATTACTCTTGTATTTATTTATTTTATTCTACTTTATACTTAATTGTTTATTTCTCTTATTTACTCAATAGCATGCTTTTTATTTAGTATTTTAAATTTGACTGTAGTTCACTGCTGTTCTTAATGTCAGCTGTTTTGTTTGCAAGCATCTGCATTATAAATGAAAATACCTCAATGGTCTTTTGAGGTAAAATGAAGGTAGATTGAATAGGACTGATGCAAATGGTTTAGCTGTTGAAGAATTTAGGGGATCACTGTTTGGTGTGTATTAATAATGGCGAAGGAAAACACAGGAGTAGCACTCGACCTGACATTTGTATGTCGTGCGATAGCAGGTGTAAGTATATAGTGTGATAAAACATACTACACTAACAAACAAACTAACTGCTATTAATTGCATCATTTCCCTTTTTAATAAAATCCAACTGATTTTGTGGCCCATCGTGCTTCATAGAGGGGGCATGCAGGCAAAGCTGACCCAGAGCAAACATGTTGAGAGGGAGATAGTCAGGTTGAGTGAGTGTGCAGATGTCTGCCAGTGCACAGAGTAGGAATTTGTGAGTGAGATGTTATTTTTGTGTGTTTATGTTGATAATACCAAACAAGCAATGTTGGCTCAAAGTAAATTGTTTTTTTTGCATGCTCATAATTTCTCATCAAAATAATTTCTGTGTGTACAAAAAATATTTTCCTGTGCTCACAATGTTCCATTGTGTGCTCAGGAATGAGGTGCAAATCAAACACCATGGAATTCTAGATTCTACATTCAAATCAGCAATCTGCAGTGACAAACCCCTCGGTGTTTCCGAAGTATCTGCAGCTGCTGCGTAGATGTTCCACAGACAAAAGAAGAGCAAAGATTGATTGTGTTTTGCACTATTCAAAGGCACTTACACACCTCTGCATTCTGCTCATTTGCTGCTGCCATGTGTGGAATCATCCTGTCCATTTCAATGAGGCAGTCAGGACACAGCGACAAACAGCTGCCCTTTCTGCACACAAGCCACAATTTATTGAATGAGACAAGCCGTAGACCACCTGCCACACCATGTATGTGTGCCTGCCTGTGTATAAACATGTATTGCTCACTTTGTGGGGACATAAATCTGTTCACACAGTAACGTTGTGGGTACTCACCTTCCTTATGGGGACAGAAATGTTCCCATAATCTAGATTTTAAATTTTTAGGGTGAAGACTTGGGTTATGGTTAGGCTAATTTCCCAGGAAATGAATGTAAGTCTATGTAATGTCCCCAGAAGTGCTGGAAACACAACTGTGTGTGTGTGTGTGTGTGGGTGTGTGTGCGCGCACGCACGCACACGCATGTGTCTGTGTGGGCGTGTGTCTCTGTGTATGTGCATGGAATAGAGCCTCAGAAAAGGCAACTGAGATGAGTGAGAACCATTATTATGCTCTGGTCACATAGGTAAATTATTATTTACCTCACTGCATCTCCAAATGAAATGAGAGCCTTCTTGGCAGTGTACTAATATTGTATAAAAGTATCTCTAAGGTCTGCACTATGTCAGTACTATGAGTACAGAGTACATGTGTATCAGAAATTCCTAACCTTGTGTTCTAGAGGTGTTTCTGTGGAAAAAAAGGCTACCCCTTGTGACAAATGACTAAAAAAGAGATGCTAAGAAAACCTTGTGCTATAGCTTCATACTTTGACTGATTTGTGCTTTGCTCAGCTCGTACTTCAAGTGCTATAAAATTCCCCTGTGGACATTTATGGGTTAAGCAGCTATTCGAGACAAAAGCTCACATAAACATAGCAAAGAAACCTTTTTTGGTTAATTGTAATCAGGTAGATGAGTAGAGGATTTGTTTTTACAGTCACCATTGCTCAAGTAACATATCTTTCTTAAAAAAAAAAAAAAAAAAAAAAACAATCATGAGAATTGCTTTTTAAAGCACTTTTGACTTGATGTCTCATCACTGTATTTGGGAGGAGACCCCAGAGCAGATCCAGAACTCGCTGGAAGGATTACATATCTCATCTGGGCTGAGGAACCCCGAGGAGGATCTGAAAAATGTTGCTGAGGATAGGGACATCTGGAATATCCTGTTTAGCCTGCTGCCACTGCGACGTAAGCGGAAAAGACGGTGGATGGATCGATGGACGCTGCATTTACTGAAAGCAATAAGAGTGCAGGGTGTGCATGATATTCAGCTCCTGCAGATCTTCCATTGGCTTGCATTACGGCTGTGATTCCCAACTTGGGGGTTGAGAACTCCAAGTTGTCTCAAGAAAACAACAACAAGACATCAGACTCTGAATACAAACACAATACTTGTTTTATTCATTTATTCATTGCTGGTTTGAGTCTGCATATGGGATTTGTTGAAAAAAAATATCACCACACTTGTAGAGAAATAAGAAAAAGATATTTTTTATTGTGATAATCTGCATAGTTATACCTCCTCTGGCTTTTCTAATCAATCTGAGAAGGAAACAATGCATTTGGTTAAACTGCTCATAACTCATAGACATAAGCTGAAAAGGATAGGATGAGGGGAGAAAATATGGATAACATGATAGGGGTGGAATTCTCACTAGGATGAAATGGTCCAGTATTAAGGCAGTCAATCTACTTACATATCAAGGAATGACTTCAGCATAACCTTACAATTTAAATAGATGCACATTTCTGTTCTAATACAAAGTACTTGGAGCAGTGAAGCCTTCCTTTAATGTCACTGCTAACTTCTGCCTTTTTTTTGTGACACCTGGTTCCGCTGCTCATGGGACATACATTATCATACGTGGCACCTCGAGGATGACCTACTTTCCTAATGTTAGCAGCGGAGAGGCTATGAAGAGCTGCACAAGCCCCAATGACACGATCAAAATTCCCCCTCCTGTGAAATGTCTCAAACAGCTCGCAGTACGAGTGAAAGTGACAGCTGGATGGGGGAACAGCACATCAGGGCTCCTTGTTACAGTTAATATACCTGACATAAGAATCAGAGGCTGGTTGGATGCAGCACAGCAGTGCTGCATGGTAGAAGGAGGTGAACCGCAGGAGAGAGAATAGTTAGGTTGGGAGTGTCAAGTCCTGTGAGCACTCAAACCTCGCTGGGAATGGGGGATGGGCACTTTTCAGAATCTTATTTTTGCCCCCTTTCTTTTATGCCAAAATCCAGATCAGAGCTCTGAACTGATAAAAATGCTCCTCTATGCTGTTTGCAGATATTACCATTCATTCCCAGCAATTTGCTTTAACTAGCAGCAGTCAGTGGTGCAGTGAGTGCACTATGAGCTGTTTCCTGCTTCAACTTTGACCTACTGAACTTACTGTAGTACACATATTACTGTTCACCTCAGGATGAACGGTAAAAACTTTGATTAATTTGATTTATTCAAATTGATTTTAATTTTCATCTGGGGCTGTAGAGAGTGACAGAGTGAAAGGGGGAAGAGAGGGGATGACGTGCAGCAAAGGACCACAGGTCAGATTCAGACCCAGGCTGCTGTGGTACACAGCCTCAGCACATAGAGTGCACAATGTACCAGGTGAGCTACCCCGGCACCCCAAAGGCAATACATTAATTTATGATCAAATTCTTGTAAAACTGACAACATGGCAGTCTACCTTGGCTGTACTTTTTTAATTTACTGTAAGACAAAAGACAAAACACTGACAACAACACAAGGAAGAGAAGAACAGTAGAAACAGAGCAGTTAAAATTTCATTGGGGAATAACAGATCAGGGTTATGTTAGCTGTCATGCGTTGTGCTGATTTGATGCTGGTGTATGTGGGTGTGTGTGTTCTCAACAGTCGATCTATAGGGTGGATGGATGAAAGAAATCTAAGGGAGGGCATAGGAAGGGCAACTAACTAAACAAATAAACAAAAACAAAGGGGAAAAAAAATCCAAAAAGAAATGAAATTAAAAAAAAAAGATAAAAAAAAAAAAACTTATACTAATGCTAAACTGTTACTGGACTATGGCATGAAATTCACATTGCAGCATCTCATGCCCAGAACTTGTGAAGCGAGAGGTCATTTGTGAAAATGGCCATTGGATAGCTGTTAGTGTGCAGAGCAGAGGAGGTGACAAGCAGGATGTGGGATCAGGTGTGAATGTTATTTTGTTTCATCTTGATGGGATTACAGCCAGAAGAGTGCTGCTCCGTGGATTCTCACTGATATAGTTTGCAAGGTGCAGAGAAACCCAGTGTAATGAGATCCTATGAACTGGTGCCCTGGATACATTCTCTCTGTCTCTCTGCCTCTCTCTCTCTCTCTCTCACAAACACACACACACACACACACACACACACACACACACACACACACACAGTCACACACAGTAGGCAATCATTACCATGCCCTCAGCACACACTTGATGGCTCACCAAATGTCCCACTGACAAGGCCTCACCATGGTCTAGTAGTTGTTTTGAGTTGCTTTGGCTCAGTTTCTTTGTCTTTGTTGTTTTTTTTAGGTGACAGTATTGACAATTATAATATTCTTATGATATGCAAGAATTGTATTATCCCTCCAATCCTTGACATAAAACCTGTGTGTTATGTGACTCCACTCTGATGTCTGTTAGACTTTGTATTTATTTAGTTACACATAGTAACATCATGGCGTCAGCAGTGTTTTTGTCTTTGTTTGTCAGGTCTGAGTATCCGTGGCACGCAGGAGGAAGAGCCTCCAGATGCCCAGCTGATGAGACTGGACAATATGCTGCTGGCAGAGGGCGTGGCTGGACCAGAGAAAGGGGGTGGAGCAGCAGTAGCTACAGCCGCAGCAGCAGCAGTGGGTGTAGTGAATGATAATTCCATCGAACACTCTGATTACAGGACCAAGCTGACACAGATCAGACAGATATATCACACAGAGCTAGAGAAATATGAACAGGTGAGTCACTGCCTCTGTAGCTGGTGTGACCAAGTAAACCCTTCATTTATGCTGCGAATATGTTGTTCTCCAACTTTTATATTTGTATTAAGTGAATTAAAAACCTCTAACAGAGCTAATGCACTTTTACTGTTGAATACAAAAATATTTTAACATCAAACTTCATCCAAAGTTAAATCCAGTGGAAGCCAGTGACCCTCGTAGCTTTTGAAACTGGTGAAATGCTTGTCAGAAATTCATTGTTGGGTGTGTAAAAACTGAATTCTGAGAAGACTGAAATGTAGTTAAGCCAGACATAGAATAGTGTTCACTGATGTTTCCATTGATTTAGTATGGAGGTAATTTCCTGCCAAAACCTAACAAGCAAAACATGGTTTGCAAATGGCTTACAATTAACTACAAACACAATATGGATGGCAAGTACAAAATGTACCGATCAAACAAATATACAACATGTTTGTAATACATTATGCATACACACACACACACACACACACACACACACAAGGGCAGTATAAACCTGAGATTGTCTCACAAATGAGTAATTTGTCCTCCACAACAACAGGTGGCGCTATGACTTAATTCAAGCACAGTTACTTGAGTTAGTTAGATACTGTCCTGTGTTTTATCACGCATGATATTCCAGATTTCCTGTCTCTTCTAAGTGCATCAGATCCCCTAATAAAATCAAACTGTGGTTTTGGCTGTTCAATCTGCTCTGCCCAACCTCAACACATTTAAACTGACTGATAGCACCACCCACTGCTGTGGAGGACAAATTACCCAGGACACTGGTGAATAAATTCTGAGCACAATCTTGGTGGAAAGATTGTGCCCAAAGTGACACAATGTTTTTTGTACTTGTGAGACACGATGTATTTGTTTCTGAAGCATGATTTCTTAGAAATATGTTGTGTATGATAGGTACAAACTTTGTATTTTGTATAATGTTAGTGAATGGTAGGGTCCTTGTAAAACATCTTTTTTATTTGTTAAGTTTTGGCAGGAAACTAGCTCCATAATTTCGGTTGCTGCAAAATTTCTCTCACTAACACAGTCAAGAATCTGGGAATACTTCACAAAAATTGTAAGGTTCAAGAGCTTACAATTAACCAAAGGTTCTATTAACAAACATTATTAGGCTTTGCATGGTGAAATACTGGACATGATGTGTTTCGAGACAGTCCTTTAATCAAATAGGATTTTATTGGTTTTTAGATGGTTTGACTGACAAGCTGATTGATTGATTGTATGATTCAATGATTTGTTTTCTCATGGTAGAAGATACAACAGACTTACCTCTTCTTACGCTATTTGTGTAAGATGGGTGTGGTGGAGTGGCTTCTCTATGATTTTGTGTCTCCATGGTATTTTATTAGGCCTGCAGTGAATTCACCACCCATGTAATGAACCTGCTGAAAGAGCAGTCACGGACACGGCCCATCTCACCAAAAGAGATTGGACGCATGGTGAACATCATTCACCTTAAGTTCAGTTCCATCCAAATGCAGCTGAAGCAGAGCACCTGTGAGGCTGTCATGATCCTACGCTCCAGGTTCCTGGATGCCCGGTGAGTGCTACAGCAACATCTTGTATATAATGAGTTAACCTGGAAAGGTTAAGGGAGTTAATTCTAATTGAATGAAGACAATATAAGCACTTACAGAGGGCTTGTCAAAACAAATATGTCGCAGGCAGCTCTGAGTGCAAGATACAGTATGCAAGTAGGTTATGCAAGATTGTATACCTTGCATAACCTACTTGCATACTGTATGTACAAGTTCAATGAGTCAAGAGCAAGGCAGAGAAGTGGATGAGATTATAGATAGTGTATGTATTTAGAGAATTTATATATATATATATATATATATATGTGTGTGTGTGTGTGTGTGTGTGTGTGTATACTGTAAACACAGAAGTTCATAAGTAAACACCTTGCCATATAGATGTTATTTTCTAATGTCCTGAAGATGGCTGAATCCATGATATCAACATAACTTTAGCTTATCTGAAATGTATTAACAATAAAGTCCTGAGACGACCTGTAATAGATAATTATAGTGGTTACTTGTTGTTGCTTAGCAGCATGTACATTAGTAGCATATTGCTCTTTAGTGGTCATTAAAGCATTTATTAATGCCTTATTCTGGGGGTTAGGGTTATTAAGGGTAAAGATTAGGTTAAGATCACAAATCATGTATTAAACCTTCCTTACTATCAATACGCATTTATTATGAGGCTATTGGGGGAAAACTTAGCTAATGCTGTAACAGTTGTTGAATATGGTCATGCATTATAAACATTAATAAGTGCTTTATAATGACTAATTAAGCGCCAACATGCAGGCTCATGACCTCCTAAAAATAAATAAAAATCAATATTTGATAAAGCCACTATAGGTAGAATTTGAAAATTTCTATCTTTGGTGCCCCCACTGGTGGTATGAAAATGACAATTATGCTACCTTGTTTTTGTGTTAACAAGAAGGAGTCTCATCTAGAATCTCATCATTATCACATATCTTTTTCTCCTCTTAGACGGAAAAGGCGGAACTTTAGCAAACAAGCCACGGAAATCCTGAATGAATATTTTTATTCACACCTGAGCAACCCGTACCCCAGTGAGGAGGCCAAAGAGGAGCTCGCTAAAAAGTGCAGTATAACTGTTTCCCAGGTGAGTAAAAGAAACACCTGCAAAGTCACCTTTTGGCCATCATAACAGCCACTGGAAAAAGAAACAAGCACAGCAAAAGATAACTAACAAGATAATGATGTTACAGAATGAAACTTTAGGCCAATTATCTCAAGATTAAGTATCAAGACATTATTATCCCATGATAGCAATTTTGTTTTGTCATCCTGTCATGGTCAAGGTGTTTTGTGATTACACACAAACATCTTGTGATATTGTGATTGAGGCATCACAGTAACACATTATTAAAACAAGTGTTATTTGATATGTGAACATGATGGACAATGAATATTCCTGTATAATGCTCATAATGGATTAATACCTTGCAAAAACAAAATCACAGTTTTTTATATATTATAATAAGTTGCCATCTAAAAAAAATAAATATTAGTAAATACTGCCTGTCTTTTTTCCATGTATTGAAACTTAAGTCAGCAAGCTATTGGTATGTAAGATGGGCTGGTGGTAGAAGTGTGTAAGTGTGTGCGTGCGTGCGTGCGTGTGTGTGTGTGTGTGTGTGTGTGTGGTGCCTCACTGAGCATCTCCAACACCAACAGGGTGATAAATGCTCCTCCCTGGTTGCTTATGTGGAACTGTTCAATAGCTACCAGGAGGAATCTGTGGATACCCCAGGCACTCCCTAGCTGTTGAAGTGTTTAAATAGTACAAGTTTCACATTAGCAATGCTATGATTGCAGTTGCTGAAATATTGCAGTGAAGCTTGAATCATCAAGTGCTATCACAGCCACTTTCACATCTATTTTGAACACTTTGTAAAATTGTCAAACCAAGTTTGAGTTAGTTAATTTCAGATCTTTTTTGTCCCACAAAAGGAAATTCTTTTTGTAGCAAGGCAGCATAAAACACATAAAACATAAACACAATGAAAACACAATAAGACAACACAGTCACTTCATGCTCAGATGTCTACCAAAGACTGCCCAACAGCCATTTAGCCCTCATTTGTTGCCTTTTGAATCCCATTGTGGTGTAATGGATTTAGGGCCTGATCCTAACATGTTAACAAATTCTGCAGACATGCCAAACTGTGATTTATCCCCAAGGCAATAGAGAGAGATTTTTTTTATTCAGAAACAAATCAATCTGTTGGTTTGTAGGATAAAATCACAACCTCCAGCTCTAACTAAACATCAGCAGCCCAAAGTTTGTATGATGTGTCAGCTAAATACACTCTGAAACAGCAGTCAAACACCAACTGTAGCATCAGCTGCTGTATCATATTTACTGTACCTTACTGGGCAAGTGCTAAAATACTGACTTACTGTTGATGCCAGGGCATGTCTTGGCATCCGAATAGGAATTTTTCACATCCTGTGTCACTGCCTATCCCTGTTTAGTTGTGAGCTACAGTAGTTTCAATGTTACACGTTGTATCTGTTGTGTTGGGGTTGGGAAATGAAAGGTTAGGTCTGCAGAGTCCAGTACTGTAAAAAAGCCCATTCTTTTTTGCCCTCAGGGTGGGGGAGGCACCATCACTGTGTCACAGGTATGTCACAATTCTCTCTCCTCGTCTGTCTATTATTATGTTAATAATTTTGTGTAATAGCTTTATATCTTTTCAGCCGTTTTATGACTGAACAGCCCCTAATTTACAAAACACATAAAAACACACAGTTCATTCAGTTCAGTCATTGTTGTATCCACGTAATGGTCCATAGAACAAGGACCAAAAATGTGGCATTAATACAATTGGATTTGTTCCTAAAATCTTTAATAGATGCAAGTGCAATAACTTAATCAAAACCCCTTTTTTTCTTTTTTAGACTTGTCTTGAAATTGCATCGTTAGGCTAATATGGAACACCACTTTCCTCCACTCACAATTTTAGAAATTAATCTAATTGAATTGCTGGTAGTAAAGATATTTATCCCCAGAGGAGGGTGTTTGACAGAGGACAGAACCATATTAAGGAGAGGTTTATGCACCTGTAAATTATTAAGTGCTGCTGTGTGGTTGCTCTCCTGGAGCGGTGTAGAGCGGTTACAGCTGTCAGGTCCCAGTCTGAAACAATACATCTAGCATCCCCTCACCTCAACCAGTTTCTCCCTAGTTCTGTGTCATTTGTTTCCACCGTGTTCATGTTTCTGTGTATTTTCATGCTGGTCTTTTGATACAGTGGTTTTCAGTATATACAATGTAAAAGCTCAACAGCATCGTTTATATTAATTTCAAATATTTGCTAATTTGAAAATACATAGTGAAGTTTGCATGTTCTTCCCGTGCATGCGTGGGTTTTCTCTGGGCACTCCGGCTTCCTCCCACAGACCAAAAACATGCTCATTAGGTTAATTGGTGACTCTAAATTGTCCGTAGGTGTGAGTGTGAATGGTTGTCTGTCTGTGTGTCTGTCTATGTTGCCCTGCGATCGGCTGGCGACTGGTTCAGGGTACCTCTCGCCCATTGCTAGCTGGGATAGGCTCCAGCCCCCCGCAACCCCGAAAGGGATACGCGGGTATAGAAGATGAATGAATGAATGAGAATACATAGGATCTTGCCTAATAATGTGAAACATTGCTTTACTGGGACAGTTAAGTACAATCAACAACACACTGCATTATATTATATTATGAAATAATGGATACAGGTGTAAAAAACACAAATAAGCGAGGATGAATAAAACAGACAAATATGATAAAACAGAATCAACTCCAAGTACAAGGTGAGAGAAAAGGGACTGAAAAGACCTTACATGTTATACTGTATATAGTATATTTGGCTGAAGTTACTGTCTTTGCTGGCCTGCAATTCTGCATCACTCTGCAATAACCAGAAAGACCCTGTCAGAGGGTCTTAGTGTGAGGTTTAGCATCATAAAAAGTTTACAAATTTGTTGTGAACTATTGAGATGAGCTGGAATCCAACTCCCACTCTCATCCCAGCCAACTGATCAACTGGTATCCTCAGCCTTGGCAAGACACGTCCACCAGCAACCAGATGGTATAGGCCAGGTGGTTGTCACTAATGCAGGGAGCTGGAGGTGTAGCAGGGGGAGGACACAGAGGACTGGTGGAGACTGGCTAATGCAAGATGTGGGACGTGGGATGGATGCGCATGGAGGAAGGGAGCTTGAGTCAGAAAACAGATGGGTTAATATCAGAGACTCTTGAATCTTGAAGGACCAGTAAACTGGGGTGTGAGTTTTTGACAAGTAGTCTTTGATGGAAGATTCTCTGAGGAGCTATACCCTTGAACCTGCCTGATAGCTGGGAGTGGGATCTGCTGACTCCTTAACAGGGACCAAAGGGGCCTGGTAGCCCAGAGAACACTCAATACAGGTCGCTATAATATCCACAGATTTAACATGACAGTCAAAAAGCTCATAACAGGTAACTGGTGTAAATGGAATCAAATGAAATAATCGCTTATTTATTTGTCATTGAGCTGGACAATGTTCTGAGATTATGTGTGGGATAGGATTGTTTTTGTTATTATTTTATTATTGGGTGTATTGCAGATGTAAATCAGCCCATCATCTGCATAACAATGAAACAAGATTTTATACATAGCTCTTCTTATAAAACTCTTAAGGAAGTACAGAAATTAAAAAAGGGAAAAGGCCTAAGGACTGACCCAAGGGAACACCACAGGGTGCGTGAAAAAATGATCTCAACCTTTTCAACTTACAAAGACTATTGACAGGAGCATAAGCACACCAAGGCAGAGTCTCTGATGCAAATCCATTTCTTCAGGTGATTATGATTTCCAAATGTGTCACAGACAGGGATAAGGTCCGTGGGATTCACCTGCATCAGCTAGAAAAAGACCATTTCAGAAAGGTCTAAAAGAGCATGCTCTGTTGTAACAGAGCTACATAAGTTATAATAAAGGTCAGAATTCCAGCCTGAAGGCATGGTCGCCGATCAGCATTTAAAGATCAATTTATTGTATTAGCCTGAATATATGACAACTCCATGCTTGTTAATGGTGGGATTTCAAAATAAGGGAAATTTTCCAGTGCCTCATTGTGGGCTGTCCCACCAACCTTACCACCCTTTACCACCACTGTCTACGCCTAACATTTAGACAAGGCTAGACACAGTGAATCCTAAAACCACCACAAGGCAACTACTTGCTTTAAAATATCAGAGCAACAAGGATTGGGTTAATGGGTTAATTGGGTTGACAATGCTGCATTATATAAATGAAAACACAAAAGGTCAAATAAATTCAGCACATAGTTTATTTTTCTATGTGTTTATTTTGTGAACACAAATTGTGTAGTCCTCAAATATAAGACAACCCCCAATTTTTAGATGCAATTTCCTGAAAAAAAGAAAAAAACAAGTATTTTACCAACACAGTATTTCAAGGCATTTGCTGTCGTCCGTGGATTCACTCACATGGTGAAGTACTACTACTAAGTTCAACTATGGTGAAATTGCTCTGTTGATCAATAGCGAACCAGAAAGAACAAAACAGAAGAAGCTATTGCAGCTTATTGGCTTATTGGTGTTGCACAATCCTCGCAGCTGTGGCTCTGGCGGTAGAGTGATCGTCCACTTATCAGAAGGTTGGTGGTTCGATCCCTGGTGACTGCAGTCTACATGTCGAAGTATTCTTGGGCAATATGCTGAACCAAAATTGTTCCTGATGCTGTTTGAAAGGACACTAGCACTGTGAATGGGTGAATGATGATTTGTGTTGTAAAAGTGCAATGAGTGGTCGTTAAGACTAGAAAAGCATTATATAAATACAATCCAGTCATCATTTATTTAACCTGTCTTTGCCAGAAGTGTCATGTTTACTTACAGTTATAAGACAGGAGTTGATGGTACAAATACATCCTGAATTAACTTCTGGTTGTGAACATGGCGTATTGAAAATGTAAAGTTTGGATTTTATGGTATTATTACACATTGTTCTGATCTCTTTGCTGATTAGCAATTAATGTCGTCATTGTCTATGCTTGTTTGTTCTTTACAAACTGTGTGTGTACGACCAGGGATTCTCCTACTCCTCAACACTGCCCCTCTTTTATCCACACTGCTACACTCTAATGCAGTTTTGATTTTGAATTGAAACCAAGGAGTATTCTGTCAACATACAATTTTGTGCACGGTTGACAAAGAAGACAATGGGACAAAGTTGGATTTGACAGATGTAAGAAAATTGCTTTGTTTTGTTCTTCTCTTTGATTCTTCTACACCAGGTTTCTAACTGGTTTGGTAACAAGAGGATCCGGTATAAGAAGAACATTGGCAAGTTTCAGGAGGAGGCCAATCTTTATGCAGCAAAGACAGCTGTGACAGCAACCCAGGCAGCAGCTGCTGCTGTCAACAGTCAAGACAACTCTCCTACAACACCCAACTCAGGTAGGACTTAAAAATATTGTTGAAAAAACAGCCAATGAATTACTGGACTTAATTGATTTTGGTCTGAAAGTAGTTTCATTTTATTCATTGGGCTCTGAAATGCATAGTCTCAGAGGTGCAAGGTACTGAGATGTGTAAGCTTTCATGAAACATCAGTTTTGTCAACTCCCACATGATGATAATGTTGGGTGTACATTTTATTTAACATTTACATGGGGAAAACCACGGAGGAGCTCCAAAACTAAAACCCAAGTTGTACTTAGCTGTAGTTTTCCTTTAACCACTGAATACCACTTAACTTGTTTACTGTTTTTATCTTCTCTGTGTATACTAGTGAAATGATATTCACTAATGGCATGTGGAACTGGCATGATTTCTCTTCTCTTTACTAAGGCTTCCAAATGAAAGATGAGGATTTCCAGCTGGATGCTGATGACAGCAAAAATTCCCTGTTAACCAGCATGTTCACTGGTACTGTCCCTTTACAAAGAGAACATAATGCATGTCCCGCTCGTGTAACACTAATCTGTGCCCCTGGTCCATGGTCATGAGTTATTCAGGGCATGTGCACAGAAGCTGTAAAAAATGAAATCACCATTGGTGGCAGCAAATATTATATATGGACTTCTGTACAATCATATTAGCGTACATCATTCATTTGCTTTGTATAGAAATAACATTTTAAGCATATTTACACATTTGTTAACACAACAAACACAAGGTGAGTCGCTCAAGCAGGAAGGTTCTTCACTTTCTGCTTCGGTACTCACTTCTCACTTTCTCCCGTGTTTCCTCTGGCCCACCTGTCAATTTGAGGATACCCAAAAGGGCACAGTGCCATGTGTGAGCATCATATTTTTCACCACACTACAAGACCATCCAGGATGTTGAAAATATATTTGCATTTGTCTTTCAAAGGTGCCTTTAAACACTATTCCTCTGTCCTTTCTCCAGGTGGATACCATACACCATGCTATCAGTCAGACAGGATACAGTGATGGCATCAGCGTAAGTACAAGTAACCATAGTAACGCATTTCTGTGCTGCAAAATTGATACGATGATGATGTGACAATGACAGTGGTGATGATGATGATAATGGCATATGCTGATGGGTGCTTGAAGTAGTTGTCAAAAGCAAGAAAAAAACAGCCCGTTCTCAGTCCAAATATGTAAGAAAACCTGCAGCTTGGTCAGTGGGCCAATGCTTCAAGCTATGAGGGCGGCTGTGGCTCAGGAGGTAGAGCGGTCATCCACCGAGCAGGAAGTCAGTGGTTTGGCCCCTGGCCTCGGCAGTCCACATGCTGAAGTATCCTTGGCCAAGATACTGAACCCCAAAACCCCTGATGCTGTGCCATCAGTGTGTGAATTCATATGTACGTCGCTTTGGATAGAAGCCCCTGCCAAATGACTCATTGTAATTGTAATGATGCTGCAGAGCACATGCAAAACTGATGCTAGAGGGGTATGTAGAGCATCATAGTTTGAAGGTTACGGCCACTTACCAAACTGCCATATTTGACAAGTTAAGAGTGAGAACATGATGGAAAAAATTGTTTATAGAGTAGTGGAGTATTTGTGTACACATTCAGACTAACTCAATCACTATTCTCAGTGAAGTGGTATACAGTGAAATAATGGCATAGAGTATTGATGCTACTATAATAAAAAAGAGATAAATCAACAAGACACCCAACCCTCCACTCTGACAAGAACTGCTCCTTTTATTTTCATTTCTGCCTCATTTCTTATCACCCAATAACTAAGCTGAAATGTCAGCAGACATAACACAGCGTTAAGAAAAGCGTGAAATCACATGATTTGATGCACACGGACGGCATGGTGTCATTTTGGTTTTACTGAGTGCCCTGTCTTGCCTTGGGCAGTAGAGACAATATGCCAACCTCTAGCAGTTTCAAGTTCGTTGTTTGGCTTTCTTTTCCTGCCATTGGCACTAACAACTTCTGATTTAGGCCAGGAATGAAACACAGCCTACACACCGATTCATATTTTGTAGCTAAAGCAGGGGAGGGATGGAAAGAAGAGAACAGCTCAGGGCTTGTCTAGTTGATCACAGGAGCACAACATTTGGGGACCAAGTCAGAGAGGAGTGCTCAGGAGTAGAAGTGTAAGTAGGACCTTATACTAGATCCTGCACACAGATGAACTCAGAGGAATCACAGAGCTCGGAGATGACTGTCTCACTGTCTCAATGAAAAGAGTTGCGGTTTTAGCAGCTCTCCTTCTCCCTCCCGTCTGGCATCTCAGAATGACTCATATTATGTAAGACTCACTTTGTGAGATTGGCAGCCAATCAAAACACAAATAACGACCTGTGACTATGACACTATGGCAGAACTGGCAGACCTTCCCTCAGTTGATGTATATCACACTTGTGGCCTAAACAACCATTGGTCTATATTTTAGCTATTCTGTCTGTTAAAATCCCAGAATCACTCAGTTCACAATTAAGCGCCTGCCTCGACAAGAAGCCACAGCAGCTTTAGACCTGGTTGGTAATAACTGCCTACAGTAACTTGCTGCTTTTAATATGTTTCAGAAACAGTGGAACAAAATGTTCATTACAATCCTGGAATTCATGTCATTCTACAAAACAGGGTTGTACAATGACATGAAAGCTGTAGGCCCTTTATATCACACACAAAATTAAACAACCTGCCTACCGTGCTGTGCCAAAAAGCAAACTCATGTGGTCATTAATCAATGATTGATTGACTGATTGATCAATTTAGTAAGTAAATGTCAGTACATTCAATTGGCTATCGACATTTTTGATAAGAACATCAAATGACTCTGTATAATGTGAAAAGTATGGTTCATAATAACAATCCTAAATTGAAGGCTGCAGTTCTTCTCAGCTCTACGAAGCATTTTAGTCTCATTTAGCTCAATATTTTGGTTTTCCAGGGCTCTCATCAACCTGGTTTCCAGCAGCACTCAGCACTCTGATAAAGCCACTCTACACTACTTGCACAGCACCAAACAGCAGACAGACAAAGCCAGAGACCAGCTGATGCATACTGCAGCTAAAGAGACAGATATTTTTTGAAGGAGTTGGTGGAGACCAAAACAGAGCTAATACTTTGAACATGACAAGTTAATAATATGAGCTTTATCTCTCTGCCAGGTTGATGGGGACTGACATGGTGCCCCAAGGCTTTCTTCAGAGACTTCCCCTAATGAGGGGCCAGCGAGTACACATTCTGATACCTCAAACTGACCTATCCAACCTCAGCACAGGGTTATTATGGACTACAACCTTTAACTGTAACTCAATCAAACTCCACCAACTAAATGCCCAGCTGAACCAGTCAACAAGCTCAACTATGACAGCGTTTACAAGTTGGACATTTCACAACCAGTGTTCTCCGAATGGATCAGAGGACACTGATGAAACTCAGCTGAGGGCGTACCCAGACTAGAAAACATTGATTTTTCTAATTTAGGATGAAGTACTCAAGTGAGAAGCTCACTTACCTCACCTCCTCTGGTGTGTCCTTCTGCATTTTGTTTGATGCATTGAGCTGCTCCACTCTGTCTGAACTGAGATGGCACAGCAAATCAGGATACATGATTCTGTTTGATTTTCTGGTGAAATGCCTAACTCCAAAACAATTGATGTGATGGAATTTGCTAGCAGATTCTCCAAATTCATTTTACAAAATGTTAATAGTGTTGCACCCTAAAAAACACTAAAAGATGCCTAAAAATCTGTCAATCTACAATGACATAAAAGTGAACAAAATTATTTTCCAGCTTGAAACATCCCCATCAAGCCTCTTCATTACTCCATTACTTCATTACTACTCTTCTATACACATTTTCATCAAGTCTCTCTCTATTTACATTTTTTTACAGCTGAAGATATTTTTCTATTCCATTTCTGTATTTTTCTTCTTGTCAGAAAATCCCATGTGCAGATCCAAACCAACAATGAATGTATCTACTAAAAAGTGTGCGTGTCTAAAGCCTGATATATCTTATTTCTCTGTGCCATAGAGCTCCATTGTTGTACTATTAAAAAAAAAAAGCCTAGTAACAAAATTTTGAGTTTGGGAAATCTCAAAGAATGGATGAATAACTTTAGCATTTCTAACCCAAAGATTTCACCAGGCGCGTCTCTGTGACGTCACGTCTGCAATGCATTGTAATGTTTTTTTTGTAATGTTTTGTCCTCCATGCGGCTGCAAACCCCACTGGGCCGTTTCAGAGCGTTTTTTCCTGATTTGGTTTTCTTGATTTGTGCTTCTACCATGGGTAAGTAGGCTATGTAGTCAAACGGTTTATGTTTTTGTCTGTTTTAATTGCATTTATTATTGATTTCTGTTGTTTCATTCTGAAATTTTACTAAATTCTCTACAAGGTTCCTGTGTCTGACTTCCTGTCACGCTTGATCTGCTCTGTGCAGATTGATGCGTTGTCCATCAAAAACAAACTCAGCGCACATTCTCCAGAGAGCAGAGTAGAGGTACACTTCTGGGATGCCTCTGAAACTGAGACAGAATGCACCTGGTGGAATTGCAAGCATTGACTAGAATGGCAGCAATCTAATGCTGCACTGAATGATACAAGAAATACATAAAATCAAATTAAAATCTAATGTCCTTTGTCATTTGAAATGTGTGTTTCTGCTCTGCCTTGGTCAGTCATGGATGGAAGAAACGCCCTCCTACAGCTATTCTTCAATGCAATGACTCATTTGCTTTGAAAGAAATTAGTTATCCTGTTTAGACTCCAGTGCTCGACCCATCTCTCGACACAAAGGCTACATTTAACCGTGTTCATGTCATACAGCAGTGGAAAACGTTGGAAAGATTATTGTGATTCAATTGATGTAAACCATTTCAAGATGAAGTCTCATAGTAATCTTCTGATTGATAACAGCCAAACAAACTGACAAAAACGGTCTGGTTACATTGGCAAAAGTCCAGATGATCCAGTCCAGTAAAATATTAAGTCCTAAACACTATTAGAAGCTGTTTTATCATCTCAAATTAGCTGGTGATGTGCTAATCTTCTGTGTCTTTTCCATTATAACTCCAGTTGACATGAAGGCAATATGCTGGTCTCAAAATGGCTGCTGCACTCATACTTTTTAATTGACACCTCACATAACCAAACAGGATCTTCCATGTCATGTCCACAGCCAACAATAGCCAATGTTTTCCTCGTTCTCTTCTTTTGTATAAAAATGGAGCCAAACGCAACTCATTTGGCAGATGACTGGCACTTTGAATAGCCAGAAAACGGGGATATGCTGCTTCAGTGAGTAATTTACAAGAGACCAAAACCATGCATGTACTCTAAATAGTCCAAGAACAGCTTTAAATGTACTTTGGGTCTGTGTTGGATAGGCATTTTAGGCTAACTTTACAAGAATTTATGAAACTTGAAATGGACCTAAATTTCTCACTTAATGGTTTAATAATCTCTCTCTCTCTCTCTCTCTCTCTCTCTCTCTCTCTCTCTCTCTCTCCTGCTAAAGCTGCCCCATAGTTCTGAGTTTCTTTTTTATGACTGATGTACAGTCTGATCTGACCATGCAATAAGCTTACCTTAACCTTAACCTTTAGACACACACACACACACGCACACGCACACGCACACACACACACACACACACAGTAGTTTACTTAAAGTCAACCTACATACACTATCCATACGCCAATACTTAATGCTGTACTAAATATCACACCAACATATTTTACTGTTTTCCTTTGTTTGAATAATTCTTGAAAAAAAAAGAAAAAAGAAAAAAAAAGTGTCCAGCTGTTTTGGGACATTATCATGCCTTTTTTAAAAATAAAAACAAAACAGTATATTTTTGAGGTGTTTTTAAAGATTTACATTTTTTCTAGGAACAATAAGATAAGACTTTATTGATCCCACACCGGGGAAATTAAGTCATCAATAGGGTTGGAGCTAAGAACCACAGACAAGTGGGGTATTTAGAGATGGGCAAATACATTATTGTTTTGTGACGTTCTATATGTATTTTTTGACCATACTAAAAGTATTGAATAACAACTGTAAATCCCCACTATGTCACAGTCTCACAAAATGTCAGTTCCTGCAATCTGACAAAAAGTGATGTTAAACTAAGACACAGGCTGAGGGCTGAAATTCAGCCACTTCAGGAAACTTAAAGAGAAGTTCTAGTTTATTAAAACTAGTCTTCTTTTTAAATTTTGGTAATCCTGCCTATCAGTAATAATAATATTGTACTCACCAAGTTAGTTGCTGAGATCTGGGTATGCAGCAACATCAAATTAAGATACAGAGTGTTCATTATGGAACTTCATTCAGGCTTATACGTGTGGAAGTGGCTGCTTTTATTGTGCAATCATGTTTTGTTTCTGTGGTTTAATATCATTAGTTTATTAAACTGTTGTAAATACTGAGAAACATTTTGAATGTTGCTTTTTTTTCTTTCTTCTCGTTTTTTTTTTTTTTTTTTTTTTTTTTAGTTTTTGTACCTCTTTCATGCATATATGAACTGAACCCTGTAACTACACATGTATATTCAGCCTGTTTGAGTGATGCTGTCTTTTTTTCCTTTAATTTGGTTTTTATTGTATATCATTTGACAAATATTTGTGGCTGTATTCAAGTAAGTATTCAAGTCAATATATTGTCTCTTTTTAAATTCTATCATATGGAGAACTTTATAACCAAACAGAGACCTCTGTGTTAGTCAGTATGTATTTTCAAACATAAAATAAACTTTTGCTTAAATGCTCTGCCTACATTTATTATGTCTCAAAAAGGGTAAAAATGGTAAAAACATTAATGACTTACTTGCATTCTTACACGTTTTGCCATATTCATGCAAATGTTTTAAAGCTCTACCATTAAATACATAATTCAAACACCTCAACAATTATGTGTAAGTACTATCAAGACATTTCTGTCCTCACAGCAAAGTTCAGTTGTTTGAAAAGCTTGAAAAGAGAAAGACTTTTCAAAAACTTGTATGGGAACATTGTTTGACCCCTCAGTAACAAAGTGATGGGGCCCTTTGTGGTGGCCAGGAATGAATTTCAGGATGGAGGGGGTCCAGGGGAGGTTGAATTATTTTTGGAAATTTTATATTTATTTTTTTAAGTGATGATTTAATGTATTCTATAAGGTATACAGATATAAACCTAATTCCAAAACAGTAGGGACGCTGTGTAAAACGTAAATAAAAACAGAATGCAATCATTTTCAAATGAACTGTGTTCTCAAGCTTAGTAGTAATATCCTTTAGACAAGCATGTGTTCACAAAGTGGTGAACCACCAAGCATGTACGGCCAGAAACCAGATTACATGTCCTCCCTCCTCAGTTGACGGTTAATCCTTTACCTGAGTTACATATGCATGAAGAAATTTGATCAGAAAAATGTGTACATTTGTAATAAAGCAATTCTGACCGCTAGGCAATTCTGTTTTTCCTAACCTCATAAATTCTAACATAAGTCTGGTTTTCAGGCTAATTTTATTATACATTCACAAAGTTCATCACAAACTTCTTTTAAATAGACTGAGGAATCACATTGGGCTGCTGAGAACTGTCTTTCACTGGTTTCCATCTCATCTGTCTGGTAGAGTTCTGTGTTGCAACTGATAATGACTTCTGCAAAACCTCCAAAATAACCTGTGGGGGCCCCCAAGGATTGGGTGCTTCCCAGGACCAGTAGGAGAGAATGTATTACACCCATTTTAAAGTCCTTGCATTGGTTCATATTGATTTTACATTTTCTTTACTTGTTTTTAAAGTACTTCATGTATTTATACATATACTATGTCTCACATGGTCACCGTGTATGAACCAGTATGGCCTCTCAGGTCCTCTGGCACAAGTCTGTCAATTTAAAGTGTTGTGTTATGTTTGTCTGTTATGTTTTTATTTTGTTTTGTCCGTTTTTGTTCTCATTTCCCTAATCTACCAAGCTGTATATTTGAATGTCTCGTTTGCGTTTGTCCTTGCTATCCAGCCCATTTGTAAACTGTACCTCTACCTGATCTGTGGAGCTTAGATTCCCTGCCTACCCCTTGTCAGATAAGTTTGCCCGTTCTGCCCAATTGCCTGGTTTTGATCCTTGCCTGTTTTCTCAACTTCTGGACGCTGTACGTTGAGTTTACCTGCCTGTCTTGAGTCATTCTTATCTGCTTCACTCACTTACAGTCATCACAGCTTTGTTCTTCTATCCACTGGTGTTGTCAACTCTGTTTTGATTGTGGTAAAAGGAAAGAAAAGGCAGATGAAAAAAAAAGGGAGAAAAAGCAGGATGAAATTTCTTGCCTGAACAGCCAGTCTGACATCTCGCCTAGGGTCTGCTCCATGGTTCTTGTACCAATCTTCCCAAAACAAATACCCACAAACCATCCCAATTATACAACTGCTGCTAGCCGAGGGACCTGGTGTGTGCCTCCTTGAAATATTGCAAATATTTGCTGGTTAATGTGATTGTTAAATGATCTGTTGTACCCTCAAGCAAATCATTTTTCTCCCACCTCCTTCAAGGAAACAGCAGCTAGGCCACCACCCGTATGTAGAGTCCATATTAACTATACACATAGTGCTCATAGGTGCAGTAGGATGGCGCTGGTTTGATGTGTGGGCCATTCTGAGCTCTGAAACAGCAGCTGATAATGGCTCACAGTCAACATCTGTAGGTGAGGTTAGACCTCACTGCCCTCCATTCGGGATATTTTTCACATGTGCTGCATCCATACAGAATCCTGAATTATGCCATCTTTCCCAGTTCATCTTTGTTGCACCCTCGGAGTCCAACCCCCATTTTTTCTTAAAGGTCTTACTGCTTGCCCTATGACCCTCTGTGCTCCTATTCCATACCCCTGTGCTCTACAAAGAATACTGTCATTATTATTATTATTATTTACAATCTTCTAGGACCCTGAGGAGGGCAAGAACAATTGCAGCTGATCCCTCCCACGCCGGACACAGTCTTTTCCAGACACTCCCCTCCTGCAGAACGCTGCGGTCCATCAGGACCAGGACCACACGCCACAAGAACAGTTTCTTCCCCTGCATAGTCAGTCTCCTGAACAGACAGACAGACAGACAGACAGACAGACAGACAGACAGACAGACACACACACACACACACACACACACACACACACACACACACACACACACACACCATCTACCTCAACTCCCCCCCACACCATGTAAACACTTGCACTTTTTAAAGTTGGGGCATGTCTATTTTACTGTAGCATGTCTTTTTTATTGTCTTTGATGTAATCAGGCATGCCCTATCCATAATTATTTATTCATTATGATATTTATTATCGGTTCCTAACAAGACCAGCCTTCATTTTACGAAGTCAAATTCCTTGTTTTTCTTGTGGAAACTTCGCAATAATAAACCTTCTGATTCTGATTCTGATTTGGCATGTGATGCTGTTAGGGTGGGCAGTCTGCCTCCCCTCTCCTTGTGTTTCTGTTTTCCTTTTTCCCTGTGTGTTGTCTGTCTCTCCCTGTCTGTGGGTGGATGTGTCACAGGTCACGCCTACTCCTCATCCCCTGAGCACACCTGAGCAGTATTTAAACCCGTGTTCTACGCCCAGTATTTGTCGATTCATCCCTTGTGAAAAGTGGTAACAGTCTCAGAATTTGGTGTGTGTTCAGCTGCTTACCTGCCTTACTGACCCTTTGTGTCTCACCTGCATCAGATTAATGTCCAACCTTGCTGGCTATGTGTAAATTTGTTAGTCTTGAGTACAAGCCTTGACTCTTTAGTGTCCTACCTTGGAAAAAACATGACAGATGGTTGGTGTTGATGAATATGGTTGGTATCCATAGGGCTGTGGTGGTACATCTGCCAAACAACAACAACAACAACAACAACAACAACAACAACAACAACAACAACAAAAAACAAAGTGGGGACACACTTATCTAACTCTGTTTAAATAAAAGTATGTATTGGCATTTCAGGATCATTTTGTGTCAGAAATAGTCAAACTAAATATTTTCATACTTTCATTACTTTGCCATATGCTGGTTTTAACTCACTCCCAGATCTGCAACATTTGTCCAAATTGGCCAGAGAACTCAATATTGATTGCAGAATTTCTGTTTAATTCATCCAAATATAGTCAGTGTTGTCATCTGCATGTAGTGGTATTTGACATAATGACTGATGATGCCCAATGGAAGAATGTATTAAGAAAACAAAATAGGAAAATGCCTCTTTGGGTTCTCTTTTATTGATAAAGTATTTATAATACAAAATCACCTAACCTGAATACTTTTTTTCCCAACAAGCATAATGAAACCAATCAAGCAGGACACAAGAGTGACACAAAAATTCCTTAAGTCTGATCACACAGATCAGGAGAAAAGTGCCAATATTTTAGTACATCTATGTGGGAGTGTTTTGCAAGAAGATCTGAGATAAGAAGTTGTCATATAACTTTACATGGAATAGACACAACTCTTTTCCCCGGAAGTGTGTTGAAGCTCTGAATTAAGAGTCCCTCAAGGCATTCTGGGTTACATTTACTCTGAAAATGGTTTGCAACTACCCAGTCAAAAACTCACAAAACTAGCCTGTGGCAAAACATGGCATGAGTCTCAGCAGGAGCATATCTCTGCTGCAGCATCAAAACGATGTAGGTCTGCAGGGAGACACTGCCGCAAACTGGCAAAGTGCCACCTCTGTTCATGTCTGTCTGAGCCCAGCAGTAAACAATTTGTCTAAGATCTTTCATGTCAAGTAAATTCTCCAGTGAGTCAGCCCTCCAACCAGCAGGAGCTGAGAGGGAGAGAGTGGATTGCAGTGCTGACCTGTCACAAACCCCCAGCTGCCTCAGGTTATGCTGATGTAAGTGAAGAAGCCCATGTTTCATTTTCAGAGTTGCTTGGTACTGTGTCCCAGGGGAGGACACACGAGACCATGGTCAGGGTGCAGGAGGATTAGATGTTTGTCAAGATTCAACAATTATAAGCCGTATGTGAGAGTCACCACTACAATGTCCCTGAAATCTGTTTTTGCTAATTATGGTTTATTTTCTGTGGGTGTGTGATTTTGGATATACATACACAGCACAGCTGTCTGCACACAGCTAGAGTGAGTCCAGCAGGTCAAAGAAGCAGGAAGTGAGTCTGTAAACTGTGATGTTACAACAGTGTAATAACGTTAGTAATTTTAACTATTCACCCTCACTTCCAAACAAATCTGACAACCCAAAGGTTTGTTTCCAACCTGTTTCCAGACTGATAGTCCGACTGCGTGTGTCATAGTCTTGTTTATCTTGTAAGCAATGTCACCATACTCTCAGATCTCAGCATTTAACTTTGTAAGAACAACGTTATAATTACTGACAGGAATGATGGGTAAACCTACAAAAATAAGGCTCAAATTGTAGTACAGTGGATTATCATTAAATTAAAATCTTGTATCTCCATTTTAAGGGATTTTCTTAAAGGTGTGCAGTTAATGAAGCGCTCACATTGTGGAGGAAAATTTTAACCAAAAACACAAGTATTGCGATCATCTCACAATGAATGTGAACCTGAGTCTGTATAGTGACCAGGAAAAATGAGAAATCACATTTATAGGGAGTAATTGCGGATTAAGCTTCAAGCCACATATACCACTGCTGACTCCACAACACATGAACAAGCACAGTCATTAATAATACCAGCTGCAGGATGGTAAATCTGCCACGGATCTCCATGGACCTGAAATGCCTCCATAAATCTGGGATATTAGTAATATTTCAAATGTCCATGTCAGGATTGTCAGGCTAGATGACATTTGTGTTGATTCATCAAAATTCTAAGTCTGTGTACTCTTTTTTTCTTTGAATTTCACACTTGCAATGTGAATTTCCCCCCATTTGTGAATTTCCCCCCATTGTGGGATAAATAAAGTCTATCTTCTCTTATCTTATGAAACTCTTCTAAATGAGTAAATCAGTAGGTTTTTGGAGTTTGAACGAGGGAGAGTGAAAGAAAGGGTCACTGACATGAAGATTTGTTTTTGTTTGTGATACTGATGTCTCATTTATTTTATTATTAAAAGAAAAGTCTGTTTTGATGAAATGTTGAACTATTTTCTATATCTTACTGCTTTTGTGTGGAATTTCAATACCTAATATCAGCTGTCACAGCATTGGAAGTAGAGAGTTTTTCACATTTTAAAAGCCTTACTAAACAAATTAAACCTATTTGCTGAAGATTTTGGAAATGGTTTTAGATCTGAACAAGTGTGGTGAATACATTAGTGAGGAGTAAATCTTTTCAGGTTTTCTGTATGTAATTTAATAATTTAATTTTAAATTCCTATGGCATACCTGTTATAAAATGTAGCTAAATTTTTAATTGCAATATATACACATGCATAACAGCACACCATGAGTATAAATTGTCTGTTTGGTTCATGTAATTTTTTACATTTTAGATTTTCCCAAAGTCAAACATATTCCCATCCCGAATCAGAACCATCTGAAAATCCAACCAGGCCTTTACATTGTATATTGTCCAAAGTCAATAATGATGATTTTTTTTTATTTTTATTATTTTTTGATTATTTTATACATGACAGTTATGGAGTATATGACAGACATCCATGTTTTGCTCTTGACTTTGGAGTTAAAGACAACGGCAGTTGCAATTATTGAAATAACAGCTAGGATGCCTTGGGGCAAAAATAAGCTGATGGGCCCCTCTTAACCCATGAGTACCTCCTGTGTTCAATGTGCAATACTACCTGTTAGTTGGAAAAAGGCAAGCTTATAGACCTCTGTAACCTGCTCCTCATCTCTGCTTAAGGTTGGAGGCTCCAAGCCACATTAGCTGGTATCATATCACACCTGCATCTCCAACTGAACTGTTGGTGGTTGAGCTGCATTGAGGATAATGTGTAGGCACCAAGAAGGAAAAAGAATGCATGGAATAAAAAAAGATAACATCCATGGTTCTGCTGCTATATTTTGATCCTTTAATCAATGTTAATGTTAAAGGACTGTGATACTACATTAATGGAGAACTCTTATAAATAATAAAAATAATTACAATATAAAAAATAATATCACTACTGATTTCTAGATGAGGTGTTAACATGGTGGCAAGTCACTGTACACATATCCTTCACAGTCTTTTTACTGCACTGTACAACCCTTAGATTGTATCTACCTGTCACCCCAGGTCCGGTTCTTGGTCCTGACTGGTGGAGACATTAGGTTGGTGATAGAGGAGCAGAGGCTATGAGAAGGAGAGTGGTTGTGGAGCAGGTTGGTAAGGTAGGAGGCAGCCTGGTTATGAAGGGCTTTGTGAGAGAAGAGAAGCACTTTGAATTGGATGCTCTGTGAGACAAGGAGCCAGTGGAAGTTCTGGAGGACAGCAGTGATGTGTTCATGGGAGCAGAAGTGGGTGAGCAGATGACCAGCAAATGTCTGGATGTATTGGAGTTTATTTAGGAGTTTGGATGATATGCCATAAAGAATGCTGTTCCACTAACCAATTCTGGGTGTGATGAAGGCATGGATCAAATATTTCAGCAGCAGAGAAGGAGAGTGATGGGCAGAGACAACCTATGTTTTTAGGTGGTAAAAGGCAGTTCTGGTGATTTGATTGTTGTGGCGTTTGAGGGAGAGGTTTATGTCTAAAATAACTCATAGGTTGTGGATATGTGGGGAGGGAGACAGAGTGGGGTTGTCGATGATGTGGCAGAAGTCCTGAGTGGTTTTGGTGAGGGATTTGGGAGTGACGGTGATCATGTCTGATTTATCACAGTTACTTAGTTTGAGGAAACTGGTTGACATCCATGATTTAATTTCAATGAGGCAGTTGGTCAGAGTGGAGTGACTTGTAGTGGTGATGGATTCAGTGGAAATGTAGAGAATCAGGATCAGAATCAGAATCAGAATCAGAAAAAGCTTTATTGCCATGTACGCTTTTACACATACTAGGAATTTTTTCTGGTGAAATTGGTGCATGACACATCTATCAAAGTAAGAGCATAAGAATATAACAATTTAAATATATATACACAAGTCTGTTTTTGTTGTTGCTATTACCGGAAACACAGTTCTGTTTTTCAGAAAGAAGTCCAAGTTGAGCGTTAATGTAACGCATAGAGTTATATTTATATCAGTCAATGTGACAGAATGAGTCCGAGGTGGAATGTGAAGATTGTCAGGGGGGGTTCCGGGCCTTGTTGGTAAGGCTGACAGCAGACGGGAAAAAACTGTTCTTGTGGCGTGAGGTTTTGGTCCTGATGGACCGCAGCCACCTGCCAGAGGGGAGTGGCTCAAAGAGTTTGTGTCCGGGGTGAGAGGGATCAGCCACAATCTTTTCTGCACGCCTCAGGGTCCTAGAGGCATACAGGTCCTGAAGAGATGGGAGATTGCAGCCAATCACCTTCTCTGCAGACCGAATGACACGCTGCAGTCTGCCCTTGTCCTTGGCGGTGGCAGCAGCGTACCAGACAGTGATGGAGGAGGTGAGGATGGACTCAATGATGGCTGTGTAGAAGTGCACCATCATTGTCTTTGGCAGGCTGAATTTCTTCAGCTGCCGTAGGAAGTACATCCTCTGCTGTGCTTTCCTGATGAGGGAGCTGATGTTCGGCTCCCACTTGAGGTCCTGGGAGATGATAGTTCCCAGGAAGCGGAAAGACTCCATAGTGTCAATAGTGGAGTCACAGAGGGTGATGGGGGCTGGTGAGGCTGAGTTCTTCCTGTAGTCCACAACCATCTCCACTGTCTTTAGAGCATTGAGCTCCAGGTTGTTCTGATTGCACCAGGTCACCAGATGGTCAACCTCCCACCTGTAGGCGGACTCGTCGCCATCAGAGATGAGTCCGATGAGGGTGGTGTCGTCCGCAAACTTCAGGAGCTTGACAGACTGGTGACTGGAGGTGCAGCTGTTCGTGTACAGGGAGAAGAGCAGAGGAGAAAGAACACAGCCCTGGGGGGATCCGGTGCTGATGGTCTTAGCGTCGGAGAAGTGTTTCCCCAGCTTCACGCACTGTTTCCTGTCAGACAGGAAGTCTGTGATCCACCTGCAGGTGGAGTCAGGCACGCTCAGCTGGGAGAGCTTCTCCTGAAGCAGAGTTGGGACGATGGTGTTGAAGGCAGAGCTGAAATCCACAAACAGGATCCTGGCGTAGGTTCCTGCGGAGTCCAGGATGCTGGAGGATGAAGATGCTGGATGTTGTCAGCATAGCAGTGGAAGGGGAGACCATAAAGACATATGATGTTACCAACAGGGAGCATGTAAAGGACCAAGCACTGAACCCTGGGGGATACCTTGGGACAGAGGAATGGTGGAGGAGGTGCAGTTGTAGATGTTGATGAAATGTTTATGAGATATGACCTTGGCCAGAAAAGGGTGTTTTTGGTAATGTTGAGGGAGGGTTCAAGGCAACCTTGGCATTGAATCACTAAATGTGGATTACAAATGCAAAATTGCTGCATATGAATACAATTCATATGAGATTGAATACAATTCATACAAAGGCAACAGGTTAACTCGGGGATATATCAGTACAAATATGCATGATGTTCAGCTGTTCAGTAAAAGAGATTGTCAACCCTTGTGAGATGGTAACTTTGAGCTTTTACCTCCTGCTCTTGCCCCAGTGATCACCAGCTCTCCACTCTGTCTTCTCTCTCTGGCCTCTTCACAGCATCATTTGTACTCGATCAGCATTCCTGGCCCAGGTCCCAGGGGTGGTGGTGAGGATGTTGTAACTGAGGGGAGGGGGTCTGAGAGGAGTGACCAGCAAGGCCCCAAGTGAAGGGCCTATCAGTCACAGTGCAGTGGAGCTGCCCTATGAATCTCATTACTGGCTGCCTGTTGGGCTCAGCTTGTGCTTGGATGGGCAGGGTGAAAACTGTAACATTTTTGCCCTGATATTAACTTTTCAGGCAACTCTGCTTCTCAGGCTGTTTTCAAATTCCTCATCCTTATACAACAAGAAAATCCTAGCCGGCCCTAACACCAAAGCATCTCTAAAATAAATCCGAACATAACCATGTGACTGCTTTGTCCCATAAAACACATAAATTAATGTATCGTACTAAGAGGTAGTGTTTGTCTAATCAAAGGCTCATGATGTATATTTTGTGTCTATCTGTGACATAGATGCTGTCCAAAAACTATTAACCCTGCAATTCATACATTTTATTCAACAAAGCGCTCAAGACCCTTTTATTGCTTCAACTATTTTTTCACCATTTCTGGTGTCAAAATTGAATTGTTAAAAGTAAGTGATTTTCTTCAAAAGTAATGTCAGGTAACTTCCATTTGGTCATTTTGTGTTTTGCCGTTGTGTCAGACTGTTGTGTCATGGAAACTATGTATGAATTAATTAAAGACTTTTTAATGCAGAATTTTTGGAGGTGGAGTTTTTTCTTAGCTGTTTTGTCTCTAATCAGCGATATGGATTATTATTATGCCAATTACATTATAAAAATGCTAATTTATTTAATAATGGATAATTTTGGAGCACATATTAATATCTGAGTTAATACTTATATATTTTATTAGCGTCACTCTCAGGACTTCAGGGGCAGAGGCTATTCCTTGTGGAGTTTGGTGAGTCTCACTGCTGTGTTAATAACTTCACTTTTGCATGTTGATGTAGCAGGAAAAAAAACCCCAACAAGATGTAAAGTCATATGTCTCCCTCATGAGATGTGAGCTCTGTTGCTCCTGTTAGGGTGGAACACTTTGATGTCCCATAGTCTGACATCCATTAGCTCCCATAAGAGGACAGATTTTTAAATTATAATCTTTTATGATATTTTATTATTTTAAATTCCAACTTTAGTCAGCTTCATTCAGCTTTTGGGCTGTGTAATATTAATACTGTCTGTCAATTAGTACCTTTACTTGAACATTAGTCCATGTTATGTCCTTTCCTGGTTTTAAATTAACACAAACATTTTCATTGCTATGCAGATGATACCCAGCTATATTTAACAATGAAGCCAGAACAACCCAGTCAGTTAACTAGACTCCAAGCTTGGGCACAATCCAACCTGTCTCAAAACGATCCAGAAAAACTAGTCCATGCATTTGTTACTTCCAGGTAGGATTAGGCTGCCCAAATTCATTGCTAAACACTATCTAGTTGATCCAGAACACTGCAGCATGTGTTCTGAGTAAAACAAGAAGGAGAGATCATATTTCTTCAATATTAGCAACTCTGCACTGGCTCCCTGTAAAATCCAGAATAGAATTTATAATCCTTCTCCTTACTTACAATACCCTAAATGGTCAGGCACCATCTTATCTTAAAGAGCTTAGAGTACCTTACTACCCCACTAGAAAACTGTGTTTCCAAAATGCAGGCTTGAAAATGGTTCTTAAGGTCTTTACATTTAAGAGTAAGCTTAAAACTTTCCTTTTTGATAAAGCTTATAATTAAGGCTGGCTCAGGCTTGCTTTGGACTAGCCCTTAATGTGCTGCTATAGGATTAGATTATTGGGGGACTTCCAATGGTACACCAAGCTTCTCTGTTCTTCTCTCCCTGTCCACCTGCATGCTTTCATGTGTTATGACCCTCCTCTTTGCTGCAGTGTCTCCTCCTCCGGTGTTTGTGTGTGTGTGTGTCTCTTTTCTCTCTCTCTCTCCAGCAGGAATGGAGCATGATGATGGCTGCTGCAGCGCGATTGGTCAGGGGGCGGATCCCCGGTCTATTTGAACCGGCAGCGTGCACTCCCCCCCCCTCTCTCCAGCATTTCCACCACAAGGACACCAGCAGGATGTGTGGATTGTTTGAATTAGCAGCTTCTGAGAGTGTGAAAATCCAGCGTGAACTTTTGTATTAAAATCAAGTTCTGAACTTTTGTAAATATTGTAAATAGGTATAAATAGTTAGGGCAGTGAAGTAGGGGGAAGAAGCCTTTTGTTTTACACCCGTTTTCTCCTGTGTTTTATGTCAGGAGCTTAGGTTACAACTTTGTCATTTATTTTCCTTTTGTTTATTAGGAAAGTGTAGGGTGATTTTAGTTTGTTCTGTTTGTTATGTTGGCCTGTTCTTCCCCTGGAGCTAAATAAAACTGCACATTGTTTGAATTCGGTTTATCCAGTTGCTGGCCATCTTTGGAGTGGGAAGCCTGGAGGGAGCGCATCTCTTATGTCAAGGGTTCCCCTAAATCGGGGCATAACACATGTCCCACCAAAGCATGTTACTAACAGCTTTTTCCCTGGAGTCGCAGGTTCCCCCTGGATAGTGGTGAACATCCAGGGTTTGGACAATACCTGGGTGCTCACCTCAAAAACAAACTGGACTAACAACACAGATGTCCTGTACAAGAAGGGCCAAAGTCATCTCCATTTGCTGAGAAGACTGACGTCCTTCAGAGTGTGCAGGACACTGTTAAGAACATTTTATGACACTTCAGTGGCATCTACAATTTTCTATGCAGTGGTCTGTTGGGACTGTGGGAGCTCTGACAGGGACAAAAAAAAGACTGAACTGTTCATGAGGGTTGGTTTTGTCCTGGACTGCCCTCTGGACACCTGGAGATGGATGAGAGGAGGATGTTAGCCAAGCTGACATCAATCAAGGACAGCCCCTCTCACCACCTACATGGGACAGTGGGGAAGGTACTGCAGGTCCTTAATTCCAACAGCTGTCAGACTGTACAACTGTTGATGTTGTTGTGCATCACAACACCACAAAGCTACATTCTGAGCTCTGGGAGTGGTTATCATACTGCTGAAGTACCAGAAGAAGAAGTTGTCTTGGTCCTCTGGTTACCTGTCCCTGTCAGTCGGGACTGCACTTGGGTCTTTCTGGTACCCATTACAAATTTTAAATAAGAGGTCCGAACATGTTTCCATTACATTGGCACATGCCTTTTTTAAGTTAGCAAGAAGTGAAATTCATTGAACAAGGACTGTCAAAACTTGACAAACATAACAGTAAATGTAGGGAAATTGTCTTCATTCTGGAGACCTTTTTGACTGCACCAAGGAACCTCTTCACAACAGACTCTGGGGTATCCTTCCCTGGAGTGACATATGGTTTCTGTGTTGGTGATGGGCTCTCGCATTGTTCTCCTTCTCAGTTGATCAAGTAGTGAAGTCTGACAACAGGCTTTTTCAGAAGATGGACATCTTGGTTGTTCATGTAGGCAGTCACAAGCAGACATACAGCCAGCATGGATTGGATAAGATAACTTTTGAAAGACTTGCCGTTAGTCAGTCAACACAAAACCTTCAAAAGTCTTCAAGCAAAACTGCAAATGAAAATAAATTCAACATGTTATAATGATGTTCTAATGTACTTGTAATGTGCTCTTCTAGTTCACTCTTGAACTTACTTAGCTTGTAAAAGTAAAGAAAGCAAAACTTGCACGTTACAGGCAAAGTTACCCTGGAGCACATGCCAACAGAAAAAGAACAAAGGCATTGTTGTCCCAAGATGTGGAAAAAGAGCGGAACTAAGGAAAAAGAGTAATCAAGAGAAACTGTCAGCTGTTGTATGATGTGTCGTGGGTGGGGTAATAGTTGTTACAGCCCATAAGAGTTTGTCTCTCCCCTCTCTTTGTCTCAAATGGAAAATGAGAATTTTTTTTTCTTATAAAACTTGTCATTATATAATGATAAGTTTTAATAGTTTAATCTGAAATTTCTGTGCAAAAGTTGTATATCAGTCCTCTGCCATGACCCATTAAAATACTAAAATTATATGAAACTAGTTCCACTATTAATAAAAGAAAAAGACACAATACACGGCAGTACATTATTCAAAACTTTCAGCACAATACACACAATTACTTAACCAAAAAGGAATGAATGCTTCTAGCATTACTAAATGAAATTACCCAGTTATTTTTTTTTTTTTAGTACTGGTAAAATACCATTGTAAATAGTCACTAACATATGCTGGTATTGCAAAGGACTAACTATACAGGAATGTAGATGGCAGTATGGTCATATGGTAGGATGACACAATAAAAGAAAGGTTTACAAATCAGGCTTAGTATTTGTAATAAAGATGAGAATCATTTCTCTTTAATGGGATCCTTGGCTGGATATTATTACCTTGGTTGCAGAGGAATAAAACAATTAACGCATCTTTGACTGTTGGCACGCAAGCAGATTTCTGGTCTTTTCTATTTACCGAGTCCTTCTAGCTATAAGTGTATGTTGTGCTGTAACTGCTTGAGTGCTTAGGTGAGAGAAAGAGGTCACACCATAGTGATACTTCCAGTTCTTTTTGATGTAGCTTTCTCTGGGGAGGTAAACCGTCAATATCAATCAGAGGTCAGGTCTTATTGCTCTTCCACTGTAGAAGAGCAACACATGGCTGTTATTTAGCTCTCTGTCATGCTAAAAGGTAGTCTCTCCTGGAAGTGGATAACTCCTCCACCCTGTTCAGTGTTTGCATGATAGTTTTGTGGTGAGGGGGTTGAATGGAGATAAACAAACTAGATGTATCCACCATAACCTCCTCAATGGCATGTCAACAATGCTGAGCTGTGGCTGCCTCATACACATATACGGTTGTTTGTGCAACACAGTCCCTAAAAATCTGGCCACCTCAGATTGAGAGCAATAAAACATCATACGACTGAAACTGCTACTACAAATATAATTCTTAAGGTTCATGCTCCTGCTTCTCTACAAGCCATTGCTGCTCTGCAGCATGACACCATCTTAATGAAGAAATGTACATTTTTGAATGAATGGTATACTGACCTTAAACCCTACACTCTATCCATTTTATTGATGCCACATAGCATTCACAATATATGAAACTTACAATTACACAGGCTTGTTTTTATGCTGAAGAGAAGTATAAACACCTGTAACAAATATAAAGAGTTTTTTGTTCCATTTTTCAGTAGTAGTTTAAGACTTTTTCTGTGCACACAAAATTTGAGGGAAGTACTTCTCCTTGGCCAAGATAATCCATCTACCTGACATATGTGGCATATCAAGATGCTGATTAAACAGCATGATCACTACAAAGCTGTCCCATGGGCTTGTCACAATAAAAGGCCACTCTAAAATGTGCATTTTATCACGATAACACAATGCTGTAAATGTCTTAAGTCTCCTACAGTCAGCATGCCAAGTGCACGCCACTTGGCATGCTGACTGCAGGAATATCCACCAGGGCTGTTGTTCATGATTTGAATGTTGATTTCACTATCAGAAGTCATCTTTGATGTCCTTTCTGAGATTCTGGCCTCACAACAGCAGTCTGCATGTAACCACACCAGGACCTCCACATCTGGCTTCTTCACCTGTAAGGTCATTTGAGATCAACCATCCAGACGACAATTGGTTTACACAACTAAAGATATTCTTCACAAACTGACCACACTGCAGTTTGTCACCGTAAGTGGGCAAATGCTCACCTGTGATGGTGTCTGGCTCTTGGCAGAAATGTTCTCTTCACAGAGTCCCAGTATTCACTGTACCAGGCTGTACAGGGGTTTGCTAATGTCAGCCTGGTGAACAGAGTGGCATGGTGGCAGTTGGATTAGGGTGTAGGCAGGCATAATAGTTTTATTTCGACTCATGAAAAATGGGAGAGAGAAAACAAGTGTTACATTTCTATTTCTATTTCAAATTCCTTGAAATCTTGCATGCAAGGATTCTTGTTTGTGATCCTTTTTCAAGGAGGTTCATACCATGGGTAGTTTCCATGGAGATAATGCCTGAGGTCATGGCATTTAGTAAATCTGTTTACCATTAAAATGGGCTAATAATTATTGACCTTTATGTTGGCCTTACTTCTATTTGATTTACCAGACATTAATTGTCTCCAGATGTATGAAGAGATGGTGCACCAAAACTCCAAACCTCTGTGCACTGTAAACAATATAGTGTACATGATGAAATATTTCAATTTAAAATAATGAATTATTTGCATTGTGTATATTTTGCTGTTCCCTCAATCTGATGCTTCACCAAACTGTTTAAAGAAGCTGTTCAATATTTCCAGAGAAAAAATATCAGTATTAGTCTCCTGCACCACTTTATCTTTATTTAATCACATAATCTCATTGAGATCTTTTGTAAGAGAGATCTTAGTACAGCAACGAGAAAGAAAAACAAACATAGTCAAACAAACCAAAGCACATGTACAGTGGATAGAAAATGAATACACTCCCCTTCAGGGCTTTTACATCTTTATGTGTTGGTCTGTAAATTTCATATATTAAAGGAGGACTTGTTTTGCTTTGACCTAAAGTATACAGCATACCATTTGAATGTAGTGAAATCATTTTAATCTGAAAAAGAATGCAACTGAACAAAACTGAAATTTCCTATTTTCTCCCACTCCTTTCTCCTTTTCTTGCTCCACTTCTCTTTGCTGAATTGTTCAAGCTGAGAGAGGTTTGTTGGCCAACAATAGCTTCAGCTTTGTGCTTTGGGTCATTGTCCTGTTGGAATATGAATTTCTGACCCATTTTCAGTCTTTTGGCAGACCTCCTCAGTTATATTTGGCTCCATCAATCTTTCCTTCAATTCGGACAAATTCCTCAGACCCCTCTGGATGAGAAATGGCTATAATGGCTATGGCTACAGTTGCTAGATGTGGTCAGTGAGCATAAGTTTTGGTATGGGTTTAATAAAGGCATTATGGTACCAAATGAGGAGGAACCCTCCCAAGACTCCTGGAAGGTGCACACAGTCAATGCACCTGATGCACTGAAAGTGAAATCTGCATTTCTATTTGTGTACAGATTAAACAGATTTATATAAGTGAGCTTTAGAAGTGATCTAGGATTTCTCTCACTTAAAGGAACCAGGCTAGCTGTTTTCCCCTTCTTCCAGTCCAGTCCCTCCAGAATGTATACTAATCTAAATTGAAGGTTTCCTGACTCTAGCCTCACCCTCAACTGACAGATATGAGAATGCTATCAACCTTGTCATTTAACTCCCGGTAAAAAAATCAAATTAGCATATTTTCCAAGCTGTTTACCTGCTGTCGTTCTAGTTAGGTCAATAGCATTATGTGACACCATGGTCACTGCATCACATACTATATATCTTTGTTCATATACAGTTCAGATGTAGGTTGATACATCAGAATTAATTTATGCTTTTCTTATTGTATCTTGCAACACTATAAAATGGTAACCTGATTAATTTGCTTTTAACTTTTAACAATTAAGAAGTTACTGAATAGTAACGTAAGCTATTGTCTAATAGTAGCTAATGAGTATTCAAATATGTTGTTTTACCTTGAAATATGGCTGATTGTCCCTCTGGATTTTCACTATCCATTGTCTTTTTAGTTGCTGATCAATCAGAAAGTGGTGAAATGATAATGTTTTGTCAGATTCCTTATATTTATACCATTTACAAGCCAGAACACAGTAGAGAAATGTTATACTTTTGAGTACAGCATTTGAGATTCCTACTCTAAGCATGACATCAGAGGAAAATGGCCACCATGGTCTGTCCACCAACCTAACCTCCACACCCTACCCTTTCCAACTCCTAGTATGATGGCTGAGATGACAAATGTGCACAAAGACCTATTTAGTACAGGAGCTTTGTGAAGTCAGAGTTCCTTTGGGGTTAGGAAGACAATATGTAATGCCTTGACACAATTTTCAGAGACAGCTGTCAGTAACAAAACCCTCAACCCACAGGTTCTAGTGAGTAGCTAGGTTTTACATGACTTAGTCTCATCAGTGGTGAGGGGATATGGAATATTGGACAGAGCATTGAGCTCGATCTGATTATTAGAGCTTTGGAGTTTTGTTCTTAACATTTACTGAAAGGTCACCAAATGTCTTATGGCAATATGTGTTCACATGACTTTCTTCTCAGATGCCCTCTGGCAACCTCACACACATTCTCTGCTAGCTATCAGCCCATGGCCTCTTCAAAGCACTGCAAGATTTTGAAATTGGGTAGATTATTGAATCATGCTTGCATACATTGTTAAAAAATAAAAAATAAATAAAAAATTGTGACCATGAACATTTAGAGACACAATATATAATGATGGCAAATTATATTAACATCCTCAATTCTAGAGAAGACCTGGTGGGCTGATAAGAGTATTAGCCCTTTTTTTTTCTTTTTCTTTTTTTTTTTTTTCAAGTATGTCAACTAGAATCTAAACCCATCTCTCCCCCTTCCCCATTCATATCTCCAAGCCCCTCCCTTGGTGCGTATCTCCATCCCCAGCTGCTCTATCTCAGTCAAAACCCTCAGTAATCATACCAATACAGGGGAAGGAGGATGGTTGTGGTTGCAGCAGATGTAACTGAGGGTCATTTCTGCTTCTCATAGCCCCCCCCCCCCCGCTTTTCCCCCAATGGCTAACGAGTTCCCTGTGCTCTTAATATGAGCTGACACATCATAATGACAGAAAGAAGCCTTTCTTGTCCTGTGTCATGCACTGAGAGATTGGATCTCTCTTTGCGACACAGCAATTTTCTCTAGCTGGAATACATTTGTGGGTGGTGAATGTTAGGTTCAGCCAAGGTTACATGGGTGGCAAAAAATCAACACCCCTCCCAGCAGACTCACCACTCTGGAAAATGTTTTTGAATGAGATTTTATCAGTCTGAGGTAAATTTTCTCTTCTCCTGTGATGTTATTTCTGTGAACACCAACAAACTTCAGAAATTTTAATTGCACTCAAATTCTGTTTTTCTTATTGCCCTCCTGCTCTAAACCCAGTTAGTTATCAGCTATCACGAACAAGGACTGTTGCGAGGATCAGTGTATTTTGTAAGTGAAACATAACATTAGGATGTATATGTCAGTCATGGCCAGAATAGCCTGATATGGGACCCCAGGTCAAAAATGAGCTGCTTGGCGCCAAATTATGGGCTCACTCTATCTCTGAGCATTGTCTATGATGTTCCTACACTGGAATAGAACATTGTCCCTTGCAGATTTGCTGTCTGGAAAATTGATTAGAAACAAATTAATCTGGGAACATGCAACGTGTAAACACGACAATGAAATATTAATTAAAAGCAGATTTTGACGAAGTGCTTCAAGATCAGGTAATAAAAAGAACCTAACTGTATGCCTTATCATGCCAGGTAATTGTGTTTTAGTGATGCATAATCCAAACAACAATCACATTGCTCAAATTAGCACACACTGGTTGGCACACAGTGACCCTGGGACTTGGGGGGCCTCTGGCAGGTCGGGGGCTATACTTCATTCCAGATTAACATATCTGAGCATCTAAGGGCCAAACTTTGGTATATATTTAAATGGATAATTCCTAGTGAATTCTCCAAGTATGCTAATGTCACATTACAAGTAAATGACAACTTCAGTTTATTTTCTCTAAGCTGTGCATAAAGTGTAAGGTTATTTCAAAGAAATTTAAAGGAATTTAACACTGGAAAAGCCTAGAGGCTGTTAAAGTCAGGCATATGTCATTTAATTTGTGTTTGGCTTTGTAGTTTTGCATCAACACGACCCTCTTGTGACCAGAGAGCAGGCCTCTTGTAAAATGTATACAGCACATCTGCAGCATCTTGTGGCTGTGAGGGGCACTGCCTCACTGTATGCAACTAACTGTGACCTGCTACACCTGTCCATATTTGACCATAACACTGTATTCACTAGATAAACTCTGAACAGACATAACATAGGCATACAGTCTATGCGCACACGGAGGAGTTCAGGTCTTAACATAACTGTAGTATATATTTTTATTATAAGTGTATTCATATTATTGTAATTATGGATGAAAAAGAAATATATATTATTTCACTTGGTCACCAGGTCAGATTTTAAATTGTAAAAATAAAATTAAATATAAGCACTCTAAAAAATACACATAATCAAACCACATTAAACGAGGATTCCTCCAAAACTTACATCTTGACTAAAAACAAACATTTGCTGCAGTTCTATCATCACCCACAGCTGGTGCAGTTGTATGTTTAAGTGACACTATTCATTTGCATGCATGAACTACACTATGTGCAATGGTGGTAACTGATTGTATCTAATAACTAGATGTGCAGTGTTATTCACTAAACATATTGCGTTCTCCCTATATGAATGTAATGGGAGATCAAGGTACATTTTATAACACTGGTCTTCTGGTTATTAGATATATCTAGACTCCCTTTGACTCTTAAACACAGACTTCAGATCTGTAGAGACCTAGAACCATACTAGCCCATCAAATTCATTAATTTCACTCAATGAAGATGACATCTGTCTGGTATTTTCAAACATTTGTTTTGGTTAGATGTCAAAATTGTTGAATATCAGTTTTTTTCTAACACTTCGAAGATTCAATTTATATATATATGTATATATGTGTGTGTATATATATGTGTGTGTGTGTGTGTATACATACACACACACACACACACACACACACACACACACACATATATATACATATATATATTGTAATTATTTATTTTAATCATATTGTTTGAAGAATTGATTGCTTCAATGCTAGGTGAGAGGACAGGTGCCCCTATAATTTCAGGTGTTGGCCCTGGGACAAAAGCATTTCTAAGTGAAATTGGTGCATAAACAGATACATTCTGGATGCAGTCAGACAATGGATTCATTCTTCCTCATGGGTTTTACATACCAGTCGCACTGCCCCACTCAACTTCTCTGAAAAAGAGAAAAAGCCAGTTAGATCTAACAGAAAATTGACCTTTGATATGTGCATCTTAACCAGCTTGGAGGCCTGGGGACAGATTGAAGGCCTGTGGGCCCTACTTACCCTCCCATTTCTACCACTCTTTTTGTATTGTGTATGTGTTCGTGATCAACAACAAACTTGTGGTAATAGGACTGACCACAACTGTATTTAATAAAATACACCATGTAATAACAATATATACATACTCAAACAACAGAGGCCATAAAACTAGATTTTAACATAGGGCCCCTCAATAAGATCATCCAATCAGGTAATGATGCAAGTTTTGTCTCACTTCTAATATTTCAGTTTATAATGCGATTCAGATCTGCATGCAGCAACTTTACGATTGGAAATCAAATTAATATTTAATTAAAATGTACAAACAAGCAACTTTACGAGCAATTCAATTATTACAAACGAATTGCAATGTGGTGAACCTGGAGTCTTTGGCCCCGTTGAGAGTGTGGGGCCCCGGGGCAGTTTGGTAAACCAGTTTTGTGCATCAAAAGGGTGGAGAAAAAACATTTCATGCTTAACATGCTACAGCAACTCCACATTCATAGGTTTTACTGGAGAATTGAACAGAGATTGGAGTCTTCTCAAGCACTTCAGAGAAAGCGTCCAAACACAGAAGATACTGCATCTATAGAAAATGCTAGTATTTACATGTTAGTGTTTACATGTGTATTAAGTATGTGGGCACCTGGGAGGGAGTGGGGGGGAAGGCTCCTCCAGTTGGCTCGCTGATTACTCCCCCGTCCCCAGTCCCCTCGAACGGCTCCACTGATGGCTCCCTCCTGAAACCGCTAGCTGCAGAGCCACCATGCAAACATTTGCAAAACAGCTCATGTTTTATATTGATTCTATGTTTCCCAGTTTCGTAAAGATGCGAGTTTCCGCAAAGCTGTGAAAAGGTGTGAGAGAGGAGAAGAAGAGAGAAGAAGAAAATACACGACGACGAGCGGATACGACTGTTAACCTCGCTGGGTAAGTGGGCTGTGCTACTCAGCTAGTTAGCTAACATTAGCAGCTCATGTTACTGCAGATTCTATGTGTTCAAGAGACACCTAGGCGTGTAACGTTGCTTTGTCTTGGACAGTGGAATACTCCAGTGACTTAGTGTGGTTTGTCTAAATTGGTATTAGTGTGGTAAGCTGTTTAATCACCGGGCGGATAACGTTTGCCAACTGAGCTAACCGGGAACACCCTAGCCAACATTAACGTCTGACAGCCTTGCCCGTTTGTCGCAGCTGGTGTTTGGTTGCTTCTAGCGTGCTAGCTGACTAGCTTGTTATTTGTGTCACAGATAAGCTACGTTACCTTCCAACTAGCGTTACAGTTCACAAACCACGGTCCGTATTTAGAGTGAGTGACAAACGCAAGCTGGTTGTCCTTTAATGACACGGAGAGGGATGAACATTTGTGTTAAAGAGGTTATCTATCTAACCTACACGGTTAGCCAGTTCTGTTAAACCACTAAACCACCTTGGTATCTTGCTCAGTGTGAAGAGGGCATGCCGAATTCAGTTGATCTTGGCTCAGTTACTGATACTTTTCTGTTCAACAGAGATGCTTTGCATACTTGATACAAAATAATGTGACATTAATATAAATGGTGTTGTGGTGAATTCGGTATGTAGCTGGTTAATACACAGAGCAATGGTTTTAGTCAAATTGTTTGTGAAATGGTACTCTTCATTCCTTTGTATTCAAAGTGCAGCAGTATGAGTATACCTTAAATCAGTCATTTATTGATTCAACAGGGACAATCCAAGTAGGCTTTGTTACATTTAAATAAAATGTAACTAATGCGATATGTGTAGGACTTCTAGCCATAGCTAATTTGTAGACCTTGTCCTTGATTAGGCTTTGACGAAATAAAACACAAAATATACAACTCCTAACACACACAGTACAAACTGTAATTTGTACTAAGAAATTTACGAACAAAATAGAAACATAAACGAATCATTTTCAATTAATGTCAAATACAGTGACAGCCAGGTTCTGTCTTATCATGCATATCACTAATTCCTTATAGGTTTACATACATATGCTCCACTTCAGTTTCAATAACTTGTAAATGACAAAAAACAACAACAAAAGACAGGATTTAACATACACGTGTAAATAAAGTGTAATTTGCTGCAGATACTTTCACCTACCTACTAGTGCAAATATAGTTAATCTGGTACTATTTCCTCCATATTAGCAATAAAAAAGATCCATCAAAACATGTTCAATGTCTTTACAATTCTGATTGCAAAACAGTTTGGATGTTGTTTAAAGCGTAAATGAAAACAGAATGTAAACATTTGCAAACAGACTGTTTACTGATGGTTTTGCGAGGTGTTCGTGAGTCCATGTGGTAATATCCTTTACACAATCATGTGTTCACAAAGTGGTGAACCTCGCTCCATCCTTGCTTGTGAACGACTGAGCCTTTCCAGGATGCCCCTTTCATACCCAATCATGATAATCACCTGTTACCAATCAACCTGTTTACCTGTGGAATGTTCCAAACAGGTGTTTTTGGAGCATTCCACAACTTTCCCAGTCTTTAGTTGCTCCTGTCCCAACTTGTTTGAAATATGTTGCTGCATCAAATTCAGAATAAGCAAATATTTACAAATATAAATGTTGTAAGTTGATGAGGTACAGTAGCATGAAAATTTTGGACACCCCTGGTCAAAATCTGTTACTGTGATTAGTTAATCACAAATTTGACCTTCATGAAAAAATAATCACACTGTTTTTTTTCTTTCCTCACCACAAATATGAGCATTAAAAGTTTGCAAAGGAACATTTAAAAAAGCATGATGCATTTTGGAAACAAGTCCTGTCGACTGATGAAGTTAAAATAGAACTTTGGAGAAAAAAGGCTGCAGAATTTGATGCAAAGAACACCTCTCCAACTGTTAAGCACTGGGGCGGATCGATCATGCTTTGAGCTTGTGTAGCAGCCAGTGACACGGGGAACACTTCACTGGTAGAGGAAAGAATGCAATTCAGTTAAATACCAGCAAATTCTGGAAGCAACATCACACAATTTGTAAAAAAGCTGAAGATGAAGAGAGGATGGCTTCTACAACAGGATGGTGATTCTAAACACACCTCAAAATCCACAGTGGACTGCCTCAGGAGGACCAAGCTGAAGGTTTTGCAATGGCCCTCACAGAGTCCCTGAGCTAAAAATCATTGAAAATCAGTGGATAGATCTCAGAGGAGTGCAGACAGCCCAAGAATCTCACAGAACTAGAAGCCCTTTGCAAGAAAGAATGAGTGAAAATCCTCCAAACAAGAACTTAAAGACTCTTAGCTGGTTAAAAAATCCTTTACAACTGGTGATGCGCATGTAAGTCCTGCTCGATGACATTAAATGTTGTCATATATCGGGATTGCAGTCCCAGACCAACGTTGTTGGATCATTGCAGCTAAATGTTAGCAACCTGAATCAGCTGTGTGTTTGCGGTCTTGAACACGCTCCATTCCTCCTGCGATCGAATGACATGAATCACTCTCACTGAGCGAGTGTATCCTTGCATGTTCGCTCACAACTGACTGAGAGCACAGCTGAGCTGACAGATGAATGGATCATTTCAGGAAGTGATTCAGTTCAGTTCATTCACCCAAAAGATTTGTTCTTTCGACTGACACATTCCATAACGACGCAACATTAATTCATTCAGCAACATTGAGGCCTTAGTCTCTCCTTTCATGCCACTACATTACTGCCTCTATTGTTCTGCTCAGTCTTGATCATACAGGAGACCTGAAAAAGGCATAAGCTCAGTGTCCAAGAAAAGGAATCCTGTTATTAATCCTTCAGCCTGACAAATGAAACCAGGTTTATTGGTTACACAGATGTTTCTAAATGTTAAATGCAGAAAAGTGGGGATTGATCAGAGTAGATAACTGATGTGCAAGTGAATATGTTCTCAACTATAGATGCTTACATGTGTTGTCTGGATATTGAAGTTATATCAGGAGTTCAGTGTGTCAGATTGTTGGTCTGTTGGTCCAGGGATGAGTTTTGTTCTTTAACCTGAGATACATCACTGTTGAGTCAGTCGGCCTTTTCTACAGAGTTCTTTCTCTTTGTGTCACAGCTCTAACCAGAGGACTGTGGTAGTCAAGGAGATGCTATGCAGGAGGCCTCTGTTGTCCAGGCAGCTTTTAGAGGGCTTCCTGCTCTGTGCAAATCCCACACTTCTCTACGTCTTGTCAGTATGCTGCTGTGTTGCAGTGTACCACAAGGCTGGGTAGTTGGCCTGTCAGTCAAACATGTGAGAGTGTGTCGTTGTGGGTGTGGTAATATGTTGTATTAGTTCGTGGGGTGTTGCCATGAAGTGCTGTTCTTTAATGTGATGTCATACAAAGGGAATGCTAACCGTTGAGGGTTTGTTGGCTACATGGGATGACGTAAAACTAGGAGAGAGCTGATATTGATTTTTGTTAGTTTGAGAATTGTGCTGCCTGGTATTTTATCGCTTTGGAATTATAAGGTTCTATCTGACATATTTGTTAAAACTGAGGTATTCACATTCTTATTCTTTGTTACGAAAACAAAAAAGTTCTTTCTTTAAAGTCAAATTCTAACTTGGTTCTACCAGGTTCACTTTGTGAGCAGTTTGGATGCAGACAACAGGACTAGTCACATTCTGCATCGTTGTCATGTCCCCGCACTGCTCAGTGACAGCCGGCAGGGGACACAGGAGATGAGAAAACGAGACCCAGTGGATTAACTTTATAGAAATGTCCCAACAACAGCAACACAACAGTCTCTCGCCATGTGTGTGCGCTATTTTTAGTTTGGACTGCTTTGAGGGCCTATACAAAGCAGGATTCACTTCAGACCTGAAGTTCAAGCATGGATAGATACTGACTTCAAATTTAGGAGTTGGAAGTTTTGCCAATTTTATGTTGCTTTACTCTTTATTTTGCTGGTTAGTCTGTTGAATTTGGCTTTAGTACATTCCACAGCAAATGTAGCTTGTAGCATCTATTGTAGACTCACACTGGATCAGTGTTGCAGTATTTAATACTGAGGAACAGTCAAGAGAAACTGTGTGAACATTAGGCCTCATCTGAAGCCATATAAATAATCAGAGGAGTAGGTTGGTTATGGGAAACAGTTTTTTTCACGTTGCTTTTTGTGTCGTCTCACATAACCAGACCTAACGTCATCTCCACGCTTCATATTGCAACACAGGCTCATCTGGTTTTGTTGTTACAGGAAACTTCCTCTGCTGTGTGTTGTGTCAGTATGTGTGTCTGTTGCTGCCATATGTAAATGTACTTCATAGGCATGCTCAGTGGTACACTGACTGCTGTAGTTATGTAATGTACCTTGGGTTTTCTGCCAAAATATAGTATGTCTGTATGTGTGTCTGTCTGCAATGGAACTAAAAACTACTTTTCTGAGTGGCTGTTTTCTGAATCAAATAGCTTTTCAGTATCTTAACTCTTGGACTGAAATAGTGTGGTAACATCCACACAAACTACATTTTCCCTAACATTTCTGAAGCTTAAATGCAGCAGAGCTTTCTGCTGCAGTCTGAAATAAAGCTGAGGATCAGTACATGACGCCACCGCTATACACAGACGTGTATGTGTGGCCAGCAGAAGCACTTCCATATGACGTTGACATCATGTACCAGTCCGTGGGCTCAGGCCTACAACATCTCTGCTGCAGGGGGATACAGACATGCAAGCTTTAGTTTACATATGGCAGAGGGTGACAATGGAGAGGAATTGATCCAGAAGAAATTGGGATCGTTACTTGTTTTCTGTGAGTTAAATTTTGAATTAACAGTTTGTCCTGCAAATATATTCCAAAGTCTAAATTGAGCATAGCAAGCACAGGTGCGCACGCACACACAAACACACACACACACACACACACACCCACACACACACACACACACACACACACACACACACACACACACACACATTATCCTGGAAGATCCCCTTTCCCGCAAAATAAGACAGACTTTGGTTCCACAGAGTCAACATTTCTTATGTAAAGTGAAACCTAATACTGCTTCTATACTGACCTGCTACACTTAATTGTTGTGACACTGTCAAGTGGATGAACTCAACACCTGCAGGGCTTTAAGTATTCCGGCACCGTGCCGGATCTCCGGCGTTTGACTATGATTCAGAAAAACAAACAAACAAACAAACAAAAAAAAAACCGACAAAAAAAAAAAAACTTTCCAGGCCCCTCAAACTGCTACTGTCCAATCCTACGTTAGCAACGGTAACTATGGGTACACATAGTGGTTGAGATCCAGCCACAGTTGATGCTGCGTTCAAGATAACTCGGGGGGAAAAAACGGGCTCTGAATTGTAGAAAATGAATTGAACAATTAATTACAATTAGCGTCAAAGTCGGAAATTACACATATATTCATCTTCGAAAATAAGCATAAATTGCTGCTTCATATGTTTTCAGTGTTCAGCAAATAGTGACAATATGCCACACTTCGTTTTTGTCCGCCAAGTTAACCTGTAGCCTGACCGTTATCTCCGAGTGGTCTTGAACGCAGCATCCAAGCCGACAATTGTTTCACCGAAGAAGTCAGATCAGAAAATGGAAGGTAAATTCATGAAGCCAGGGGAAGACGTGCTAATTGACAACGGCCTTAAGAACAAATGGGGCTGGGCATGGGTAGAAGAAAGGGGTGGAGACGGCAAGCCTTTTGGGAGCTGGTGCCAGAAACTAAGAGAGCCAGGTACTTGTTTCTGTGTGCTGTGCTCGAAGAAGCTAGTGTATGCAACTAGTGGAAAAAAAAGTTCTACGACGCCACGAAGGAGACCCCGGCCATAAAGCAGCAGTTCGCGCTCTCCAACATACAAGTCGTTTGCCGGGAGCAACAGCCACAGCTGACGTAGCGGCCCCGATGACTGATCGTATTTGTGACTTGAAAATACGTGTGTGCTCGTTCATTGCGGAACATGATTTATCATTTACAATCGCACAACCGCTCGAAGATCTGTGTAAAAAAGTAGCGTTTGATAAAAATGCTTTGACGAAACTGTCCGTTTCCAATCAGCATGCCAGTTATATGAACACGCATGGCATAGCACCAGAGTTCAAGAAACGTCTGTCTGATAAGCTCAAAGGATGTATGTTTTCTCTGAATGTTGATGAAGCAACCACCCAAAACATGGAAAAAATACTGAATGTAATGGTTCGCTTTTTTGATGATGATGCGGCTAGAGTAATAACACAACATCTTGCAAGCAGGAAAGTTAACATTAGCAATGCTTCATCACTTATGATGGAACTTAAAGATGTCCTGCAGTGCTATGATCTTGAGTGGAAACAAGTAATCAGTATTCTGTTGGACAATTGTGCTGTCATGAGAGGGAAGAAGGGTGGACTTGAGGCACAAGCGAGGAAAGAAAACCCTCACCTCCACAGTTCACTGTTGCTCTGTAACTGTTTATACATTTTTTCTATAAGTTTCCCCTTACTGAATGAAATGGTTGCTAAATGAATAATTAAAATTAATTAGCCGGACTGTTTCACATGTCCTTATAACATTATTACCTTTACTTTCTAAAATTCACATTCAAACTGTAGGTCATCTTGTACCCTGCCAAACACAATGCCAAAAAGTTGTTTGCCAAATTGCCTATGGTGTGTATGCGCCGGGTCCACTGCACCCCCACTCCCCAGAAAAAAGTTCAGGCTCAGGATTTTTTTTAACTTTAAGCCCTGCACCTGTCATACTGATCTGTTGAGAGACTGTCAAAAAATCTTTACGTTACCTGCATGGTAATTCCCTCTGCTCACTTTTATTTCAGGTAAACTGACCAGCTAAAGCAAATCCCACCCTCCTGCTTCTTTAGACCAGTTTCCAAGACGTTCATCTGTCATACTGCTTTTGGTTGCAGAACATTACAAAGATGCCTGAGGTTCGGGAGCTTTCTGAAGCTTTGCCAGAGATGCCCATGGACCCAATCACTGGAGTCGGAGTAGTAGCCTCCAGGAACAGGGCTCCCACCGGATATGATGTGGTAAGTCAACAATTTCAGTCGTTTAATGTGGGTAATTGCTTGTTGTATTATGATTTGATGGTTCACTGACGTGTTAGATCATTGTCATAGGCATGTCTTACAGTGAGTACTACAATCACTGTTGTAGATGAACAATCAGAAGTTTCTTTTTCATTTAGGATAGGCCAAAATCATACGTTTGGAGGATTTTTTCATTTTTAACACTTTGCCGCTGATTCGGTAATGTTACCAGATGTATATCCACGTCATCCTGCTGGTTCGCTTGCTCGTGGATGTCTTTTAATTACTATTATTATATATTATTGGTATTTCCATAATCATGCTTTACTGCAAACATAATTAAAAACTATTGTGAAGTAGTAGTGATATTTGCCAGGCACTGAGAGCATGTGAAAGAGCCAGATGTCATCAGCATGTTATTGTTCTTTGGAAGCTTGATGACAAGGGTCTAAGACAGGTTAAAAGGATCATGTGACACCCGTGTATTATAATTTTTGTCTGTTGTTTGATGACCCCTCCACCCTTGACTTGTCTGTATCCAGGTCTCTACAACAACGGACGGCCTGGATGCTGACCTGTGGAAAGATGGCCTTTTCAAATCCAAGGTGACCCGCTACCTCTGCTTCACCAGGGTCTTCTCGAAAGAAAATGTGAGTCAACTCACCTCACCAACCAGGGCTGCATGTTGCAATCTTATGTCACACATACAGCATTTGAATGAACTGTTTTTCTTCTTTTTTTTCCATCATTTGCATATTTTTACCCATATTCTCTCTCCTTCCCATTATTTTTCTGCCCTCTTCCGTGTCCTCTATCCTTTTCTGGATAGAGCCATTTAGGCAATGTTCTTGTGGACATGAAGCTGATTGATATAAAGGACACTCTGCCTGTGGGTTTCATTCCAATCCAGGAGACTGTCGACACTCGTAAGTTTCCAAGTCAAGTAGAAAGGGTCCTTAAGAAGACTTAAAACATCTTTAATTTAGTTTTTGATCTTCAAGGTCAAACAAAAATGTCTTAAAATGTTAAATTTGATCTGTTGTTGATCTGTTGAAAAGTCTGTGAGTATCTGTTTTTGGGAAATTGGAAGTTATTTATTCCATGTTTGAGACTTTTGTGATGTTATACTGTGTTGAAGTAAATATACTGGTTGTTCCTACACTTTGAGAATCTTTACCATCGTCATTAACAGTAGGCTGTCTCCCTGCATATGCTTTTAGATTTTAGATTTAGAATTTAGATTTTAGAGGCTCATTATTACAGTTTTGTATTTCTCTGTAATGTACCACAGTGTTAAAAATGTTATGCCATTCTGTCTCAGCTTTTCTCAGATTTGCAGGCAATATTAGCTGTTAACCAAAAATATATATTTAAATAATGAAATTAATATCATAAACTAGTCGAGTAATGGCTTGAACTAACAACAACTAGTCAACTAGGAAAAACGTTTGGGGGGCAGCCCTACAAACAGCTGTATAGATGTTTCTGTGTGAAATTCCGAAAGGGAAATACGCAAAGTGTGATTCTTACTGAATGAGTGATGAAAAATTGAATAACATAATATAAAACTAATGGTGAATAGTGTAGTGCAGATAACATATGCAGATAACTTGTCCACAAAAATGTTGGGCCCAAATAATGTGAACACCATGTTAATGTTCAGAAAGCCTCTCTGACATTAATGTGTAGTAAATGAGCAGACTGTCTGCAGTGGAGTGACTGTCTGTCTGTCTCTTGTGCCTCCCACAGAAGAGCAGGCCTTCAGGAAGAGGCGACTCTGCATCAAGTTTATTCCACGGGACTCCACAGAGGCAGCCATTTGTGACATCCGCATCTTGGGACGCTCCAAGCAGGCCCCTCCTCAGTACACCTTTATAGGGTGAGCAGCTTTGGATCACATGATGGGACGTTCATTTTGGTTGTAAACATGACAAACGGTTGTCAATTATCCAGGTGTTTGGACTGAAATTGTTTATACTGTAGTTGAAATCAAATTACTGTTTGCTGGGGCATTAAAAACTGCCCTTGTTTTTTTAAATGGATCCCAGAGAAGCATTTCCATCCTCAATAAATCAGAGAAAGCATTCGTGAGAACAGAAAAAACAGATGTAACGTTTGCTCATGTTTTAAATGGGTCAGTGGACTTACTTTATATTAAGCTTTTCTGCATTATCTGAGGTCTTTTCAGCTCTTTCTGCCCATTAATGCTTTTTAACTTGTTTAATAGAGAGCTCAACAACATGGGAATCTGGTATCGCATGGGGAACGTACCTCGGGCCCAGGACTCCACACACACACCAACCACCAACAACATCCAGAATGTGAACTCATCCTCCAGCTCAGCCCCAGTCCCTGCAGCTCCTTTGCCCAAGTATGTACACCCCAGTGATGTGTTGGTACATGTGTCGTTGCATGTGTTTGATTTATCCTTGCTTATCTAGCTGGCGCACATGAACGCATGGCTGAAATTCTTTGTTCAGTCCTGAATCAAAGAAAGAGGATGTACACTGTCCTTGAACATCCTTTTGTCAAGGACAGGGAAACAGATCTATCTTTAGATTACAGTAGGAAAAAACACGCACGCACGCACGCACACACACACTCTAGGCAAGTAAGACAGAAATGTTACTGCTCTGATGGGCCACTGATAACATAACTAGAAAAACAAAGGCAGGTTTATCACTGTCAGCAGAGACACCACTCTGCAGTACTCATACACTTCACTGATAAACCACTGAATTACATCCAGTCTGGCACAAAAAACTGAACTATGTTAGGCCCATAACATTGGTTCCCCAAAATATTTGTTTGAAAGTTGATAGTGCTAATGCTAGGTTTCAGACTGTTAACACAACTTTCCTTGTTGATTGGGGGCTATCTCTAGCCCATTATCAAATGCAGATGACTTTAACTAATGTTGGGTATCTTATAAGTGTCAAATAAATCACTTACCTGAGCAAATTGTTGACTTGAGACGGGAAAAGAGGTCCATCAGTCTTGTTTTGGTCCCCTGCCTGAGCTGACAGGAGGTGCTGGTGTTCTGCGAGTTGCAGTAGTATTAATGTGACTGTACTGCTCGCAAACTTTGTACTGCCATGATCATGTACAAGAGTGCATGATTTCTCCCAGTCCATAAAGATTAACAGCTAACCCACTAGCTAAAAATTAACGTTATGAGATAAGCACAGGCAGCTAAACCATGTACTTTGTAAGTATTAATACACGTTTTAAAGTTAGCAAGTATGTCACTGCATAGTGTTAGCTAACTAAGAACGAACAGAGACTTAATAGAGAGACAAAATTATGAGTAAATGTGGTTAAGTTGTGGCCTTTTTCACTAGGTTGGGTGAGCCCAGTCTGTATTTTTTCCTGATGCTACACAGTGAATTAACAGTGTTAATTTAGTGTGTATCTGATCCACCAACCTGCATTTTTAGTTTATTTTACTGAAGAATTTTTGAAATGGTTTGCCTCTCATTCCCACAGTCTTCTTCCACTGAGTCGAAGTTTCCACAAAGTTTGTACGGAAAGACAGTTTATCTTTATGGTTTCTATTGATGGCGAATTGAAGAGAAGACTATTGACATAAGATGGCTTTTAATCTTGTGTTTCTAATGTGTTTTTGGGGACGTGTAAAGAATGAAAAGAATAGTTTTTTAACATTTTGTCAGCACCACAGAAACACTAGTTAATGTGGTGGAAATTCTTGTGAGCTGAAGGAAGGAGTTCACCTGGAGACTTCAGATGTCTTAGGCAGAAGTATTTATTGCAGGCTTGACACATCAAGGAGATGTTGATGAGCAACACAATGTCCACAAGTGAACCAAGGTAGTGCCGCACCAAATCCTGAAGACGTCCCTTCCAATGGGGTGTATTAATACCCCCCAATAATACCCCCAATGTCACATGTTTCTCCTTTCTACTCCTTGAACTATTCCCTATTATGGATATTCTATACCTACCTTCTACATTTGTGGGACTCTATTGGATAGTCAAAAGCAAACAATAGCTCCTACCATACTTGTGTATTCCCTGACCTCCAACCCTCTACTACTTTGACCTAATTTCTTATTGAAATGTGAACTCGAGCAATCCTCCTTGAATTGGTCCGGTCTATGCCTGTACATTTTATCTATAAGACCTATGCTACCTCCACAGTACAGAGAGAGACTTTCTATCTGCTGTCTGCTAGAATGGTCGCTAAATATTATGTTAATGTGTCTCTGTCTGAGGTCTCTGTGTTGTCCAACCTTGAGACCTTTGGGCTCCTAACTGTACAGACGGCCTGTGATAGAACATTCCTTCACAGTTAACTAGTAAAGCATGATAAGGTTGATGTTCATTGACTGTGGTTAGTTCTTAGTTTGATTAATGGTTTACAGTTTAGTAATGTGTGTTTGTATTAATTACTGATGGTGGCTGATCAGGCTAATTATCAGCTAATTGTACTGGGTTGGCAGTAATGGCAGAATGCAGCAAATGGTTATGCTTTGTATACGTGTAACATGATATGTTTTATGGTGTTATTGCTGACTGCTGATGAAATTTGAAAGCTCTACATTGTCATTGCCTTAATATCTTTTGTTAAATTCACTACATATATTAGACTGAACAAGCTTGAATGTGAATTGCAACTTGACTGGTTGCCAGATGTATATAACGGTGAGGCGGCTATTCTTGTGACTGCCCTTGTGTTCTCAGAGTAAAATGCTAATACTTGCATGGGTTTTGAAACAGATACATTTTGATCACCCTTAGCCCATTTCCAGACGTTATTTAACAAAAACTCAATCGAACAGCATTTTGTAGTCAAAAACTAAGGTCACAGCTTAAATAAACTCAGCAGTTTTTCAAAACATTGACTCCTAATTGTAGATCGTATACGGTTTTGTATTCAGGGTGTAATTATCACTAATTGTTACTACACTGTTAGTTTTGGACTTGGTGCCCTATATTTTGCCCATGATGCCCCAATATATTTGTTTTAATCAAAGGCCAAAGTAGACCTCCCCTAAAATGACTTCATTCCAGATCTGCAGCATTGGCTCATTTGCTCATTTGTGTCGTTGGTTTTCAAGGTCTGACTCCATGGGGCCCCCTCAGACAAAACTGTGACAACTCTGCCTTTTTTCCTATTAACTCTGTATGGATTTATAGACAGTTATTTAGAAGAAGAAGAAGAATCGGGGGGAGACATTCCCCTTTATTTGTCACACACATGCGAGCACGACGGCACACGGCACACGAGGTGAAATTTAACTTCCGCCTTTAACCCATCCTGGTCGTCCTTCCTCCACGGCAGACCAGGAGCGGTGGACAGCCAGACCGGTGCCCGGGGACCCATCTTCGTCACCATTGGTCAGGTGGTGATCTTCTTGCATGTTTTTAGTGGGGGTATATGCAAACTCCACACAGAAAGGCCCTCCTCGAGCAGCAGGCACCGAAGGCATGGTGGAGGACACACCCAGTGCCCGCAGCGAGATTCGAACCCGGGACCTTCTTGCTGTGAGGCGACAGTGTTGCCACCGTGCCACCGTGCCACCCATTTGCAATGGACACCAGAGATAATGATGTCTTTGGACTATGAGAAGGAGTATTTAATGTAGTATTATAAAGTAGTAATGATTTGTGACGTTAATCACCAGTGTGGGTGAACGGTGTAGGTTTTATGTGATCCTTGAATCCACGTAACAGCACAGTTGGTGACAAATTCATGTAATACTCTGCTCCTGCTCCTCCAGGTTTAGAGCTCAGAGTGGATATTAGCAGTAAAGACTTAACTCCTAATTATTTATTTAATTGTTAATTATATTGGAGCAGAAAAACTAAGGCTTTCAGAGACAGACACATCATTGAACATTAGGACAGTATGGGCATGCTGCAAGCAGTACATGCATTGATTCAGTGTTTTATTTCCATTCAACTAACCAGATGCTGTATTTCTTTTTCTTTTTCTCCCAAGGCATATTTCTATGACTCTTCCGGCCAGCTTCAGAGGGAAGAACACTACCAGGCCAGATTATGAACACCAGAACTCCAACCTGTATGCTATCTCAGGTCAGCAACATTTTGTGATGGTCTTCTCAGCATCTCTTCACAACATCACAAATGCCTTTTTGAAATGTACCAGTCAAAGTCATGCTGCTCATGGTGTCATTAGTGTGTGTAAAAATGTACTTCAGAAGCTACAATTTCCCTCATTGGCTTCAATGTAATCATAGGCTGAACAAGATAAACTGGGAACAGCAGGAGATAAAAAAGTATAAGCACATCCAGCAAAAGACAAAGTGTGAGACCAACAGCCTTCCTGTTACAAGCTGTAATTAGTGTGTTGATGATAACATTATGTCAGAGCTGTGCAGTAGTCTGAATATAATGCAGCCCGGTGCAGCCATTCAGAACGCAGTATTCTGCGCCCATGTTATGATAACCATTAACGTCTCTGTGCACAAAATAGTACAGCTTCTTTTTTGTGCACAGGGGAGCCACCAGCTTTGTGAAAATCACTTCCGAAACCAGTTTCCTGAAGTGACTGTTTTCATCTTTTGTGTTAAAACGCTAACAAGTATGTGTCTACTTACCACAGATACAGTATTTACCTCTTTGTTCTCATGCAGGTCTTTTATGTGCATTTGTTATTTGGTAAGCAAACATGGGCGGTCAGTTCAGTGCTAGCAAAATTTGAACAGATCCAACCTGAAACTGAACTCACATTATCATTCATGTTATCATTTGCTAGGAAGAGGTTTAACTGCCCCATAAATAGTTATTGAGCAGTGGAACTTTTTGTACAGACATTCATGTTCCCTCAGGATGAATCCTAATAATTTTGGATTTTCCACAGGCCACATCACAATTGGAGTTTGTTCAGTACTTTGTTTTATGGCAAAATGTTGCTGTGCCAACAGACTAAACCATGGTAAATATTACCTGGTAAACATCAGCACACTGTTTGATTGTGAGCGTTTTATCATTAGCACCGCTGTACCTCACTGCCTCACAAAGTTCTAATGTAGCTGCTTAGAGTTTTTCCTGCAGCAGATGATTCTATTTTTTGAGACTTGGATTATTTATAGTTTGTAGCCTGTTTGTAACTGTAGCCTCATCATCAGAACACATTACATGCAGTTGTCAAAATGACAAGTGTTAGAGCTTACAGTGAGGACATTTTTATGAAGTGAGGTCAGTGTGGTCAGTGCTCATGTCCTCAGAGGACTGTTAAGGGTTTGGATTAGGCCTTCACAACATGAGGAAAATCTGCTACGTTATATTACCACAACAATATGACTTGTGATATACAAACAAGTACTGAAGTGTGCATATTACCTATACAGTACCCATGTCTCTCTGCTTTAGTAGGTACACTGCTAAATTAGACCTCAAAATTGAATCACCTATACCCACTGAATAAAGAAAGGCTTTGAACATGCAAATTTGGTTGTAAACTGTTAAAATATATCATATTGGGTATATGGGTATGTTTAGTCTTGAAGGCAGCAGGAAGCCTATGTTGATAAATCTGGCGCCTCTGATGGGAGAAGTGCTGCAGCAGGCCACTGTGCTGTTACACACACTGTTCTCTGAATTTACCTTGAATTACCTGCTAATGACACCAGGCTGCTACACTGTTCATCATTGCCTCCTTTTCATCTTTCTTCTCAGCAAAAATGGTGATTTGTGTTTTATTCTTGAAATACTTTACAGGGCAAATTTCACTGTTTGCAATTTGAAAAGTGGATTGTGACTGAAATGGAGTTGGATTGATCTAACCATATAAATGGCTTTTTGTATTATTTCTAGTTAAAAATGATTTCTGTTAAAAAACACCATCTGCTTCTTGCTGCAGATCTGTGGTGCCTTGTGTTTACGTCACAACGCTCTGCTCCATCCGGACAACAATATGATTTCCATTTCGAGTTAATAGAATCACGTGTTGTCGTACTTCACTGTGATTGGCTCGAATGTCTCAGAGCGATGAAACCTTTGATGTGAGTGGCTGGGAGTATTATTATTTGCCAGCACACCATCTGATCAGTCTATATTCCACATCATTCAGCCCTTTTGTAATTTGTGCTGGTGTACTTGTATGAACCAAAATAGAAGTCACACAGTCAGTGCACAGTACCCTTTACTGCAGTAGTTACACTTTTGTGGATTAAACAGGCCGCCTTAGTGTTTTATTTTTTTGTGAATTTCCCAAATAATTTTTTTTTTTTTCTGTTACTTCTTTACTGCTACTGTAAAGGACACATGTATATAGCATCTGTTTGAACTGTCTCTTTCAGCAATGGATGGAGTGCCTTTCATGATCTCTGAGAAGTTTGCCTGTGCCTCGTCTGATGTAAGTTGCCTGAGTTGAGTCTAGAGAGTGCTGGGGGCAGGTTGACCTGACAGAGGGTCATAGGTTTTATCCTCCTCCAGCAGAGGTGTACAGTCTTGTGCTTTTAATACCTCTGCTCAAGTTCAGCATTTACTGCATGTATAATATGACCATTGTTAGAAACAGAATATTTCTGTTTGACTGGAAGATATTCTGTAAAAGTACTACGGATTTGAAATATGACTAGTAGTAATAGGTTGAAGGCAAAGAAGTGTACAGGAAGCACTAGAGTTGTTGAAGCTGAACATGTTTACATCACTGGATAACAAACTAATGTCACTACTCTCCATGTTCAGCTGCAGCAGGTGGATCTGATGGGAATTACAATCAAGTCACTGGCTGAGATCGAGAAAGAGGTGAGTAGACATGTAATCAAGTTACTACACTTTTATAGTTGAAGGTGAATTCCAGTTTGTTACAAATAAATTCTTATTTTCGTAGCCTTTCAATCGCTGTCAGCTACGATAACACCGTACTCACCAAATGAAGAAACTTGAAATATGAGAGCTGGGGTTATCTTGAATCCATGTTGCCATTTATGATCCCAACAAATTGAAATGTTCCTGTAATTACACTCTGTGTCCACCAGAGGTCAGTGTGGTCCTAAGTTTGAACTATATCATTGGACGTCCCAGATGTTTTGCAGCTGATTAGATGAATGAATGGGCTGATTTCTGTCAGACCACATGGCAGAGTATCATTTCTGACTCCCCCCCCCTCTCTCTGTCAGTATGATTACAGTTTCCGGACGGAGCACAGTGCAGCAGCTCGCCTCCCTCCCAGTCCAACGCGGACCTCCCTGAGCTCTGAGGCCTGAGCGTCCCCTCCCTAACAACACTCTCCTGTGTGGACACCAGAAGGAGAGGCCTGTACACAACTACTGAGGACTTCCCCACAACAGTCCCAAACACCTGTGCTGAGAAGAAAAAACCCCAACAAGGACTCTGTGGGTCTGACTGAAACCACTATGTACAACATTGATGAGCTGACCTTTGAGAGGGAATTGCCTATTGTTGGACAAAACAGACCTTTCTTGCTCAAGGAAATTTCAAAATGAATTTCTTTTCCCAAACAGTTGTGAGTGTTGTTCCCTGTAATTGAAATAACCACTCCCCATCTGAAGGACTTGTTACAAACAAGATAAAAGGATTAAAAGGATACTTTACTCTGAAGGAGGGTACCTGTTAGGCCTTTGCTCTCTGAAATAGAATGAGGGTCTGAGAGCAGCCATTGTATTTGCCTTTGTCGTTCATGACACACCTGCTGCTCTGACATTGGCCTGAATCAAGGCACCGGGAGGGCACATCATCCCAGTTATTGTCTTGGAAATGCAAAAGGAAAAAGTCATGTCTTGGGATTATGTTTGCAAGCTTATACTGGTCTTCTTTAAGGGGGATGATTGTCATTGTTCTTTCAATGTTTCTGTAATGTACTGATGTGACAGTGAGTTCACTTTGTGTTTGGGAATTTCATTATGTTTCCTGTTAACCACTCCTTTACTGTCTATATATGTGAGCCAACAGCTCTGCTTACTTATGGAACCACTGTTACAGTAGACAGGTTGCTAAACCGTGGCAACAGGTTACTGCTGGACTGCACATATCACTGTTAGGATGTTTGTCAGCCATAGTTAATGTGATGTCAGTGCATTGCTTTTTTTTGGGGGGCTGAGTATTATTTTTCCATGTTGGTGAGTTTTGATACCAGTACTAAAACAATACCTTACTTTTAATAACTATGGATATAATGATCTTTCTTTAAAAATGTTCTTCATGAAAAGAGGAACTCTCATCTTAGCTTATGCTCCATTACATGTTCAGAAATGTTCTTAAGATCTATGGTGCAGTACAGTATGTTGCACCCCCCTCTTGAAGTTACTTTTCTAAGCACAATGGTGACACAGACAGATGGTGCAGTTACATGTGAAACAGCTTTGTGCCTACAGTGCATATTTGAAGTAGGTGTTTCATTCAGCTTTTTCCCCTTAAAATCTGTCCTCTTTTAGCTTGAATCCATTTTCATCGTCTAATAACATGTAGCTGTTTTATTTTTTACCTATTTGACATGTGAAGATCACTCTCGACTCAGAGAGCTTCAGCTCAGTTCAGTTCCACAGTGGCTCATTGTTGTTTTTTTTTAACAGAAACACATGACACAATCAAACAATATCACTTAAATGTGTTTTTTAATGAACTGTGTCCAAGATATGTAGTGAGTGGGACATTTTTCAGTGTAGTAAACAGTTTGTTGACATTTCTGTGATGTTTCTTGTTACTTATGGACAAGCATATATTTCGATACAGATATACCAGAATTTCTTAAATACTATGCAGGGCCCCATTTCCTCTGTTTTAGAAATAGATTTTATCATTCTTGTTTTCAGATCTGCTCCTATTTTAATTTGCTGTTCATGCAAAATCAAAACTTCCTCCATGTGTATTTGCATTCACCACTCTGCTGCTCTCCTCTCACAGAAATAATGTTTTCACTTATTTCCACTCACTTCTGCTTTACAGTTACGGACAATTAAATTCAACACTTGCTGCAAATGTTTCAAATTAAAACTACATTATGCCTTTTGAGCAGTCAGGGGGCATAATGTGTTCCATACCTGGTAGAAGGACTCTTGTGAAATCCAGTCCTGCATTGACGGAGATGTTATTCTCAAGTTCAGTCCAGCAAGACGTCTCAATACAACTTTTCCTTTGCGAAATCAGTATTGTCTCAAAAAGCACCAAAGCTCTTGATGAGGAACAATGATCCTGTTTTATTTTGCTTATTTCACTCCATTTGTTTCATAAGATGGATCTTTTCCTGCAAGTGTCTGCAATATTACCAATTCATAAATGCATGGATTAACTCCTTTCATTTTCTATTTTTGTTTGTCTAATTTATTTGTTATTCGTTTCAGTATTGTGACCCTGTTGTTCTAAAGACTCTGTTGTTTTCAGAAATGTAACATAGAATCGTCAATTGCACTGCTGACATGTTTGATGAGGGTGAAAAGATAAATGGCTCATTTCCATGTGAAGCTGTGTGTATTTGAGTGGATCAGCCTGCTCTGTGATAAGCTACACATGTATCATTTCTCAGCTGTGGTGTTCACTTCCAGACAGTTTTGCTGAAACATTTAATAGCTAAATAATATGGTGTCTGCATTAACAACAAATAACAATCCTGCTTTGACATGTCTGTTAGTTTGCATGCGTGGTGACATGAGACGTCAGAGGTTTCAATAGGACAGTTATTTTTGTAGTTTGTTATTGATCAAAAGTCACAGATTTTGTCTCATGAATAGATTTTATCCACTAAAGAATGAACAGAATGGCATCAGTTGAATTTGTATTATAAGGAAGTTTCATTAAACTGCGATGAACTCAAGTTCTAAAGGTGGATTTTATTTTGGTAAGGGTGGTGGTGTCACTCAAATTTGAGCCTCATCAGTACTGGATGTTTGAGGCAAATGAAGATATTTAACAAATCCATATATTGTCATAGATTTTTAAAACACATGTTTTTGATAAAGACCTCTTAGATATGGTTCTTAAATCCCCCCTCCAGTCAAAAATGTGTTTTGTCTATTATAACTTGACGTAGATGTTTGACCCTCACTCTGCAGCGTTTAATGGTGGAAGGCTGTTTTCACATGAATCTCCAGGAGGAGTTTCTGGGTAATCGCCTTAAATCTCAATTCAACACATGTACCAATTGGATTTTGTGACTTCACAACTAGCTTGACAGGTACTCACTGTCCAATGTGCATCTTATGCAAGTGTGATCTGGAAACTTAAAGGCTGCTGCACTAGGGCTGGTACCATTCCCATTTGATCAGATACCAGTCCCTGAACCTGGATTTTGGTACCCAACTCTACGTTTTTAAGTACTTAACTCTCTCTGTAGTTACAAACATGTAATTTCAGGTGTACAAATAAGTCCAAATTTTTGACTCAGCAGTGGCTATTGCTAAAGATGCTTAGTCAACATCAACAAAGACCATGAAAAAAGCCCAGTTATCTCGAACAACAACTTATCCAACAAGCTAATTAATTACCCGGAGATTTCGTTGAAGTTGTTGATGCTTCACTAAAAGTTTGGTTGTCTGTTAGACGTGTTACCCGGCCAGCTTTGGATTTCGCTTTAGAAATATTGTAGTGTGTCGTCTACATCAAGCTTTGAAAAGTGTAACAACGCTTGCAATCGCTTTCAGCTCACCATCTCCATTGACTCACTATGACTAGAACAGGATGCAGGGGTGACATATTCCGTCTCTCTCTCTCTCTCTCTCTCTCTCTCTCTCTCTCTGTAGTCACTGAGATGTGCTCACAGGTACAAAAATTTTGCACAGATTGATTAAATAGTTCAGAGTTCAGTTCACAATTCTATTTTTGCTTGTTAAGTCATGAAGTATCTTTTGAGGAAAGTTGATCTTTTTGCCTGAGGCAGATAATAATCTGAGCACATTAGATCTCCCATGGTGATGAAATATTTTTATTTTAAAGGCCTATGACCTCTTCTCTAGTGCCTCTGTAAGGACAAATTTCAGGAGTGAAAATAATGAGATTGTTATTTGCTTGATCCAACACTGCTGTGGTGTAATGAAAACCGTATCCTTTAAGGGCCTCAAGTGAATAAGGCGGCTCATGCCTTGGCTATAGTAGGATAATAGGATTTGTAATTTAGCGATCAGACCTCTAGTTGCACGTAGCCTACTGGTAATAGCTTTTTTCAGGCTTCTGATTTGCCAACATGGCTTTAGGTTTAGGTTTAGGTTTAGGTCTAGGGTTGGGGTTGTATCGCCACCTGTTGGTTTGGCATGCTCTTGACAATGCTTGTCTTGTGTTTTCATATGGATGGAAATTTTTTTAAAAATAGGACAGAGGAAATAAAAGTGGCTGATAGACATCTGGAGCTGCATCACTACACTGCCACAGAGGGCAGAAGTGGAAAAACTCTACGTTTGACTTTACCTTATTGTGTGTTGTGCACAAGGACTGTTCTTGTTCTGACTCACAGCAGCTTTTCCAGTCCATCTGTGTATGCAAATAATAAATATGCAAATAATGAGACTTAAAGTTCCTATTAAATAAATGTGAAATCAGAGGGCAAATTCAAATGCTCCATCACTGCAGTATTTAGCACTGCAGCTAGCTCTACCTACCACCTAAAAGAGTGAATAGTTCCAATGAAAACTCTTGACATTGAGGTCTGTGGGTTATTCAGAGTAACAGGGACACTTTGGTGGAGCGACAGTTGCTATTACATTTTTTTGAACATTATCTTTCAGCGCTGTTAGCATTACAAATGAAATCCTATTCTCCATCATTGTTTTGTGGTGGGGGCAGATTTCACAGATAGCTTGAAATCTGGTGTCTTCAATATTGAATCTCATCATGTTCTCTGATGGTGCACCGTATCATTTCTTTGATCTCAGAGCTGTGGAAATTCAAGATCACCTGTCAATGACGTCCCCCTCGTTAAGGTTGTCTGAATTTATAGTCGCGAGTTATAAATACAGTGGGACAGAATGGACCTTCGTGAACATTAATGCATTATAAAATTCTTAAACTATATGTGTCACCTTAATGAGCTTAAGTAGAATTGATTAGTGGGTATAAAGAGTGTTCTGAAATTTGAATGGAGTTTGTAGCAAATAACAGATTTCATGCCTTTTATTAAGATTGTAAGCGTTTCCTCTCACATGCCTGTCAGGACCTGTAAGAAATATTTGTCCAGAGGCTGATGGTTCTCAGTGATTACCTCGACCTACTCCACTGAATGAAGGTCAGAGGTCCGCTAGACCTCTCCCAGACCTGAGGTACACTGAATCTCCTCATTTCACTGTAGAAGAATCATTCTGCAAACCTCTGCTCATGAAACGATGAACCCATCAACATGAATATGTTCATCATTGTCAACTTATGCTCAGCCTGGTCTGTGCAGCAGGTAAATCAGGTGTGTACATACACAGTCCCAGTTCAAGTAGCTGCGACACCCTTTTACTGGTACACAATACCTGGAAGAACTGGATGTTCTTACATCTGCATAATTACTGTAAATATCAAGCTTTCTCTTGTTTCAGTGCTTTCTTGTCTGTAAAGACTCTGACCTCAAAGGTAAATCCTGCAACAGAGACTGGAAGACTCCATCCGTGTATCATCCACAAAGGTACTCTGTAGTTCAGTCTCTCTCTCTCTCTCTCTCTCTCTCTCTCTCCCTCTCTCGCATACAAACACATTATCTCTCAGCCCTCCTCACAGTTGTACACACATAGTCCTCCACCTCCTACAGCACTTAGACGAGTGTGAATGAGATGGATTGTCATTATGTGTAATTAACATGTCAGCAATTACTGTAAGATGAATGCTTATCTTGGGCTGATGATGGTACTTAGTTGATGATTAATGGAGCACTGACTTGTTTTCACATAAATGCACAGGCAGACTGGCCTGAGGGCGGAGCAGACAGGCTGTGAAGTGATGAAAACTGGTACAGAGGAGCTGCAGGTCAGCTAATTTACTTTTTTTTCTAGTTTTGTCTTAAGTGGATTCCTGAGTCAGATTTTTGCTGGGAACAGTAGTTATTTACATGTTCATTTTTTTTGTGCTGTTTCATCATAGCCCTCATTGGACAGGGGGCTTTGTGGGATGGGAGGGGGGGTGGGAGAGGCACAGCAAATGGACCCATCTTAGGCTCGAACAGAGGCTGCTGCTGAGTACTCCTGGTAACCTGGTGAGCTGTCAGTGAACCCACATAGAGGAAATTTCTCATCTAAACGAGTATGTATCGATCAGTGCATATCCAGAGGTGTTTTGCTAAAAAAAAAAAAAAAAAGCTAATCCTCTGCTGTGTTTTTCAGATGGTTTTGGGGACTCATATTGTCTGCATGCAAGATGGCTGATAATATGACTGCTCTTGCTTAAATTTACCCAGATTCTCAGACTGTCCATCACAAACTTCTTGCAAAAGTTCTGAGGAGTGAGTCATGCCACCAATCTACAAATCAACACAGGAAACATGACACACTTGTTGCAAGCCTCTTCATCTGTACAGGCCTAACACTGAGGGAGCTACAAGTCTTCACTGAGACACAAGTCACAAAGTCTGAAGACACTAAGGTGAAGTCACAAAGAACCCCCATATCAAAAAGCTGAGAGCAGATCATAAAGGCTTTACTCTCCACTTGACTGAGACAGTGCCCAACAGAGGTGCCATAAACTTGAAACAGCTATCTCTTCGGTTTGGGTGCTGTCTAAAACACCCACACCATGAAAGTGCACTGCTTATGCTCTCTAGTGATGGAATTGGCTTTAATGGTGTTGTTGAGGACTACCTGAATACCGAGATTTACAACAACAGTTTGGTCTCAGTCGATGGGCCCTTTCACAGATACCTCATTTGGTTCAGACTTTCAGACATTTTAATCAATTACAATTTGTCATTCCACAGATGCTTTAATCCAAAGCGACGTACAGATTAATCTGAACCAAAACTGTAGGTGTGAAACCACCCAGGACCATGATTCAGACCAAGCAGTAATGAAGAGAGGTGGTCTTAGTCCAGATCAAACTGAACTATGGTTCAGTTCATGGCTGATGTGAAAAGATTTTTTTTTTTTTAATGGTTTGAAACAATTACAGGAAGTGCTGGCAGGCTATTGTCATACTGGTAAGGCAAAAACAATGCAACGAAACAAAATGTGCCGCCATGGGGAGAGGAGATATTTAATTGACGTTTGGTTTGACAAAAAGTCAGTTTGGGGGGAAAAAAACTCATCAAAAATTTTGACCCTTTTTAATCATTTTCCAAGAATATGAGAGAGAGGAATTGAATTGTCAAAAAGCCAGCGTCAGATGCACTGCATCAATTGCATGTATAGAGAGATACAGCTCACATAGGTGTTGATGACAGGACGTAGGTATGTCAGCTCAACAAACAGCTGCATATCTTAAATATATATGAAAAACACAGGTAATACACTGAAGTGAATTCACATCACAACTACATAAACATCTGAAAATAGCATCAGGTATCATTCTGCTCTACAATATTGCCAAATAGTGCCACAATTTATTGTTTAATGAGTGGTGATTTAGCTGGGGAATTGCAGATGTCTCAAAAAACCCCCACACAAATGAAGTTCACAAATGACAGTTTGTCAATGCAGGGTCAACAGTCTGTACATGCTGTTGTGGTTTTGTACTACATTTATTTAAAACAATAAATATGTCTGTGCATGTGAAATACATCAGTGAACCTTATTTTTTAATATGTGGTTTGTTTTACATTCATATACAGCGATAACTGTTTTTGTATGCAAAAATATTTACTTGGAAAGAGTCATTTTTATATAAATCCTGAAATAATTTGTGAATCCTTCTTTGTTCATTCATTAACATTGAGACTGATCTGACTCCATAGGTTTCCTCTTTCTGAAGAGCTCAGACAGTGGAGCTCATCAGCCCAGTTCATGTTCACTTTCAAAAATTCAGTGCCACTGCAGAATGTTGGCTTCTTTTTGGAAATGTGACTTTGATATTTCACTAACCTTAACCAAATGCTTTAGTTGCCAAACCCTAACTTCTCCTGAACCATAGTTTATTTGTATTAACTACAGTCTTTCTCATCACACAGTTGCTGTGAACAGTCAGTGTATTACCTACAGTAGATGGCAGTCAGAACGCCCCCAGTTTAGAGAAGCTGACAGGAGGAAAACAATGTACTGCTGTGGACGGGGTCGTTGCTGCTGCTGTCATAGTCACTCTTTTTTATTTTCTTGTATTTGTTGTCTCTTCCACAAACTGCTGAAAGTCTGACCCTGCAGTGTAATGCAGTGTGAGGTTCAGTGGTGCTCATGTGTAAGAATACGGAATAGAATAACCTGTGTGATGGTAAAGTTCTGGAAATATTCTAAATATAGTTTACACTTAAACTGCTATTGATAATTTTAGGTGGGCCTTTTTATCAGTGGGTAAAATCCATGTTTTCTGCTGACCCTGTCCACAGCAGTACACTGCTTTACTTCCATCCCTGTTCTACCCTCTGCTTCTCCAAACTGGGGCCATGCTGACTGCCTTCTAAACGTAGGTAATACACTGAGTACTACCCAACTTAAAAAACCCTGAACTATCCCTTTTTTTTTCTTTTTTTTTTTTTTTTTTAGCCTTTAAAAACATGTTTGTATTCACCGGTCTGGTGATGGAGTTCTCCAGTTAGGGTGTCAGATCAGAAAACTTTTATATAGACTTATTGTTTTGTGTAGCTTAAGTTAAGGGTTTTGTTCTTTTTTTTTTCCTCAGATGTATTTTTCCACTTAGTTTGGAGAAATTGCCATTTGTCCATCTTTTGCACACAGCCACCCAGAGTGCTTCGTGTCGGTTCCTCCACAACTTCTTTAAAACTGCTACCAAATTTTCCACAACCTTTCCGAAGACGCAGATACATCACACAGACGGCACTATAAAAACGTGTTTACAAGGACGTCAGCTGCTGATGACTTCCCGAGAAACAGTTTTACAGCTCTGTTTGACAAAGGCTGCTTGTTAAAATCAGAGAAATGATGGAAGTCAATGTGTGGGCCATGTGTCATCAAAGAGTCCTCACTGTACTTTGACACTCTTATCCTTGTGTATACATGTGTTGTATTATATTTACAGGCAGTGAGTGGCATCTGATGGTTAGGGAGATCAAACCTCCTCTTGTCTTTGCATCTGTTTTATACAACCACTGCTGGCAAATTAGCAGAATGAGCTGTTAGGGAGTGTGTTAATTAGGCTTCAATCAAAACTAGCATGGCACCACGGTCTGATTAACCCACCACAGGCCCTGGGGCAAGGTTGAGCTGTGGGCTCCAAGTGACTTCCAGATAAACATTTAGTTGCTTTGTCACAATATAATTTACTGCAAGTTGCATCAATTAAACCATTATTATTATTCTAAAATAGTCTTTAGTAAAAACAAAACAAAATAAAAAAGGTTCAAATCCATGTGCACGTCATGTCTGTGAGAGCTCGCGCAGACTAAACCAGAGCTGAAAGGAGAACCAATATTGACTTTATGCTCATATATTTGAATGGGTGAGCAGAGCCAGCCTGAGAAATCACCTCAAGGCCCTTGTGATGTCACTTTATTTCCACATAGCCAGCAAAAGAATACAAATGTTAAATCTCAATGCTGAGTTAAGAAATAATGGACTTTATGTACAGTAATTCCATTTTAATTTTTGTATTTATTTATAGCTTTATCATGTTTTTTATTTGCATTCTGACCTCCAGCCTTCTGCATGTGGTGAGCTTCAGCTTTTGACCACAGGGAGTCAGGATTGGCCCCTGGAGATGGACCGTATCTACTTTTAAAAAATAAGAAAGAATTGGCTTGATTTTATATCTGAACACACACACCCTGTTCAAAATAGCTGAATTTGATGAAAACCATTTTAATACATACCTTCTTTTCAAATGACAACTATTCATATGGTATATGTCTTTATTTGAATTATTTTGCTTAAAAAATAACATTGGATATTTTTCAGCATACATGAATTAATTAATAGTATTAATAATTGATTGATTATTTGATTTTAAATGAACGTATTAATTAACATATTATTACATCCCCCAACACACACATTTAATTACTGTTTACAGTTTTCCATGATGCAATGAACTAATATTACTAACATGAAGGACAACATCAATGTTTTGTCCTGGTCAGGTCAGATCCAGTCCGTTTGACTGGACTTTTCTGTGTAGAGGCCATGGCACTGCCTGGATCATCCCCTGACAAAACAACACTCATCACTGAAAATGTTTCTCAAGACCTTTTTTCTCTCTCAAAAAAAACTGAAATTCTAAATCACTGCTTCAAGGATGTGCCACGTTATTTCATGTGTCATGATTTTCTATTTTCACATAAAAATCAGTTAAAAAAAAAAAAAAAAAAAAAGCAGAGAGAGAGAGACAACACATTTTGTCATTTTGAAATGTACTTTTTTTCCTTTTGAAATCTATTTTGTATAAATTGCTTCGTTGTCTCAACAACAGGCCTTTTCCTTTTTAGGCTATTTCTTAACATTTTTCCTGCAGAAATGCCAATAAGGCAGCATAAAAATCGGGGTGACTTCATGTGTTTTGGAGCAGAAATGTTCCGATCAGCCCATCAATGCTCTCATCAGCCTCCTCTCCCTCACTGACCGGAGGACAGCTCAGTCGCAGACCGTCACTCCTCGTCCGATGAAGCTGACTGTCGCGCATCTTTCACTATTTAATTTCCGTTAATAAAAGCCTGCTCCCGCTCCTCATACATCATGAGGATTTTTATCTGCAGCTAACTGAGAGTGCAGCCCGAACAAAAGCGCAGACAGCTGATGAATATTGCTCTTTATTGCTCTGCTCACAGCTGATGTCAGGCCTGCAGCGGAGGACTGATCAGCCTGCGACGCTTGATTCCAAACGGCCGGATATCGTCTCCGTTTCATATCAGCCCGTTTCAAATGCTGTGATGTTATCTGAGGCTAATATCCAGCAGTGGACTCCTGACAGTATGGGTCATCCTGTGAAGTCAACATCAGGCTGCATTCATCTACCAGTGAGCTCATACTGACAAACGGAGCTTCTATTACTCAAAACTTATTTTAAATTATAATAATAATATATGGAATTAGGAGGGAAGCAGATTTATATTTCTATTTGACATCACGGTGCAGCATTCAATGCTGTAAATAAATAATCAGAGAAGTTCCCCTCAATGAAATGTTTCCAGGGCCAGACACAGGTTATATCGTGATACACACAATGGACAGGGCCATGAGCAGAGTGTCCCCCAGCACAACCCTTCCCTCCTTTAAAACTGCCTGAATATACTGAGAAATGTCTCGTATGTTCGTGCGAATTAAATAGAATTTCCATATTAAAAAAAAAAAAAAAAATCACTTAAATGTTAAATCAATTCTAATTCACAACACACAAGTCTAAACACTTTCAGGAATAGACTGATACAGAAATGATTAATCCTTCATTTTTAATGTCCTAAAAGTAGTCAAACTGAAAGGGCTTGAGTCTTAAATATTGGAATTAGCTTGTAAAATATCACCCATGTGTAGATCTTTAATTATAATGTCGCCCAGGTTGCCCAAAACACCCAAAACGGACAGAAAAATGCCAGAAGGCATGACCACGGCGTATGGAAGCGTTTCAGGGGGCTGACAGACTAAAAGCAGCTTCTTCTCTGCGTGGACCTGGATGTTACCTGTTTGAAATCCACCCCAGTGTCACTCCACGCTGCTGAAGTGTGTGTGTGTGTGTGTGTGTGTGTGTGTGTGTGTGTGTGTGTGTGTGTGTGTGTGTGTGTGTGGATATTTTCTTGGGTTTCAAACAGTCCAGCATTCAGCAGCTACGTGGACTCGCCGTGCCTGCTGGTGAAGGCGGATCCATGCGGACTGCAGCTCGGCGGAGGGCTGGGAGGACAGGCTCCAGCTCAGGATGGCACACAGGGTTCAGGACTGCTGGACCCTCTTCACGCCACGCCTCTGGATCTACACCAGCTGATGCTTTTCTCCTCTGCCTCTTTCGTGAAAACTTGTGGAGGTCTCAGCTGTGCGGATTGTACTCATTTTGCTGATTTTGAGCCTCTGCTGTGAGCTGCGGGGTTTCAGGGGCGAGGAGGCGCACTCGGGCCGGATCCACGGTGCGTGCGGAGCGGCGCGTTTCTGCCGCGCGCTTAAAGATGCTGAACGACATTCAGATCGAGGACCGTCTGCGGATCACTGCGAGCCCCCCGGATGGTCTGATCGGTGAGTCCAGGTGGTCTTCTGTCTTGTGCTGCAGGGAAAACAGTGAACAGAACTGGACAATTTCAGGTTTGGGAGCTTGAGTTCAAAGCGCCACTTGTTTTTTTGTTTTTTTTTCCCGGCTCTTATGTTATTAATTCTTATTTTCATTCATTCTTATTTTCATCCGTCATTGCTATAACCGAGTTCAGAAATCGTGTTTTAATTAAAGCTATTTAAGTTGTATATTACTACGGCTATTATATTACTATGAATATTTTTTATGTTTAATTTTTGCAATTCTGTTTTTTTAATGGAGGCCAGAGAGTTCCAGTGAAAAACTGCTTTTGAGGAAATAGTTTTGTTACAAATGATCTCTACTGAAACCTCATGAATCGGATGACATATCGGCCAAATTAAGGTCTGAACAAAAGCCTTTCTACTGTCAGATCAGTCTTAGTTAAAGCAATATTTCTATGTTTAATTATCGACCCACTTCTTCAGGCTGACTGAGCAGCTTCCTCCTCCTCTTTCTCTGCTTCAACTGTTTGCTTTCTATATTTCCATATTTATTTATTAGACTTCAGACTTTTTTAAGTTGTTTAAATACAGGCATGGCTAATTCCAATTAAATTCAGTTTTTACATCCATTTGGATTAAATACTTTAAACTACATGACACATTGTTTATTGTTAATTCTGAGGCTATTACAAAATACAAGCAGAGGACTTTCCTGCTAGTTTTCTTATGTATCAATGAATGCTTTGGCCTATATGAAAATATAGTATATAACTGACGTTTGACGTCACCATGGTGATTGATTATAGGCTACAGGACACTTGTACTGAGGCAGCCAGAAGAAGCGATGATGCTGGCCATGACATAAAGGCTACATGGGAGCATGATAGCAGTATCTTTGCTTTTCATTATATTCTAAAGGGGAACAAGAAAAGTGCATCCAGCTCCAGTGTTGTTGCTTTATTGACTCATTCATATGACACATTCAAGGGAATATTCAGTACAATTAAACAGGAGAACACAAAATGAAATCCTCCACTGGGCCTTCATACAAGCCTTTTCCCTACATGAAACACAACCAGCATAGAATTAATTTGTTGGACCAAAAACAAAATTACATATAAAATATTTAGCCATGGTTTAGGTTTAATTTGTTCAGGTTTGGAGATCCGTCTCTGAAATTTCTGCCTCAATTTGTTATGCTAAGGCTTCAGCATTAAAATGGCATTTTAAAACCTGGTAGCAACTCTTCCCAGAAATAGTCCAGTGTCACTCTGGATGATCCACAGACCTCAGTGTGAACACTTCATAGGCACTGTTTACTGCAGAGATCCTTGTCTCAGGAACTCACATCCATTCAATCAAAACTATACAGAAAACAGAAACTTACTGCATGGTTGGATACCACTTTGGCAACTGAGATTTTATTATTATTAATATTTCTATAGTTTTGGAGAACCCTGTAGCATGTAGAATAGATAGCTGTTCAGCCTGAAATAGTGTTTGACCTCAGAGCATACAGACACACAATGCACTTGAATAGGACCAGTGATTAATTCTGTCAGTCACTGAAGTCATGGCTTCAGTGTGAAGGTTTTTGGTGACCAACGTGTGCAGTAATGAGTCACTCTGTCCACTGAATTACAGCCTTTTGTTCACCTCCTCCTCTGTGCTTTTATGTGAAGCACGCTGCCACAGCTCCTGATGCAGTAGGCCGATGTTTGACGGTTCATTCTTCTCCTCTGTCAGGCACTGCCTCCCCCCAGCAGGCCGTGTGTGAGGGCTGCACACAGATCATCTCAGACCGCTTCCTGATGCGGGTCAACGATGCTTCCTGGCACGAGGAGTGCCTGCAGTGTGCCGCGTGCCACCAGCCGCTCACCGCCACCTGCTACACCAGGAACATGAAACTCTACTGCAAAGCTGACTACCAGCAGTAAGACACTGTTTTCCTTCATTACACCTAGTGTTCTGGCTCAGCTGGGCCTTCGTGGTGGAATGTGTTTGGCGTTGGTGGTGGGAGGAGATTTTTAGCAGCAAGTGTTTAAAAAAAATACATTTGCTCATGTTTGAGCTGTGTGCTGTAGGCCGGTCTATGCTAAGCTGTTCATTCATTTAAACACAAAACAATTTTAGAATCCTTTTTTTTTTTTTTTTCAAAAGCAGTTGAAACAAGATACAGGCTTGATATGCAAAGAAAATCATTATATATTACTGAAATTAGTATTTTAGGATTAACACACTAAATAAATCAATGAATTTGACATTATTTATTGGATTTTGTTGCTTACTGCCACAATGGTCACAATTCACACATCTGTTTAAGGACTACAGGAATATAAGGCCATCATGGCTATTTTTCTGTAGATCTTCTTTCCTTTTGAGCCTGCACTGCCTGTTATTTTAATACATGGAAATACACATATTTTAATGACAGATGTTGAAAATGAGTTTCATTTTGTTATTTCTTAAATATGGTAAAATTGCCTCAATAGGCTAATGAAATGCAATGATCTAACCATTTAATTTAGCAATTAAGAGGATGCCCAAATAATAACAATAATTTGACATGACAAGTTTCAGTTGTCAGTTTATCAAAAGGCTTGTTAAAAATGTCAAAACACACTAATTTTACGAAAACACAAGTAGCTGCACAGCACTGTTGTTCTCAGTATAGCAACAATAACAGAAATGACACTCGATAATTTTGAGCCACAAGGGAGCAAAAAAATGGCACAGGAGAAGAATAATAAAGTGTGAGCAAGACAGCAATTACAGCTACACTAAGTGGAAATGTTTTTAGAGAGGAGCTTGATGTATTTGATGTGGTTATGGTTAACAGCCCTGTGTGATGTGAGCAGTGTTGTTGGAGGGGGTACCCTGCAGCTGGGTGGTCCTGCCTGTTGCAGTGAGGTTTTTTCCAGACAGCCTGGGCAGCATGCTGACAGCGGGCCGTCTGACTGTCAGATCATCTCTCTGCTGGGTTTCTCTGTGAGCCTGTCTTCTTTTCTTAAAGAGCTTTTGTCCAGCCCTGGAGCTTAAAACACTCACTGATATGTGTCAGTGCTGCCTGCTGGAGGTCTGCTGACCTACAATGGGCGACAAGCATCTCCCATACATTACACTACAAAGACATCCTGGCGTAAGCTTTCAGTAAAAGTGGTGAAATCCACAGCACAGGCCATGCATAGACGGGCCTCATTACCTGTGACAGAGATTCTTCAACTTTTTCATTGTGACGATTCTTATTTCAGTTTGTTGTTTTTTTTCCTACCATCTGACCATGAAACAGAAAATAGAACATGAAACATGAACTAGAATATAAATTAATCAGATTGAATAAAATACAATTAAATGAGTAAATTAGGAGAGCAAATGCCCTAAAAAACACAGGAAGGCACAGAGGATGAATAATCGAACACCTTGCCTTCTCAGTCGGGTCATTTCAGAGTTGAGGGGCCCTGCCTGCTAAGGCCTAGTCTCATCTGGTTTTTAGTCTAGACCTGGGAATGACGAACAAAGACCTAAAGGATCCCAGGCTACACTCAGGTTCAAATAGCAGGCCAGAAATAAAGTCAGGAGCAAATCCCATATGGGTCTTAAAGGTGATCATTAAAATGTTAAAATCGACTGAAACAGGCACCCGATGATGCCACACTGAAGCAGCTGGAGTTTAGCTCAATGGCATTGACTTTGACAGGAATATAATAAGTCCCTAAAATCTAAATGGACTGAAATAAAAGCATGGATGACATTTTCCAAGTGCTTTGCCGATGAGCACACTGTTTTTCCCCAAATGTTGAAATGAATTTTGGGTTGAAGCAAGATTTCACAGGCCGATCAACATCACACCAAAATCTCATAGTAGTGATGTTAAATATAGATTTACATAAATATCCACTTTTTTTCTTATAGACATTGTAAACCAAAGCAAGCAAACTATAAAAAATAATCCTGTGCTCCACATTTTCAAAGTCATAGCTGTGTTTCTTATTCAAAGACTCAGTGTATGGTTTGAGGAAGGAATAACTGGGAGGATCATTATTACTCTATCGATGAATTAGTCTTTCATGGTGCACAATCACCTCAGGGTTTTTTTTTCTGGAATTCAAAATTTAGAGATAAAATATTGATAACAGCATTGGTGTACTGGATATTTGACATATAAAACTAAAAAAAAATGCTGTCAATAAGGATCATTCTGAAGGAGAAACTCAACAAACAGCTAAAACACTGCCTTCTCAATGTCTGATGTTGACTTATCTTACACACAATCTGCAGCTTAGAAATGTTCAAGATGCTCTTTTTCGAGTCTGTGCCATGAATTCTATTTTGTGCTCACATTATCCACAGCTCCTTGATCTTATTTTTTCCTATCTGTCTTGATCAAATTAAAAATCCATAAAATGTTTTGCTTTCATCCTCTTATGAATTCAAATTGAAACTATTCCAGGATTATTTGAATGAAAAGATAAAAGAGACTCCATAATTTGATTAAAACAAAATAAATGTATTATTATTTACATCATATTAATTATTCTTCAGTGATCGTGACGTGGTGTTGTTCAGCTTTGATCATACATTATCACCCCTGACAGCAAACTGGCAAACAAATCTCTTTCACTGTATTTGGAGAACTTGTGGACAGGACACACGGACTCAGCTGGTGAAGCAAACTGCAGTGAAAGCATGGAGGAAACTGCTGTGCAGTTTAAACAGTCCCTGTATTAGTATACTGATATGAGAAAAATAGCAATCTGTGACAGCAAAATTGGTTACTATAACAAAATATGACAGTTCAAATACAGTCACAATGACTGGGGTCTAAGCAGACTGCCAGCAATCACATGCAGGTTTCTTATTTAATTGACTAGAAGCACTTGAAAACACACCACATGCATGAATTACCACATTGTTGGCAGGGAAGACTTGGCCGCCTGGGGATTCAAGCCCTGGATGTTTGTATCCTCACAGAAGGTGACTTACTGCTACATCAGTGGAGAGCATGGTTTGCACACCTTCTCACATCTTGAGGCAATGATATCTCGTGTCAAACTGGGGATTTCGGTCTATTTCTGAAACTTAAAACACAGCTGTCGAAAGGTTGGAGATAAAATTCTGAAAAAAAAAAAAAAAAAATCAAACATCATTGTGCTGCTTTCAGGTGTACTGTCAAATCCTTTGGTGAAGTTTGTTCAAACGTTTGGTGAAATAGAAAATGTTGTGCATATGGTGCTAATTACAGTAAGACACTGAATGTCACTGTGGAGTCATTGTTTGACTGTTGGAAATGTGATATCTAGTATCCAAAGAATGTCTGTGGATTCTGGTAGTATTTGATTGAAGACTTGTGGAGATATAGATGTGAAACTATTGTCACACATCAGTGGATGTGCTGAAAAGATTCCAGTTCTGTCGGACCTGCAGTGGAGTTTAATTGATTCTTGGAAGTTTAAACTGCAGTGTAGATGAAAAAATTTGAGGTTGCACTCCCTTTTTAACCAATCATGACCAAAAATTATACAAATAATTGAACATTACATTACAACATTTACACTCCAATCCATGCAGCTTTTTATGAGATATAAACTTTTTACATTTGTGACGCCCCCTTGTGGCAGAATATCCCAGGAATGTGCAGTGAAGCGTGGATGTAGCATCTGAGCACGAAGTTTGGTTACAACAGCTTAAGCAAATTTTCATGAAGCCTGAATGAATGTTTCTATCGACCTTAAAGACAGGTTTAACAAAGTGTAACTTCCAAACCACGTGGAATATCAAAAATCTGAAAAACATTTTTTTCCGTATTAGTCCATGTTTTCCTTAGACCCAGGGCAGACAAAGAAGAGGGAGAAGGAGGAAGAGTAATCCTAACAGATACAGTAAGGTTCCTATAGCTTTGCTGCTTAGACTTAACACTACCCATAAGTCCAGTTCAGCTTGATTCCTCCTCATTCAAACCTCATTCATAAGCACAGTGTGAACAATGGATAACTTTGAATTTCAAAACTAATTCTGTTTTCTTCTTTTTCAAACAGAAGGTTTGAAAGGCATACACAGGCAACATCATGATCACACGCAGACCCACATTACAGGAGGTTATGTAAATTACACAAGGTAGCAGTTGTCTGTATGGGGAGCTTTTTAAGGCATTTTAAGCAAATACTGCTGGTTAGTTAATATAAAACTTAATGTCAGTCGGTAACTGCAGACACTACAGCCACAACAGCAACATACAAGGATAAATGTGATCATGTGTGATGTGTAAATTTTTAACCTTTGAAAATGAGGATTTTCCATTATTTAAAGAGGAAGAATTTGGCTTTGTCTTTTGGGAAATGCAGCTCACATTATTTTAGTACTAATATTGATGCAGTTTGATAATCAGCTTCCAACCAAGACAAATGAGTTTCTTGTCCAACAGTTCTTGAACTCTGTTAGGTTGAAAGCGATGTTAAAACAGGTGGTAGAACTGTTAAAGCGTGTCTGGTCAGTCTCAGTGTTCCACATAAACTGTCCTGATGCCCTTTTTCTCTTCCCTGTGAGCACTCTTTGACTTTGTCTTTGTTGGGAGGTTTTGTCTTTATTGCCTCTAATTTCAGTCTTATTTTTTTTGCTCCTTGCCCTTCAGTGTAGCACCTCCATTATTCATTTTGAAACCAGGAGGTATATGGGATATGTCATTGTAAAACTGAGCAGGTTTATTTTATTAGAAACCAGAGGGCCTGGTGTATTCAGCATAAATCAAAGCTGAGACCCCTGCAGGTGAGGATCCAGGAGTAAATCCTGGACCTAGACACAGCAGGCTGTCCAGGACTCTAAATACACTCCATCCCCCTGAGAGCAGGGGGCAAAGAAAAGAGTAGGGGCGGGGGCTGAACAAAGTCAACTCAAAGAAACAACACAGGAACCAGCAGGAGCTCCTTAAAAGCCTGTTCTGTTTGGATACCATAGCTGACCAACGGCTGAGCTCAGCACTAAAAAAACAAGCCTTCATGAAAACTTTGCAGATTGGGTTTCATCACCTCTGCAGACTCTTGCCCTGGCAGCCACAGGTTGTCCTCCTCCCACAGTCTCCAGCATCAGCTAACTACAATGATTTATGCCAGTGGTCCTCTGACCCCACCTTGACTTCAAACAGAGGCAACATGAAACAGTGGGTGGACGTGGTGTTCAGGGAGCTGTGGAGGGAGCGTTTTCGGCTCAGAGTATCAGGATACAGCTATCTGAGGGAAGCTTTCAGGACTCATTTTCAGATGGATGCAAATGGGTTTTAGGCTCATCATTATGTTTTGAATGTGTTGTGTGGGGCAAACACATATTGTATTTATATCACTTTCTATTGAAATCATCGATGAGTAAGTGATACATAGAGGATACAAAAATAGTATGTATAGAATATGCAGATTTATTCCGACTGACATTCATTCTTCTCATTTGTAAGGCTGCCAACAAAATGCACAAAATACCTTAGAACCACACCTTTGAAAAAAAGACACATTTTAGTATAAAGTGAGTCTAAATAAAAGCTGTGCTGAGCAACAGGAGATTTTCTCAGTGGGAAAATACCAAGGACCATCATGCAATGGGATCACACTGCCCATCAACATGGTGATGTTCCTGCCCATGAGTACTCAGTAGTCATTACTACATTATTACATGAGTACTCAGTACTTCTGGCTCAGATCACACCCATCTTCAAACTCGGCCTTCATTTTGATTTTATCTACACACCTGTTAGGTTTTATGACTGCATCTTGCACTGTTGTGATGCGATCGCGTTGACAAAATCTGTCCACAGACAGACAGACATAAACACCTGGCAAAGTACTCGAAACCACTTCTGTGGTAGTTCCTGCTACAATAGGTGTCTTCAGGATGACACACACACACACACACACACACACACACACACACACACTTACACAGAGAGAGAGAGAGAGAGAGAGAGAGAGAGAGAGAGAGATGAAAACAACACCGGGCACGGTGCCATTGGTGGTAACAAGTCAGAATATATATAAAAAAGGTGTTTAATGGGAGGGGGCCGGGATGAATGGTAAGATGAAGGAAGTGTCTATGAAAAAATTAGAGGGCCATCCAGAAAAGTCTGAAGAGCTCTTCTGGTTGCATGCACTTTAGAGACAGTCCTTAACTTCAGCTTCTCAGTTTCCTGTCTGCTGTCATGTTTCAGACTATGATGTGAAAAAAAAGCAGCTGTGGAACATCTGCCACCTTTGTAAACCTATTTGTTTACATTGTGGCACATTTATGTACAGACAACAACCAGCTGGACTACTATGATGCTGAGAAAAGATTCTGAATCTGTAAATTATAAGGAGTTTGATTTTTTGTTTAATTTCTGAAAGGATTTATGTAAATGTATCCACATTGAAGACACCACCGTAAAGAGCGAAATCTACAAACTGTGACAAGGTGCCAGTGGTGGCTGTGTGTATCCATTTGACTTGACTTATTGACTCTGAGAAGAGGTGGTGTGCTATTTATCATAATTTTTTTTGGGGGGGGGGGGGATTCTGTTCAGACAGCACTGTCTGTTACATTCCTGTAAGATACACGTGCACATCTGTTTTTTGTATCACAGCTGTAAATATAGTAAAAAGTAAATAGCATAAGAAAGTGTTTGCAACGTAGCTGCGTTTGTGAAGAACTGTCTGTTACCTTCCAGTTTGTACACAGAGCACATTTTATTGCTCCTGCAGGAGATACTGAGATATACTGATAACACTCTCACTTTACCTACAGTCAGCTTCCTGTTTTATTACACAAGGTTAGATGTTAGTGTGATTTAGGAAGTGATCTATGTTTCTTCCCACTGACCTCAGAACAGCTTGGCATTCCTCCACCACACTGGGACACACTCTAAAAGTTGACAGAGCCACAAATCATTAAGGGGCTGCAGGCAGTCTCCAGTGAATGCTGGGTGATGATGAATCTGCCTCTGAACATTCATGCCACCCCATCAATTATGGGTTAATGCCACAGCATAGCTGTTTGAACTGATCCCAGGTCCACCGCCACTGCTAAGTGAAAAACAGTGATATATGACTATCATTACTACAGTGTTGTTTTCTTTGCAGTCGACATAGCAGATGGTTCAAACAATCAGGTGTAGCTTCAGAGGGTTTATTTTATCTTATTTTATCTGAGATTTAGAGAGAGATGGCGTGTCAGTGAATTATTGTGCAACCAGTGGACATGAAATGACTGGTACATGATCAATGACTGTAAACGATTTATAAGTGATTTACAAATGTCTTCCTGTGAGAGTATAACCAGCTGTATGTGATGACAAAAGGAGGAAAAGTAATGTTGAAACTTTATTCAAAAATTCCAAACGATATGGGTTCACCATATCCATAGACAATGATGTTTCCAAGATGGATTACACAGATTTTCTCACTGAGTTCAATGACAGGGAGGCAAGCTCCTGCCAACATGACAGCTGACTGGCATGAACATTTTTAAAATGTAATCTGGGGGCATTACTGTTCCTTCAAATGTTTTTTCTCTTGGATAGATAGATAGATAGATAGATAGATAGATAGATAGATAGATAGATAGATAGGACTTTATTGATCCCACACCGGGGAAATGTGGTTGTTACAGCCAGCAGGTTACAAAAAGCAGGCACAGTGGCATAAGAGGTCAAAAAATAAAAATACAAAAGTTAACAGACACAGAATAGAAGAAAACAACTATGTATATGTACATTTTTACAGACTATAAAAAATAGTAAATGTCAAAGAATCCTATTGCCGTAGAGAAGTAATGTTGCTAGTAGTCTCATGAGAAAAAATAACTACTGACATGACATGTATTGTATTGCACTTGAGAATACTATTGTACTTGAGAACTACTATACTATTTTGCTTGAGAAATACTTGGTTTAGGTATATGCATAATATATACAGTTTATAAAAATACTGTTGCCAATATAAGCAATATATAGTGTTATTGCACAGTTGAGAGAAATACACAACTTAGAAATTGCACCAGGTGAAATGGATAACGTGAGCATGTATTCGCATTAATAACTGTAGTGCAAAACAAAGTGGGTTTATGATGTGGGATTGAGAAAGACAGCATCAACACAGTGCTACATCACATGATGCTGGAGTTAAACAGTCTGACAGCTGCAGGAATGAAGGACCTGCGGTAGTGTTCTTTCTTACAGACTGGATGCAGCAGTCTGTTACTGAAGGAGCTGCTTAAGCCCCCTACTGTCTCATGCAGGGGGTGGGATGGGTTCTCCATGATCGATGTCACCGTGGCTCACATTCTCCTCTCACCCACCTCCTCGATGGTGTCCAGAAGGCAGTCCAGGACAGCTCTCCTGACCAGTTTGTTAAGTCTTTTTCTATTCCTCTCAGAGCTTCCACAGCCCCAGCAGACCACTGCATAGAAAACTGCAGATGCCACCACAGAGTCATAAAATGTTTTAACACTGTCCTACATACTCCAGAGGACCTCAGTCTTCTTAGCATGTGCAGACGACTTTGGCCCCTCCTGTAGAGGAGGGGCCAAAGTCAATGGATTACCATCTCCTGCGTTTTGCTGGCGCTTATATGCAGGTGGTTCAGTCCACACCAGTCGATGAAGTTGGTAACAGCCTCCCTGTATTCCAATTCGTTGACACGTGTCCAACAATTGCTGTATCATTGGAGAACTTTTGGACGTGGCAGCTGTCGGTGTTGAGTCTGAAGTCCGATGTGTAAAGGGTGAAGAGGAAGGGGGAGAGACAGTGGTAATTAAGCAGAATCTTTATGGGACAGGGTTGCTAATACAGACCAGCATGTCTAAGAATTGTGTTTGTACCCTACTGGATTATTCTGCAGCACTCGATTCATGTCTACTAACATTCAGTGGCCGTGCAGGTGGAGAGCAGGGTGTTAAGGCCATTAGCTGTGTAGTGCCTCCAGCTTTCATGGTGAACACAAATGCTGATTTTTGGTTCTTACCATTACTGTAAACCCTAACTAAATGTTTTAGTTGCCTAACCATAGGTATACCTGAATCATACTGCAGTTACTATGCACAGATTGATGGCGGCTGGTGATAATTTACCTGGGTGGCTGAGAGCTTCAGCTCAGGTTCTGACTTTGCCAAACTACCTCTTTTGTCATAGAGAGGACGATTTTTTTGGTGTTGTGTCATCTGCTGAGCTGGCCAATATTGTGGTATTAGACAGGCATGTCCTACAAAGGCCACCGTACTAGTCATATTATAAACAGGAAGAAGTTGAGTAAAGTCAGAGCTCAAATTACTGCACTCAGACTGATAACTCGAATACTAATTTAATAATTAATTTCCTCAAAGACTCGGACAGAGTGGCTAAAAGTCTGCTTCTCTAACAATAAGCTACAATTATTGCTAGCAGGGAAACAAACAAGAACAGTGTCCCCTGTGAGAGGTCTTGGTTGGCTAGTCAGCCAGTCACTCATGAATGGCAGTGTTTTATTGGTTCTTTTCACACACATCTACTCATATTAGGAGTAGGAAGTGGGATCAGGTGGAAGGTAGTGTTGAATCAGTGTATGTTGTGGTTGGAACAGTGCCCATGAAGCATTAACAAAATATACACAAAGCACATTTTGTGGTTAATTTTATACTATATAACCTCACCTGAAGTAATATGAAAATGCAAACAAACATAATATTTAGAAATAAGAGATTTGCTGATTCTGAATCAAGCTTTGAGGATGGTGAGGCACCACATGTGCACCCTCTATTGGCCAGCTGGCACAGGTATCATATACAGAATTTATTGACAGTAATACAAAGGAGCACTTAAACATATAATATGTAACATTTCTGCATTAAAATGTCTAAAAACAACCAGGGTGTGGCAGAATCGTCCAGTATCAGTGTATTGGGTGTATTTTTAAGTTAAATGGAACAGCTTTGTGGCTGCATGTGCTATAGAAAAGGCTTATTGGCAGACTTTACCAACAAGATGTTTGTTACATGACACAAGGGGAAATCCGATATGCAGGAACACTCTGACCTCACGCAGATGATTTTAGGGTTGTGTGTACCCCCCTGGCCTGCGTGTTGTTTATGCCTGAGAGAAAGTCAATAGCCAATAAATGGTGTCTGTTCTGTGGGTTTTACTTTTGAGCAGACATACCGCTTCTTACTGCTCATGGTTTTATCTGTGAACACTCAGTTTTCCTCCCCAGCTCCGCCCCTGCACTTCATCCATGTCTAAGTATGGGGAACTGCAGCTCTAAACATGTCCCTGACATGAAGCCGTTTATGCACTAGGTTCATAATGGGTCTGGGGATCAAAGAGTGAGCCACAGCAGCAGAGCCAAACTGCCACCAGGGGGTGGGGGTGGAGGTGGAGCGGCTATTTTTTTGTATGGGCCATAACAGTGGGATTTATAGAGCATCGTAGGGTGGGACAGCATGTCCGAGGAGTTTGTTGAATTCATTATTTTTATTACCAGTGACGAGCCAGAGGGAAAATAAGAACCAGATCCTCCCGTCCCTCACAACAATACTTCATATGAGACAGACAGACGTCATAGTGTGGACCTTGTTTTATATATCCCCCACTATGTCATGTCTTTACCCAAGGCTTGGCCAGACTACTCATTGGTTTATTGTTTTAGGTTCACTTCCCACAATAGCAAATAGTCTGTTTTTGTGCTTACAGCCCACGTCCTTCCAGCCGCACATTGGCTACTTTCAGGCACTTTTCCACCAATTAAATCTGAACTCAGGATAACTTCAAGTTTAAGTTTACAACTTGGGTGTTATTGCTGTTCTTTTGGCCATCATTTTTGACCTTTTGGTTTATGATAGCACTGTAATCACCAGTGTAATTGCTGAGATCTGGGAACATGACATTTAATACAATGACAAATGAAAATCCACTGAAGGTCCACTGTCTTGTCTGTTGTTGAACTTTTGGCTGTATCACACAGTTATCATGTGGGTAGCACATTTGGAAGCTCCAGAACAAGTGAGTAAGCACACAGTAATTTTCAAACCAAGGCTGTCGTTGTTGTTGCAAAGTGAATCTTTGGTGTCGTATATGCTCCATACACTCATCTGTCCCAACCTGTTCGCAGACAGGAAAGCTGATATTAGACAGTGCTGGAAAAACCTAGACTACATTCAATGACATTTTATTTCTTTATTGTTTTTGCAGTGAAGGGCTGCATTGGTGTGGGTGTTCTCTTTCAGGTAACTGTGAGATGATGAAATATGATCCAGGAAGACCATTTTGAATAATAGATTCACAGGTCTGGTTGCTAATAAGTTACGCAACTGTTTGTAGTGCTATGAGACAAGATATCTACCCTGAAAAGTTATCACTGTGTCAGTTTTCTTATGGTCCATCACCACAACCACAACAATAGAGATACAGCATTCACAATGCAAAAATAATCGACCAGGAATGTACATCCTGCACACATTTGATTGCAGCAGAACTTGCCTTGTCCAACCCTGCATGTTTTTTGTTGGGGCAAGCTGAACCAACCCTGTCTGCTTTGTGTGTGTGTGTGTGTGTGTGTGTGTGTGTGTGTGTGTGTGTGTGTGTGTTATTTCAGCTTAAGCTCTATGGGGTTGTAATATTTCTGTTGTCTTAAACACACATACATCAACCGCAATGCAGCTACAGACTCTTGTAAATGCACTTTAACTGTGGAAACAACAAACCATCCGACATCATTTTCAGCTCTTTCTTTTGGCCTGATCACACCAGAAATTGTCAGAGTGGAATTCAGTCTTGCTTAATGATGGGCTCCATTAGCAGTGACATTTGGGTGTACCTGAGTAATTCAACCAGGGTTGGAAACCAGGGTTTCTATCAGGAGCATAAATAAATTCACTGATATATTGATTTTAAGACTTTTTTTATTGATTACAGGCAAGATATCACCTGATGTATGTGGCTACACTGGTTCTTAAAAAGATTTGTGTGTCAGCTTTATATATTAGCAATAAAGGAATAGATCAGCCAGGCAGATTTACTGCCTTCTCATTTAGCTGAGCAAGTTTATATGTTGGCCTGCGTGACACGGCTAACTTTTTATTTTTGATTGTCTGCTTCTATTTCCTCAATGTTCAGCACTGTCAAGCATGCATGTGGGAACATCTTTTCAGCATAAGGCACCCTTATACATATACACACATAGCAATGTTTAGAAGAAACAGCTGACAGATGTAATACATTTTCAAGACATCCTCATACCTATGCAACTGAACACAGTGACGTATGTCACAACTGGAGAGTACCAGCGACAGGCTGGAGAGTACCATTGCATTACCGGACCTTCGTCCTCTTTGGTTCACACTGCGAAATATCAAAATTACTTTGTTAGACTTAGGAAAATATCATGGCCTAAAATAACTATGTTTTTGTTACATGTGTGATGTAACTTAAGTTTGATGTTGACTTTAAGTTTAAGTTGCTGGGTGAGAGTCCTGTGTTTTAAAAATTCATATGTACATTTCAAGTGTAGAAATGTATTAATTTATGTTACTTTCTTACTTTCTGCACCATTAATTTCCCAAGGCCACTTGTGTTTAGCAACTCCTGTAAACTTTCAGCTGAGGTGAAGCCATAAAGTCACTTCAGGATACTGAGGTACAAAAACAGTATATATATTTTTTATTTAATTTTATTTTTCTTTGAAAAGCCTAAAGCCTATTTCAGCTGTGTTCCACTCTGCAGCCCTGTCAGTTACCTCTTCCACATAAGCCTGACTAACCTGAAGGTTCGTTTCCAATCTGCCTGATGACCTCAGTGTTCATGTTTCTCATGCTTCTAACCCTGTCAGAGAATATTATTTCTGCTGATTGGAATGATAGTCAATATTACAAGTTGTAATAATCCAAGATGTTCTTATCCAAATTTTGCATCCGGATATGTTGGTATGACTGAGCCCTTTTTTCTTGGTTTCTTTTCATGTCCGTCTCTCTCACTGCATCAGTTCAGAGCACAGCAGCTCTGCTTTGACAGATACGTGTTTGCCAGTCTGTGGTTGGCGATGTCTGTCTCTGTCCCCCTCTGCTTTCCCCCTTTCTCCTGTTTAACAGTTTTATCAGTGCTGCAGGCCTCTCCTGGGAATCTGGCTGGCATTTAGCAGGCTGAAATGACTCAAGACCCCAAGGGCTCATCCAAAACCTGCATGCTCCAAGCTGTCCACATTATTAGCTTCCTGCTCTCAGAGGAGACCTCAGTCATTCACACACAAGGCACACACACCAATACAAACACACACTCCTTCACTCTGTTCTTCTGAACCTCTCTCTCCCCCTCTCTCCCTGTCATTTGTTTCTCTCCTCTATGCTTCTTTTCATATCATCTTTTCTCTTCGCTTTCCGCTATGTTCTGCATCTGATTGTCCCTGGAGAAAGACGTAGATGTGTGTGTTGTCGGAGCGTGTCTCCACCACCAGTGTAACAGTAATTACTTCATTGATATTCCTCGCCTAATTACACTGCCGTGGCTCATTTGCATAAATCTTTTCCCTTTTTTTAATCATGAGGACAAACAGATGTCTGTAATATTGTTGGGCTCGTTTCACTGCAGCATACATTATGTCTGCCTCGAGGATCTCTCTCTGTGTCTGCCTGCCTCTCCCTCTCTCTCTCTCTCTGTAGACAATACTGTGAGAGTGTGTGACACCAGGATGACTAACTGACATAGTATATTGGGTGAATTTTAACCTGTCGAGTGCTCAAAGCTATTAAATGATGGCCTCACTGCCCAATCAAGAATTTATTATGAGGTAGAGCAACAATTATGGCAGATGTCTGCAAATAATCCCAATATAATAACAAACCCATGTATGTGTTTGAATAGGAACAAGATGTCTAATAAAAGATGATGAAAATTTGACTGCCTATTTATGAACATACTCACTGCAACACTGTTAAAAGCACAGGTTAAAAAATAAAATAAAAATCTGAATCCATGTTGGATTATAGTCATAAGGGTTCATGACTAAAGTATATTAGTTGGGTCACTGCTTTACCAGTGATATGCTTGACACAGCAACCATATGCATTAAAACTGGGCTACATATTTGGAAAGAGCACAGGTGTAGTGCAACACCAAATACTCAAACTATGACAGGGTTCAGTGGTCATTTTAACAATAATAAACAGCTATGTCCAGTTAGCAACATCCTGTTAGACTTTCAAAATAAAGCTTACTGAGAACAATTACTGATATTAACATTGTGAAACGGTCGCAGTTTGGTAAGGTTTTGGCAACAAGACTACTTGGTTAAGTTTAGGAAAAGATCGTGGTTTGGTTTAAATTAAGCACATGTACAAGTACAAGGGCTGTCTATGAAGTCTGTTGAATAAATGCGAGACAGATCTCAAAAGATTTTGCTAATGGGGAACCCAGTGGCTTAAAAATGACAACCAAGGCTGGAAATGGTGAGTAGGTGAGTCTCATAGATGCTCTCTGGAGGCCTTAATGTACAAATTACCCACAGTTCACCAGCGCTCACTCATTAACACAACCTGGTATACAGCCTGCTATACTGCCGTTTGACACTTGTACTGTTTTTCAGTTTGCATGGTCCTTGCTGTACATGATCATTACTGCTGATCAGCACAATGAAGTCAAGTACAGGAGTCTGTCTGTCAGTAAATCCAGCCAGTGCTGTTCTTACTGTTTACTTGCAGCTGTATATCTGGTATATATTAATTCCTTCCTGACCACAGCAACAAACACAAGATTAAAAAATCTCATTTGGTATTTTATTATTTCAGTATTTCTGTTTAAAATATGTCTGTAACAATTCATTCAAATATGTGAATCACCTCATGGAACTGGTTTGGGGGATTTATAAAGATGGATTTTAGCTCTGCAATAAGGGGCTACAGCGTAGCTATAGAGCCCACATAGTATGTGGCTGCTGTGGGTGATGAGCCAAGTGACAAGTGAAATATTCGATGTGTGTTTATCTGATCAGTGTTTCCTGCTGGTGTGCTGGATCCAGGTAGTGGATGAAAACACTGGGTCCAGGTCCTGCTTTCTGACACCACCACTGAGGGCCATCCAAGTCAGAAATTTCAAATCCTACACATAGTGGCTTTTTTCCTCTCTCTCTCATATACTTTGGTTTGGTAAACATGCTCATGCTGTGTTCAGTTTACTGACTGCATTTCTGATATGAACAGTTACCACCTACTGCCATTTGGTGCCACCGAAGCCCAAGGTTGCCATGTGCAGCTTTATGGGGATATTCCAAACTATTCAAATATACATTACAAACAATGGCATCTTTGTTTTTCAATGCTGCATCACTTCTGACAATCTGGAGCACAGAGCTCACCAGTGATTGTCAACAACCATTTGTGTATCAGCTGACACATTATAGACAGGAAGAAAATAGCATGTTTACCACAAAGGAAGGGATAAAGACATGCAGCAATGTTATACTTCTGTGTATTTGCTACATTTCTGAGGCTGCTGTTATTCCACATATAACGATTTGGAAACACAGATGCTCTCCTCACCGAGCTTGAACAAATTCTCTCTGAATAATCCACATTTCAGTGATAATTCTTCAGTCGGTGTTCCTTGTTGAAGCTGTGACAGCAGCCATTGCTTCATCCACACACACACATCAGAACACTGTTTGTCCTCCATTCTTGCACCCATCTACACTTCCAAAACCCACTCCTCCACCTGCCACCAGGTTCCTTGAATATTTCACAGCTGTTGCTGGTGCTGTGGCTTCTTAGCTGTATAACTGCCATCTCTGACTGAATTAAAGCTGGCTGTGTTGATAGAGAGCCTGTCAGGTGACATCCATGCAAGCCAAGTCTGTGTTCATTAGAGCATGACACAGGGTTTCCTCATCTGAACCTGGGTTTCCCTCCCTCTCAGCTGTTAAACAAAGAGCTCAACAACAAGAAACCCCACCAGTCTTACTGCTGTGCCACACAACATCCTCACCCTGTCCTCTTTTATTATGATGATCTCATCTCAGAGGTTGGAAACAGTGAGGCAGCACATTCCCCCTTGGCAGTGGTGTGTGTGTGTGTGTGTGTGTGTGTGTGTATGTGTGTGTGTGTGTGTGTGTGTGTGTGTGTGTGTGTGTGTGTATTTTCATGTCTTCTTCACATGTAGGCCAACATCGTATAAACACAGTAGTAGTTACCATTGTGATAAGTGGGACTGCAGGTTTGCTGCTGTGGACAATAATGCTATTTATAATATTGAGACCATGATCCAACTATGCTGTTAGAGTCTCTAAGCATTTATACAGTTGATCTGATCCGATAAGGTCAAATTTTAACAGTAGTGACCTTTTCAGACCAGGCCTACTGGGCACACACTGTCGCTGCATGAGAAAAATGTGGATGACTATCAGAAAGCGCAGCTTTTCACGGTCTGCTTTTACATTGTTGCCTTGCTTTTTTGAAATCCCATATTCATTTATGAATTCATCGTTTCATTCATTTGATGCATGTTTATGCAACTGGAAGTTCAATGAATCAGTCAAACATTATTTCTGATGGACAAGACAGGAGGTGATACAAGCTTGCTTTGTAACTGATTTTTAATGGGACATACTTCAGATGTGTGTCATCATAAAATCTTGTCCTTAACTGTTGTGCAGTGTTTTGTATCTGATAAGCCTTTATCCTAATGGATCTATTATTACTGAAACTGGACTCTCTGGACTTTGTGGGGATGTCTTTAATTAACACACGTTACTGTGCAGCTCACTGCATCAAAGCTTAACAGCATAAGTCTGAGCTTTAGATGACAAAACAAGCGCTGAACAGTTGAGAGAGTGAGTATTGTCTTTTCACAGCCGTGTGGCCGTTAAAAGTAGAGCAGCAGTTTATGAGGCTCGAGTCTGAGAGTAGACGCTGGAGCAATAAGACGGAAACGTGCTGCAGAGCAACCTTATTTTTCTGCCTGCCTCTGTTTTCCCTCCCTGGTTTTCATCATGAAAATCACCACTGTTCACTGACACTGCTGTAATGAATGGCAAGATGTGTTTATTCTTTTGGAAACCTCAATGCTGTGACTTTTTGGACCTTCATCTTATGAATGTGTATATGTGTATATACACTGTATATCTAATATATACTGTATGTGTGTATGTAAGTGGTGTTTTTGGCTGGCATAGCGACATTTGTGAATTTTACTTTTTTTTTTTTTTTTGGTGGTGAACACCAAATTAGAAAAATATACATTTCTTATCCCCCCTGCCAGTTCTATGGCTAAAATAAACCATTCATTTCCCCCGCACTCTGTACTGTACGACAGAATGACAGGTGAAAGACGTACAGAGTGAGTTGACGACATGCAACACAAAGTTAGAAATCAGACTTAAACAACATGAGTTCATTGTATGAGAAGTCTGCTACATCAGAAAAACTCGATAAGCAAGCCAGTTTTCCAAACATTAAATGATGGTTTGACAGATACTCCTTACTTAAATACAACATTAAGAAAGGCCTGTTATGTCAGGACATCTCACTCCTTAAATTTTGTCCAATACAACCATGTATTGCTGTTCAAAAGATCTAAATCATGTAATCATGTGAGTAGAAAGAGAATGGTCTTGTGGTTCAGAAGAACCCATTTAATTAGGCTCCCTTTGGCTGTGGACCAGAGGGATGTCACATTTCATTTTTGTGAGTCTTCATGCTGCAGCAGCCTGACCATGCAGCCACCACCAAACCAAACACATTTTAAAGAATCTTTCTGGTCACTAACTGTTCTGCAGCCTGCAGTCCTCAGCAGTAACCTGACCAGCATGTTCAAATTAGGCTTAAAATCTATGACAACTGATATGTGAATGGGACTTATACTGTACTTCCTGACTGACTGTAGTATTTATGTAATTAGAAAAGGTTAGTAGAGTAAGTAGTCTGTAAAACATCCACTTAAAACTAAAGGCACAAGGCTGTTGTTCTTTTTTGCAGCATTTCTCATCCAATCTGAGATTCATCTCAAATGTCTGAAATATTGTGAATGAATTGAATATATAAGTAAAAATGATAGGGTATGTGCTATGTAGATAAGATGGCATGAAAGTCATTTTATAACCGCAGGTTCAATACACTCTCCAATCCATACGTCCACGACCCGTCTCTCTCCACAGGCAGTCCATGTGGAGCTTATTCAGCTTGCATGCGACAAAGCTGAGCTCTCCATCCTCGCTGCGACACCGCTGCCTGCAACACCGCCTAAAATCTCACTCCCTCCACCTCCCCAGCATCCTCCTGTTTAGGCTTTAGTTGGACCTATATTGTGTCTCCAGGCTTTAGCAGGGAGTTGGGGGGGTGGAGGTCATCCCTCCTTTGCCCTGTCGGTCAGAGTCAGAGCCAGGTGTCGGTCGTGTGTCAGTGCTGTCTTGTCCTGGTAGAGGACTGTGGAGGCTGGAGGGGATATACAGACACTCAGAGAGACAACCTGCACTGCCAGCAGGGATGAATTCTTCTTTATACAAATGTCTGGGCTGGTGACGGGGGAGGGATCCCCTGGGAAATAAAGTCCCCCCCACCCCACTCTCTTCATATCTGCTCAAAGCCTTGCCTATTTATGAGGGTACAAGTGGTGTTAAGTCCTTGTGCCTCCGGGATGTTTATTAGTAGCAGGTCCAGACTGACTGACATGTTGAATGGAAGTAATGTGTCACCTTTAACCCACATAGATTAATATGTGGGCATGTTTAAAAACTCTCTGCTGCAGAACAGTAGTTTTAAAAAAAAGGCAAGATGAGAACTTCATGGAGAAAATAAAGATATTCACTTCAAATGAATACTCAGCAGGACCTCTTTTAAGCCACAGCGGAATGACTCTGAATGACTGTGGATTGTCTCAGTCAGTCAGTGCGCCGCTTTGGTCCAGACTTGCATGGATTGACATGGTTCAGACATTCATGTCAGTCATGATGAATTGTACTAATTTTGGCCATCCTCTGACCTTTTATCTAACACCATCAGCAGGTCAACATTTTCATTTCTCCAGAATTTTGATTTATTTAAAATAGCTGCAAAACCACTGACAGCCCCATCAATTAGCAAACATAAAGATGGTAAATCTGCTAAACATTAGCATGTCATCATTGTCATTGTGAGCATTTTAGCATGCTGATGTTACCATTTAGCTCAAATCACTGCCGTGCCTATAACTGCTAGCATGGCTGGAGACTCTTAAAGGGATATAGAGTCAGGATTTGCATCTTTATTTTAGGCACTTAACAGTCAAATCATGTTTGTCCTTATTTAATAAAGGATCGTACTGAGTTTTTGTGCTTGTAAAAGAAAGAAGACAGAAAAGTGGTACTGCTGAAAAGTGTGTGTTCAGTCTCAAGAGGTGTTTTAAGTTGTTTCATTTCGGAGATGGAAGAAAGAAATATGTGAGAGATTAAAATTTCATACAAATGACCTCAGCACCTGATTAATCAGAAAAGTCTGACCTCTGTGGCAGGAAGCTGTCTGAAATGTAAATTTACCTTTGTGTTTCCTGCAGGAAACTCCATCTTATTTTTCCTCACTTTAGTCGCTCAAGTCCAGATCTATATGATTGAAGCTGCCAATAATGAAGTTGGCTGTTATTTTACTTTTTGATCCAACTCCAGAAATGATCTAAGGAGTTAAAAGTTTTAGCAAAAGTCGTTCAAGTACTGATCTTTTTGTCCTTTTCTTTCTTTTCTATGTGAATCAGATGAACTGCAACTGGGCTCATTTATATGTGTACTCTCAGTAAATGTGCTGACGTATTTAAAAACGTTTTGCACCCCTGATGGGAATTTGCAACAGACTTCATAAACAATTCTTGCTTTCAAACAGGTTTCATGTCTTGATACCCCGTCATAGACAGATATTTACATCGAAACAGAAAGAGACCCAGTCTCTTCTATTGTCACACTTACAGCACAGACATGGGTCACTGTTTCCAGCATCACAGAAAGTTTGGCAGCAGGGCAGACTGTGGTTTATTTCAGCAAGCTGCCACCCTCTGAGTAACACACACACCACACACACACACACACACACACACACACACACACACACACACACAACATTTTTGACCATTTTGTACAAAATGTTTTATTGCTGATCCATTTGAAATCATTTCTGCAGAAGCTGCAGGAACACTGTGGATTTTGTTTTATCGCTGAAATGCATGTATCTAGAAATACAGTGTACATGAATGAATGAATGAGTGAATGAATGAATGTGCTCAGTCTGTCATGGTAATATGACAATGAAGTCTTGATATTTGTTAATTGATGTAATTGTTGAATGATATAATATCTATTGTTACCTTCACAGCTACAGCTCCCTTGTTTACGTTACAATGTCATTTTATTGTCATAAACAAAAATATTTGTTTTAGAAATAGAAAAACTATGGTCCTCTGATGAATATATATCACAAGTGACACAGCAATATAGACAGACTGTCTCAACACTTTGGATGCAATGTCAATGTCTGTCTTAGCTAACGTCAGCATTTTCATTAAAATAACAGTTCAGCCTCAACAAAGTGAATCAGCTTGTTTTAATGAAGTTGGGTTGGTTGGGTTTTTATTTTAAACTCATACACACAGAGATATATCAGATGCTGATATTCATCTCTTTCATTGCATTATTTCCTGTCCTAAGTCACATTTTTAAACAACAAAGAATTTCATGTGTTCATAAAGCACTTAATTCATGTGCACTCTACAGGTTACATTTATAGGGTGGTGGATGGTGCATTTCTCTTCAACAGAACAATAGTCAGCATTTGTTAAACATCCATCATGTTTTCTTAACTTGCCTAACCTCCATACCTCAAGATTTGTCTACAAAATAATACAATTCCCATCTGTCATTTTGGGTTTCAAATGCAGAGATCATGTTCAGCCCTGTGATGAGTCTGTGTGGGTGTGCTGGTGCTTTAGTGGTAGTGTGCTGGTCAAAAAGGACACATGTCATGTCACCACCTCTCATTCTGCAGCTGGGCATCAGTCCTCTGTGGGTGTGTCTATTATCCTCTCACACACAAAAGACCAATGACAGTTGACACGCTCAGCAGAAAATTCTTTTCCAGCACTAGTGGAAATGTTCATGTCGCTGTATACCATCACTGCCATCGAATCCCTGTTAGAATGGCCTTGAACAAGACTTCAGTGACTCTCTTTTTTTTAACAGTGTCTTCTCTAGTGGATGAAGGTATCTGTAATTTTGGAACATGGTCATGTTGTTTAGTAATTTTATTTTTGTGCCGGCAGTGTTGTATTGCAGGCTGTGGAATATTGTTTTAACATGAGCTCATGTGAGTTTTGCTGAACAGTGACCACAAGTGGCAATAATGGAGTAACTTAACACACTGTTAAAGGGACGAGAGTTAAGATGAGTCATACAGTCAGCAAACTGACAGCAGAGGTCTGCTAACATAAGTACCATAAACTACTTCTCATGTCGGAGCAACAAATGGCTGTGGCAGTAAAAAGCCCTTTCATTCTTCAGAAATTGAAATTCTTATCTTTTATGGCAACCATAATTATCTCATCACCTTTATGTAATGTTTCAAAACTGTTTGAAGGGATGCAGGGAGGCTTTACTCTTCCTGGTTCTAAGGGGAGCTGATGACCTTGGCAGGACCTGGAGACCAGGATCATACAGCAAAAGGCAGAAGACGGACACACACATCAGTGTTCATTCCATTATTAATTCACCAGAACCATCACTTCACAGCATGATACGAATACTTTTATATATTGCATTTGTCAAAAAAGCATAAAATCCACAAAACACATACTGTGTTGGGTTTTTGATCAGTTTTTGGTGTTGAAGGGAAAAAACACACACAATGGATCCTACTTTTCCCATAATGCTGTTGCCTTAGACCCTTTCTACCTGGTAAAAACTCAGCTCCTTCAAACTGCACGGCTCCCACTTTCACATAATAATTTGTTCTGCTCAGTTTCTTTTTTTCATCTTTAAACGACATCTCACAGTTTTCATAAGTGATGAATAAAAACTACCGTAGTTACTGAATTTATCATACTAACTTTAGAAAGAACCACAGTCTGTTTTTACAAGATGCATTCTTCACAGTTCGCCTCCAAGCTTAGGGTAACAGACTTAGGCTTTACTTTATCGATCCCAATTTGGGAAATTCTTTTCTTGCAGCAGCAGGTTAAACATACACATAAACATAAAATATATACAATAAAGAAGAATAAGGATGAGAATAAAACTAAGAGAAAAGAGCGTTCTTAAAAAATATAACTAAGTATATAAACATAGAATAATAGTGATTGTTAAAATAATAAGTTTGTTTATAAGGTAATAATTACATACAAAAATTTGGTAATTACATTAAGATTTTGCTCAAAATTCCATTGACTGAAGATGCAATGATCAAAGAATGCAATCTACTCTGAGATCACTCTCATATACCAAGCATGCATATATCACTATGCCCCATAATAAACACACATTGCACACATTTGAAATTGTTTTATTCCTTAAATATTATTCAGTGTCCACGTGGACTGCATGTCAAAGAAAACAGGACATAGTTTCATCCTTTCAATGTGTGGAAAAACAATGTAGCAGTGGGTAAACCAGTGGGGTGTTGATGTGAGCGAGCATCAGTGAGGAGACCAGGTGAGAGGCTGGCCTCGGGGGAGGAGGGGTTAGCGGCCTGAAGGCAGGGATATTGAAGGCATTGTGTGGCGACGGACAGCAGTGTGTAAGGAAACAAATGACTTGTGACAGCCAGCTGGAGCACCAGCCGTACCAGCCAGTGAGCCCGAGGCTGTGTCATCACTCTAGGAAGTAATGATGAGGAGCAGCAGTGATCCACCTGGGAATATGACTGCTTCATAACCCAAACCAAGGCTTATGGGAGGGACGTATAGGGAGCAGTAAGCTTCCTGGCGCTGAGCAATACCCATCAAGTGCAGTGGGAGGACGTACTGTATACAATAAGCATTGTAATGGCAACCATAATTTTCTTATCATATTTATGAAATGTAAACACAGGCAGGTTAAACTTTTGGTTTTCCTGCTCCAAGGAGAGCCGACAGTCATGTCTGCTCAACAGGAGGTGGAGACAGATCATATATGGCAAACAGCAAAACACACCATGGAAGTGTTCATTCATCTAGTTTTACATTTAGTCTTCATCCAGAGATAAAAAGTCTGTGAGATTTTAGTCTCATCTGGTTGATGAAAACACTTAAAACTGGATAGTCAAGTATGTGAAGTATGAGCATTCCAGGATACAATCCACCTGACAGTGTGTGTGTGTGTGTGTGTGTGTGTGTGTGAGAGAGAGAGAGAGAGAGAGAGAGAGAGAGAGAGAGAGAGAAAAAGAGAGAGAGAGAGAGGAAAGATAATGTACTAATCGATAATAGAGGATAATTCTGGTTTAATCCAGTTTGGATCTTATTTTTGTAGTTCAGTCCATCATTTCTGTTGGTTATGAGAACACTGTACTCACCAAAGTAATTGCTGACATCTGGGTATGCAGTGACATCACTAAAAGAAAGTCCAACAGCTCAAGAAATGTAGGCAGTCAGGTGAGAAAAACTTCACTGGAGTCTGTGTGTGTGTGGTTGGTACACCTGCGTATGCTTGCTCTATACAGAAATTAAGATTGAGACAGAGATTACAAATGAACAATAGCACATGTAATTGTCAAGTCACCCGAGGCTCTTGGTCTATCACCTCCATCACAGCACACCCAAACACACACACACACACACACAGAGAGAGGGGGTAAGAAATCCCCCAGATGGAGATAAACATAAATATGAGAGTCTCAGAGTGGCTGCATGTTGAAGCAGGATCCACAAAGCTTTTCTTCTCTTCTTAAACTCAACTCTCTTGTGGTTTGCTTCAAGGCCTTTTTTTGTTTTGTGGTGAAATGTCTAGACAGTACGTTGGGTTCCAATCAGCACACACACGCGCTGTGACGGCCCACCCGCTGGGCTTCCTGCACTGTTTCTTCTTGCACGAGCCTGGTGGGTCATCGGAGCAGCTGGCTGCACCTGAGAGGTGGGAGGGCCAAAGGCACAAAGGGGCTGCTCTCTCAGGCTGTGTGCTCTCACGCAGGCCAGCCTCGACATATCCTCATGGCCTCCACACCTTTTTGCTTTGGCTTAGGTTTGCATCTGTTACAATACTCACATTACTTTCATTCAGCCACCATGCCTGACATGACTGACTTCATTCATATGCCCACTCTCCACCTTATTTTCTTCTTAATTCAAGAATTAATTTGGCTTTTGGAACTTGTGTGTGTGTGTGTGTGTGTGTGTGTGTGTGTGTGTGTGTGTGTGTGTGGATTCTTTGGGGAGTGTCACTATTATTGTTTCAGGCAGCTATCATGGAAAAACACTAGATTATGGTTTCTCTGTGTGTGTCCAACTCTGTCTTGGTCTTGCTGTTGGTTTCTCTTGTTCTCTGATGGACAGACAGTCATGGAAACTATATGATACCACAACATTCAGATGTTTTTGTTTTTTTCACAGTTGCTAACTCACATGTCTTTGTACTGAGTTAAATCTCACATCCAAAATCCAGTCATGCAACCAAAATGTCATAAACATCTCAGAATCAACTCTTGTACCAAAACAACACTTGGTTGCAGCACTACAATATGTATCATTATTCTTTGTTAAAGTATCTTTTATTTGTTCACTCATTTAATTATTTATTCATTTATTCATTTGGCATTTACAAAGATTTATTTGCAGTGAAATGAATGGTAGTTCTTTACTGCATGAATTGTGCTACCTCACAGTATAAGTCACAGAAATTAATCAGAAATACTGCGATATGCTTCAATTATAACGTGTTATATCAGGATTCAAATGCAGCGCTGACTGAACTGGGAAGCCCGTGAGTCTCTTGTTCCGTCGTTTGGAGCAAACGCTGGCTTTGGGAATAGTTTGGTTTGCCAACCAACAAACAGTCTCACTAATTATCAGATTCAGAGGGGGCAAGACAAAAGACGTAGTCAGGGTCACTAAGCAGAGGTCTTTACCAGGGGATAGGAGAGCAGGGGACATCAGAGGCAGGTTGGGTCAACAAGAGGAAACCTGTCCGAGAGTAATTGCTGGAGAGTATTGCATCAGGGCTAAAAACAATCTGGCAAGGTATGGAAGTGGAAGAGTGACTTAAGTCTTGCACTGATAGGTGATGAATCCCAGGTGTGTGTACAGTGATTGAAGAGGTGGGTGTGGATAGCTGGTGAAGGTCGCAGGCTGAGCAGGTGAGCAGATTAAAGAGAGAGTGGCAGCAGGAAAGGAGTTGACTGATGTGACATCTACGGGCTTTTTACATAGAGTAATTTCAAGTACACAAAATGAAACTAAAGTAATTCTAGTAATGCAACACAAAACTATTCATATTCACTATGCATACTTGTGTAGGTTAGCCACAGATGTAAAAATGAACTAATGCTAGTCAACCCTCTCTTCTGTATCTGACTTCAAGTTCTAATCCACATTACACCTTATGTTCTCTTGTGCAATACACCTTGAATCAGTTTGATGCCTGATTCAGCCCTTGGAAATCTTCTGCAGATATGTCCAGATATCAGCATTCATTGTGTCCAAGAGAGACGTCTGATCATAAACCTGTGCAAGGTTACTGTCCATTCTATAGGGCTGGTGAATGAAGAGTAAGGTGGAAGCAAAAGTGACACCATCCTGGGATGGGCTGCTAGGTGTTAGATTTTCTTATTTACTTAAGTTTGGTCATTTGCCACAGGTGGTATAAGGTGGTACCACTGTCAGTGGTGTGTTTTGAACCCAAGTAATCAAACAAATCGAGTACTGTTTTTTCAACTGTCCAACATTTTTGGGAGACATGTTTGTCTGATGTCTTACTGCGATAGGACTGGAATATCTGTGTTGTAGCTTAGCACAAAGACTGGAAGCAGGGTGACCCATCTCTGTGGTGGAGTAAAGTGTGTAAATCTTCTCATTTCTCTTTGTTTAGACTCTGTTTGACAGCAAACAGGCACGCTGGCTCTTTAAGGCTATAAACCACCTGTTTTAAGACTGTCTATTCTTGGGATTCTACAACTGACTGTCAGCCACATCCAGTTTGCATATTTGGTTTCAGCGTTACCAAATAGACCTGAGGCTCTCCTGAGGACCTCTCTGCTGTTGACTATTCCTTCTTCACTTTTCTTGACTCTCTCTGTGACACTCGGTATCAGATTTTGTTCTGCTTTGTTGCCAAGAGAAGACAATTCCAACTTCAGCTCCGTCCCTGTCCTCCTTACAACACCATCCAGTACTGGAATGATGATGGAATAATGATGGAATAGTCACCTCCACCTGCTGATTAAACATGAAACATGTAACCGATTATATCTGTTTCTATATCTGTGAGTCTGCTGTGCATTTGGCACTATACTATGTCTTGCACTTCAGTCTTGCAGCAGGCAAAAATCTCTGAGCATAGGTACATTCATTGTAAATAAGTATGCACAAATGTACACATATATAATATGCATAGAGACACAAATGGACATATACAAGTGAATGTACCTTGTTCCTGCGAACATGAGCGTGGGGATTGACCCATCTCACAGAGGGTGTCCACCACCACTCCATCACAGCCAAGATTTAATATCACATAACCTGCCAACAGCTGCCATGGCAACCTACCCTTTCCCCAAATGCAATTTTCCCACTGTCCCTGAGCTCCTTTCTCCCTGTTTGTATTTTAAGCCTCCTGGACACTAGAAAGTATCAGTCTAGAATTAGCAGGTTTCATGTGGTTAAGGTGGCTGCTGAGTTTGACGCCATGTTCCTGGTCTTGTGGGTTAAAGTATTGCCTTGCAGCGCAGTTGAATGTGTATCGTGGCTATTGATTAGTTTCTTCTTGAAATGCCATGACTCAATTCAGTAAACTCATCACAACCTTTATGTCAAGGCACCAGCAGTATTCGCACAATCAGACTGAATTGGCATTTCATTTCTTTTAAATATCATGTTTTCAGGTGACACAGAAGCCATGGTAGTGTTTGCTAAGAGCAGATAATATTTGTGACATCAATCAAAGAAATGTGCTAATATAAAGCTTAGTGATATAGTAAACATAGTGTTAGTTCAGGCAGAGTACGGATGCCACACTCACAGTAGCTAACTGGCATCAGTTGTTTCTTTCCTGTTTTGTCATTGACTCATTCACAGCTATGTAGATACTGTTTGGCTTGCAGCACCCAATCAGTAGTGGAAAGAAAAAAACTACATCTACTCAGTGGTAAGTATGACGCTGAAGAACCTGACCTCAACACCATCCAGCACCTTTGGGATGAATCATCATCTTTTCTGCCTGAAAGGATAAAAGAAAAAGACATCCTTTATTTGTCACACCACATAGTACATGCATACACACGCCACGCTTAGTGAAATTCTTCTCTGCTTTTGACCCATCCTGGTAGTCCTTCCTCTGCGGCAGACCAGGAGCGGTGGGCTGCCAGCCGACCGTCGCCCGGGGACCCATTTTCGTCACCGTTGGTTGGGCAGTGATCCTCATGCATGTTTTTTTTCTTTTTTTCCTTTTTTTTTAGAGGGGGGTTTCATTTTTTTATGGAGGATCCCCCAGGTGAACACGGGGAGAACATGCAAACTCCACACAGAAAGGCTGCTATTACTATTCTTCTCCTTCTTTCCTCTTTCTCCAGCACCACCATCCCTGATAGACTCCTTCAGGGTAAAGTGAACCTCCAGAAGGTGAATAAATGAGTGCATCTGATTGATTGCTGAGATCATTTCCCTGGTACTAAGCATGCTGAAGTGAGTCCCCAGAGTATTCTGAGGCCTTACTCTGACTTCTTGAGCTTTGGCTGAGCAAACAGCACATCCCCACTCTCTGAATCCTGCTTTTATTTCTCCCTGCCTTCTTCACAATCATCTTTTGATAACTCCTACTAATTAAAACTCCAACAAGCTGCCACCCGAAGCCGCCACCCACCCAGCCAGCCTCCTCCTTTGGGTCACCCAGCTCCCTAAGGAGCGAGAACAAACAAGAGAACAGTGAAGGAACACACACAGTCTGTTTTTACTCCTTCATCCTTTCTCCACTCCTCTTATCCTCTTTAATCCTGTACCTCTTTATGTTTGTTAAGCCGCTGGAGCAGTTTGGAAGCATAGGGCACAGGGCCAGGAGGTCAAGGAGGCTCCTGCAAAGAGGTGGCCTCTAGCAGTGGTGGTCCAGGTCCTCGCTGAAATAAACGGCTGAGGACTGTTCATGAATCCTCTGTTGGAACAAACATTCGCTCACATTGAAAGCTGCACCAAACAAGATTTTAAAATAAACAAGACTAAAAGTCTAAAGCCTCACTTGCTGCTCCTTGAAGCTGCAGTTTTCAACAGACCCCACATGTGTTGGACAGAACTCAGAATGCTAATTTTTCTGTCTTTAAAGCCTTAGCAGTTATTGAGCCAGACATGTAAAGCTTGTCCTGGGGAAAGGTCATGGGGCCATTAAAATCAAAATGTTAATCCTCTTGGGAGCGTAAATGTGCTCAGTACATTAAATGAAAATCTTCCTTTTGGATTATGAGACATCTTAGGTGCATAGCTGACATTTGCTGTGAGGGCTGTGCTGGGTGGAAACTCATGGAGAATACAAAAAGTAAAAGTGGATACTTGTCAGAAAGCCAGAAATTTAGGTCATTTGTGAGATGAGGTTTATGCCAGAACCACTCATATGTACAAGTCCTTTAGGAGACATCATTGCATTCACCAGTTTTCTTAAACCAAAAAGTAATCTAATGTCAATACTAAACCAGTGTGATGTGCCTCGTGGCTTGACAGTTTGCAGAGAGGTTTGAACAGAACAGTTTGATCACCCATGGAGCCAAATGATCAAATAGTTTAAAGGTATTAGTTATTGTGTTTTGTCAGCACCTTGTGTCTTAAATTGGTTTGTCTAGCCAGTACGTATATATGTTCCCCTCATCCAACACTTAGTGAGGTGCTCTGGTGTTATTTTTACTTTGCCGTATTTTGAGTTTGTTCTATTCAGTTCAATTCAGTAATGTTCTGTCCTTTTTAAAGGCCTTATTTAGTAAATCATTTATCACTTCTGCTTTTTTCAGTTTTTGTGGGTAAATTAGAACCCACTCTTTTTGAAATCTGAAACCTGGGTCCGTTGTCTTCCAACTCAATCCCTAACAACACATCAAACCTAATTCAGGATTTGCTGAATCTGACGAAACACTTGTATAAGCAAGCTTAACAGAGAAAAGAGAGGTTTAGAATAACATTATAAAAATGTTCTTGCATGAGGCCCAATCCTTCAGAAATTTGGTGCAATCTGTCAATTTGGTGCTTTAAAAGAACACAAAGAACAGCTGCTATTGTTTGCAATGGATTTCAAGTTTTCATGGAGGAAAAACATACCAACAAGCCCACACTAATTTCTAAACCCACTCCTGCATTTCTAAGTTCCCCACTGTGTCGATGCACAGCAGCTTAAGTTGGAACAAGGCTTCCCCAAAGATGCACGTAAACATCTTCTGAACCTACACATTGGATGCGAGGAGGGACGGCCACATCTCCAATTGACCACTGTGCATATTTGCCTGCGTGCAGTCTGGAAAAGCACTTTTCATCTTCTGGTGTGCTTAGCATGTTCCAGATACTCATATGTCAGTAGAAGGCTAAGGAGAAAGCTTGCAGTGGACCTCCAAGCGTGACACGAAAGAAGCATATTTTCTAATATAGTGGAATATAGTGATGAACAGCCACTAAGAGTTGCATGGTGCATTTCTGATCAAAATGCTTAATTACTAGATCAAGTAATGTGCAATCTTTGGTCATCATGTTTGAAGTCATCAACATTCCTATTTATTGAAGTGAATCGCATCCAACTTGGATTGATGATTGTCTTCACAGGCATACACTTGTGTTACATCTCGTTTTCAGTGACCACCAACATACTCTGTGTGACTGTTTGCTTTAAACAAAGCTTTGACGGTGCATTCATGGCTTTGTCTGTATTTTAATTCATCAGGCGTAGTTGTCTTGAATTATTTTGTCCTCATTGACAAAATAACACAAAACAGTATATTTTTTTTTATATAGTTTTTCTTTTCATATTTATGTCCTCATCCTGTCCTCTGACATCCTCTGTATGTTGGCTAGAGAACAGAGCAGATGGTTGATTTGTGGAATTAGATTTAAAGTAGATACTGTATAATACATAACAGCTTGACTTTATACTGTAATTTTCTTTTGTAGATTATAATAACCATTTGAGCTCTTGGTAGGCCCATATGTCAGCCATGTGTTATTCAGTTCTCCTGCAATGAAGCCATTTGCATCATTATAAAAACCATGCAGTTGACCAACATAAAGGGTTCCTATTGGAGTGTTGGAGTGATTACAGTAAAAGAGTCTCTCTAACTGAACTCTGTGGAAAAACTACATAAAAACTATTGAGCTGGTTGGGAAATAGGGACAAACTTGAATGAAGCAGTTAAATTCCGTTCATTTTTTTTTTCTGCTCATCTGAACTTGCAGCTTCTCTGTCAGTATCACAGTGGCAAAAAGTTTTAAAGGGCAATGGATTCATAATTTGAAATGAGCCCAAGTACGTTTATTTGTTTTGAAAACACTTTAGAATTCTTACTTCTCAGTCATACGATAAGAAGAAAAGATCAACAAATCAATTCTTAAATATGACCAATAACATCCTTAAAATTGAATAGTACTATTTGTAAGGAAAATAGAGACAAAGTTTTGAGACTGCTATTTGATTTTAGCCGGTAGTGTTGATCTGAAAAGTTGTTATTGATTTGCAGATTCATTTAAAAGAAAAGTAAACCTAAGTCAACATTCAGTCATTATTTAGTAAAATATCCATGCTTGCCAGGAGATAACTGACATTTTTGCATGCTCAACTGACTTGCTATGCCCAGACAAAAAGGCTGTCTAGGTGACTGATTTGAATTACTTAACTGATACATTTTTGTTGTACATTGAATTTTGAGATGTCAATTTTTGGTCGGTAGTGGTCACAAACTGGGCCCATCTGAAAGTCCAAACTAGGCACCACATAATATGTGTACTATCGCTGAGCATACGTTTATGTAAATAAATAGCAGAATGTATGTTTTCAGATGTACTGGTCAGCCTGGAAGTGGCTATTACCATGCATAATACCAAGCACTTTATTTCTGCATGTGCTCATGATGTATTGATTTTTATACTAAGAGGTGACAATCCACCATTCAATTGTAAACATTACATTAAAAAAAAAAAAAAAAAAAAAAAAAACTACAAGGCACAGGTTGAAGAGGATTTACCAAGAACCCAAAGACCTAAAGAAAATCCATTCTTTAACATCTAGGTTTATATGGGAGAATTTAAAAAACTAAGAATGAAACTATCAACTCTCCACAGACAAAAAGGCGAAGGGGGATTTGGTGTGCCAAATTTCCGGTGGCAGCACTGGTCATTGTACTGTGTCCTCACTTCAAATGGTTGAATCCTACTTTTCGTGTGTCTAGGAGTACAGTGGAAGAGAACATGATGTGCCCTCACATCTTACGAGATCTGTTCTACTCCCACATTTCACTCAAACTGTCAAGAAAGAAATGTGGCTCAATTATTACTGAAGTAATCTCCACCCGGCATCAGGTCAAAAAACACAGCAAAATTCTGTCTAACTGGTATCTTCACTCTCCATTTCCATAGCAATAACCTTCAAATGGGAAGCTGTCAATTTCAGCAGTTTCATTTCCTCAATGGAGCAGTAAAGAGGTGCACGCTCTCTGTGACATGTATGGTCCCGAAGGCCTCGATGTATTTCAGGACATTCATAAACATTTCAATCTACCTGGCACATCTTTTTCTATCTCCAACTCTGGGCAGCATTGCACACTTATGAGGGGTCTTAGAACATACCTCTCCCCACACATCCATTTCAAAAAGTTCTCACCAGTCTTACATAAGGCGTCCTGTAAGCCTCGATCTGCTGACAGACTGGAAGGTGGACCTCTCCTCAAATAGCTCCAGCAGAAAATTTTGAAACTAATTTGGCACAGCATGCAACTGTCCTCCAGGAACCCCAACCATGAAGTAATTCATTTTAGGTTAATATGCAGAGCATACTTCATTCCCCACACATTGCATAGAATTGAAGCTTTACCATCACCAAACTGTACCCTATGCACTAGAAATGCATTGGACACATTTTCCATATGATGTTGGAGTGCCCAAGGGTTGTAGAGATGCTATCAAGCACATTGTCCAGAACAATTCCCGACTCACCAGAAGTCCTGTTATTTAATGACAGCTCCAACTTGGAACTCTGTGTTAATCAGTGATATCTCTGGCTGGCTGGCCTTACAGCTTCCAAGGGACTAATAACCTAGAAAAACAGAAGGAAAAGTGGGTTAACCCTAACTCACTCTCTCTCTTTACATGGCTCTGGGTTTATTGCAGTCTAGAACTGCACCTAATTACTATTTTGTATTGATTAATCTAACTCATTTATCTAATCCATTGATTATTTTAAACTTTAAACTTGTTTCATTAATATTTTAGTTTTCTATTCAATCATTGAATCATCATCATCTCATTTCTATGTCACTGCTGCGCAGTTGGCCTGTTTAAGTACTGAAAACGGTTATCACTGATGATTTATTTCATCACTAGAGTAATATACAGATAAGATCATTACTGGAAAATGTTGCTGACCTTTGCATCAGTGAGACAGGGAAAATCATTTTAACGATTTTCAGACTGTAACAACAGACTGCAACTCTAACACTCTAATGTTAGTTAAAGCTATTTTCACACACTTGCGTGGCCATTAAAGCAAAGAGAATATAGAAAACAGTCCATTAACAACATTAGATGATGCATGGTGTAATGTTACATTACCATAACAGCAGCGGTGCAGAAACATACTTTCAACATTGGGACGATGAGGAGCATTTCAAAAATCAATTTTAAATGACTTCTTCTAGCAGAAATATATTCTGCGTGCTGAGAATCCCAATATTTCATGCTGGGACGGTGCTTGCTGTCTCTGCCCTCTTGAAAAAGTGCTCGCTTTGGCTTGTGCGTATCAGTTGTACTGCTGTGATAAGCCATTTCCAATTTGCAGAGCTCACAGAGCACCACATAAAAATACTCCCACACTTTAGATGATCCTCAGCAAAGTTTTTTAACTGCAGTTAGTCCTCTAGAAAATCCATGCTTCGTGTGGGTGAGGTTGCATTAACACTGAACATGTCCCATGTCCAAATCATACCAAATTTGACAGTGCACATCTTTCGGCCCCCAGCAGTACACCTGTGAAGTGAACAGTAGATCAGATGAATGGTCCTTATGCAAAGGACATAAATACAGACAGACAGAGATTCCTTGCTTTGTGGTTAGAATATGCAAAGATAGCTTCTTGAGTTCATAGACAGCAAGCATGGGACACTGGGCTGCCATCATGCACTATAATAAGTGATGGCTATAATAAGTAGCTCGTCTCTCTGTCCATAAGGTCCAGGATAGGTGGTGTTGCAGGAAGCCAGAGGGAGGGGTATAGGAGAGGGGTTGGGGATCACAAATGCTCTTATTTGTTTGTTTGTTTTCTTTCTTTCTTTCTGTCTTTTTTTTTTTTTTTTTTTTTTTGTATTGGTTGCTTGTAAATTTTGTACTGATAGTGCAAGGATATATGTGATTTTCTTCCATCTACTTTATTTGGGATCTGTCAAACCCCAACCCTCGAGGATCGAAAAACTCTTTCCACTTATATTTTTATCAGTCTATTTATTGTTGTTGTTGTTGTTGTTGTTGTTGTTGTTGTTGTTGTCGAAAACATGTATTTAAAAAGCACAAACAGCTTCACACATTGGTATCCTCAATAACATGACAGCCTCTGTCTCCTGTGCTCAACTTCACTTTTCTCCACTGTCCTGGAGTGTCTAAGTATCAGCATCTGAACGGACAGCCAGAGAAACAGGGGTTGAAAAAGAGGAACTGAGAGAGATGGAGGGAAAAAGAGCTGTTGAATAGAGGAGGGTTGTCGCACTCAGAAAGGAGGAGGAGGAGGAGGAGGAGGAGGAGCGCAGCTGTCCAAACACTGAGCCCTTCTGTACCTGCCTTACAGCTAGTCCTTCCTCCTCACACCCCTCTGTCCTACCCTCCTTTAACCCTGTACCAAAATTCAGTGTGCCTGCCTCCGATGCTTGTTGTAGCCTTTATTGTAACCATGACACAAATTTCCACTATCCATCACAAAGTAGTATAACCAAGTTGTCTACGTGTTTTACAGATTTATTGTTCAACAGATTTGTAAGTTTTGATGTCATGTCAATAGGGGCATCAGGACAGTTACAAACACTGTATGTATGTCTTATTTTGGTGGACTACATATAACATGTATATAACATATCCAATGCATCCTTTGTACTACAGTGATATTGCTGAAAAGCGTATGATTTTTTAAGTAAGTCATATACAGCAGAGGAAAGCATCAGATCTGTGTGGAGCAAATTTCCTCAAATTAATACATGAAACAAAAACAAATACCACATTTCCTCTGTGCTTTATACTGCACAGCTGTTTCAGGTTTGACTGGCACAGTTTAAATTTTTTTTTATCACAAATACCTGGACAAGTTCATGAGTGAAGAGTGCACTTTAACAAGGCTTACCTGTCCAACATGAATCTCAGTTCTCCTGTGCTTCTGGGGAAACTGTGGCCCTCAATCATGTAGTCAATCAATCAATAGTAACTTTGTAACTATGGCATATAAATTATTGTAGAAGGAAATGATTTTTAATGCGATGGCATTGCATGTTGAAAAAAGTTAGTGGGTGTAATGCTGGGTTTTGCAGTATTATCCAATGACCACGGTCTTGCCAGACGATAGGTGATAGGGTTTGCCAGTGCTAGGTAAAGTAAACTGAATTTGAATATAGCATGAGTGAAGTGAGTTTTATGGCTCCTGGTGAAGGTGTTCTCATTAACTGTTCTCTGCTGAGATTACAGTGACATTTTAAAAACCCATTGGAACTTATCACACATAAGCTATGTGCACACTATTATATTTCCATTGTAAATTTGTGTTTTAAATCCACTTTTCTTGCGAAACAGAAGGGTCACAATAAACTACACAGGTCAGTGCTATATAATCGAACATTCCCACGCCTTGGACTAGGCCTCCAACTCAATGCACAAACTAATACAGGGTCTGCAGCATTTCCAAAAGTCTGCTCTGGATTCTAAAATGCCGGAGCACTATGGACAGGAGGTGGCAAAAGGTTTATTAGTGTGAATGTAGCCATAGACACAAACAACCATTCACACTCACATTTACACATATGGACTTCCTATAGAGTCACCTGTTACCTGCACACGGAGCCCTGTTGCTGTGAGGCAGCACCACTGTGCAGCCATGAAATAAATCAGATAAATCAAATAGGCCTCTTGAATTTGTCAAAGTGAACCATACTCAGAACACATTGGTTGAGTAATATTCTTTCATCTAATAGGACCCACAATCACATATTGCCTCATTAAGTGGTTATGGGGAGAGGTTGGAAAATTGTCCCTATACTTTCCGTCTGAATCAGCCCTCTGAGCAGGCCTCCTGTGGGCCCATTACAACATCAAAAAAGCCTTTAACATACACAGGAAGCTTGAAAGGGTTAAAATGAGTGCTAAGTAATTGCTCATTCATTTATCTTGAACACATCTGGCTTCTTTTCTGGTTTGTGGTTACAGCAAATACATGTACAATAATGACGCACCGTACAGTGCATGCAGTATACTCTGCCTGCTTTTTCTATTCTCTCTCTCTCTCTCTCTCTCTCTCTCTCTCTCTCTCTCTCTCAGAGGACTAAAAGGTTCCCGTTGATTCATTCTCCTGATTCTGTATTTGTCACCAAATCTTTTCTTTGTCTTTCCTGATGAGGATGGTCTTCAATCCTGCCCTGGATATTCTTAACAAATACCTCCAGAATTGAAATTCAGGGGCCCTTGATGGGAAAAGCCTGTGACACTCACTAAGCAGAGACAAGTGGCCAGAATAACATGTGTGATAAAAAGCTATAATAACAACAACAGTCCACCACCTTAAAGCTAGAGTAGATAAGAAGCATTTGTTGAAATTTTCGTCTGACAGCAAACAATAAATAAAATGCAACCGATTAACAACATTAACCACGTTTATTATTGTTCTCCACAAACTTCATTTTGATAGTTTAGCTGGCTAACTGGACGTTGTATACTCATTATTGGTAATTTGACCTTGAAGCCCTGCACATTGAAAAATGATGCTAATGTGGCTTGAAAAGTGAGGCCAAGGTGTCCTGACCAAGTGTCCATATGTAACAAGGTGGGAGTGAGAATGTGTTGCAATAACCCAGGAGCACAGTACATGAAGAACGAGTGAGCCGCTACAGCATCGACAGACTGTCTTCAGCAGCTAACCCAGTAGCATCAAGCACACACCCACAGCTGTGGGCAGTAACTGCCAGGCCAGGTAGTCGATTCAGACTGAAAGTCAACCTAATCTCATCACAACCTCCGTGAACCAATAATGTTGTTGCTGTCAAACTTTAAAACGGTGCCTTTCTCTGCTGTGGCCAGCTGTCATTGCAGTGTCAGGTCAATTCAGCCCTCCTCTTCCTCCTCTTTTGTCACATTCATCAAGGGTCCTTCCACTGAGCTCACTCACATCTTCACCCCTTCACCACCACCACCAGTGTCATGGTGGGGAGGTGGGGGTAGTTCCTGTATGCTCATGGCATCCTTAAAACCTTAAAAAAATGACATTACAATGGTGTTGCAATTTCCAAAGACTCCTCTCAAATTTCTTCAACTCTCCTTTCGTGTACTATGTTACATGATTTTATTATTCTTTAAGCACCTTCTTTTAAGTCTCCTGACTGAAATGTGGTAATTGAACAGTTTTTCACCATGCAGTCTATATTGTTCACATTCCCCTCTCTCATGTTGTGTCCTCAGGTTGTTTGCCACCAAGTGCAGCGGCTGTCTGGAGAAGATAGCACCCACAGAGTTTGTAATGCGAGCTCTGGAGACTGTTTACCACCTCAGCTGCTTCTGCTGCTGCGTCTGTGAGCGCCAGCTGTGCAAGGGAGACGAGTTTGTTCTGAAAGAAGGTCAGCTGCTGTGCAAGAGTGACTATGAGAGGGAGAAGGACCTGCTCAGCACAGTCAGTCTAGACAACTCGGACTCAGGTAACACTGGGTATTCTGAAGCAGACTACACTGCACACCCAGTGAATTTGGAAACACATCCAATTAATTCCTTCATGTATGAATCTCTAAGTGAAATATTGGTTCTCATTTGCATCAAACCAATGGAATTTTACCTTGCCTGTAATGCAGAAAAAGAGAGTTAAATATAGTTAGACATGAAACGGCAGTCAAGTCTATAATGAAATAATAATCTGGTGACAGATAAAAGTGAGGATGAGAATCTGGATGTGAAGTCAGAGAAGTGTCCTGCAGCAGGGAAAGGCAGCGATGACAGCAAAGACCCTCGCCGGCCCAAACGGCCACGCACCATCCTGACCACCCAGCAGAGGAGAGCCTTCAAGGCCTCCTTTGAGGTCTCCTCCAAACCCTGCAGAAAGGTGAGCAGACAGGATTGAGTATAGTGAGATATTGTACTGAAATTATGCATTTATCAAACTGCAGAATGACATTGTAAAGTTTTTCTTGGTGGCCATCACGGAACTTTTACACTCTTGTTTCTGTTCTGTCATTACTTTTGTTAAATCTGGAAATTAGACAGGGAACACTATTGCTAACAGTATTTCAACATGAGGAAGACACACAAAACAAACACATATCACAAAGCAAGATGAACAGTGTGTAGGAAGAAACTAGAGAGTCCCATATATTCCTGGTGTTATAACTGAGTCTGAGTTTAACAGATAAAAGAAAGAAAAAATCTGTCCATCAGTTTCTACATAGATAAAGTTAAAATGTACAGCTGAGATCACTGCAGTTTTTAAGAAGTTAACTGTTTTTTGTCACAAAACAAACATTTTAGATTAAGAGATACATCCAGATATCATTATTTAAATCACATCCTATCCCTTGAAAAAAGGAATATGATGTGTTTCAGATGGGCCTAGTTTGGTATTGGCCATAAACTCTGGCATTCCCCAAGTCAATTATACATTGTTACATTGTTTTCTATTTCTACTGTTTTATCAATATTAAATTCTTTGCCTCTATGAAGTGTCTATGAATATCCAACTGTGCTGACATAGACTCACTAACCACATCACAACTTGGCTTTTGAAAAGATTGCACTACTTTAAGTTTGTAAAAATGGCTAATGAGGGTGACTGTGCTGTGACTTGCAGGTGAGAGAGACCCTGGCTGCAGAGACGGGACTCAGTGTTCGTGTGGTCCAGGTCTGGTTCCAGAACCAGAGAGCAAAGGTCAGTAAAGCTGTATATGGAAAAAATACTGATATATACAGTGCATCGGGAAGTATTCACACCCTTTCACTTTCCCCACATTTTGTTATGTCACAGCCTTTTTCCAAAATGGATTACATTCCTTTTTTGTCTCATCAATCTACACAAAATACACCATAATGACAAAGTGAAAAAGGTTTTTTAGAAATTTTTGCATTTTTTATTGAATAAAAAACTGAAATATTGCATGTAAATAAGTATTCACACCCTCTACTCAGTACTTTCTTCAGGCATCCTTGGCAGTGATTACAGCCTCAAGTCTTCTTGGGTATGATGCTACAAGCTTGGCACACCTGTATTTGGGGTAGTTCTCCCATTCTTCTCCACACATCCTCTCAAGCTGGGGAGCGTCGCTGCACAGCTATTTTCAGGTCTTTCCAAAGATGTTCAATCGGGTTCAAGTCTGGGCTCTAGCTGGGCCACTGAAGGGCATTCACAGACTTGTCCGGAAGCCACTCCTTCGTTGTCTTGGCCGTGTGCTTAGGGTCGTTGTCCTGTTGGAAGGTTAACCTTCACCCCAGGTCCTGAGCACTCTGGAGCAGGTTTTCATCGGACCAGAGAATCTTGTTTCTCATGGTCTGAGAGTCCTTTAGGTGCCTTTTGGCAACCTCCAAGCAGGCTGTCATGTGCCTTTTATTGAGTAGAGGCTTCCGCCTGGCCTCTCTAATATAAAAGCCTGACTGGTGGACTGCTGCAGAGATGGTAATCCTTCTGGTAGGTTCTCCCATCTCCACAGAGGAACGCTGGAGCTCTGTCAGAGTGACCAGGGTTCTTGGTCACCTTCCTGACCAAGTCCCTTCTCCCCCGATTGCTCAGTTTGGCTGTGCGGCCAGCTCTAGGAAGAGTCCTGGTGGCTACTGTGCCTCTGCTTTTCACTCATTAGTGGAGATTTCAGCTGTCTTACAGTCTTACTGCCATGAATTCAGCTGTTATGTTGTTTTGATCCAAAAACAGATCCATATTGGCACCAGCAAACACAGGCTTACAAAGTCAAGGATGAGAAGGGTGACTATCAGCTTTCAACTAAAGCAGCGTTCAGTTCATAAAGAAAACTTTAAATCATGCATTCTGGTGTAGTGTAATAATCTACCCTTGAGATTAATGCATGACCCAGTTTATTAGTTAGATTTAATTTTGGATATATTCTTTAGGTTGCAAAATGCTGTCCTAATAATACCTGTTAAGTGGCTTATTAAGTTGCTCACTGGGTTTCAGAGACAGCAAGACGAGTTTGGTGTCAACCTCCTGCCTGTGACCTCTAGCACCTACCACAAGGATCTCAGCCGTGTCTGTGTTTAACTGCAGAATGTTTGGGGTCATTCATTTGTCTTATGTCACCGATATAGTTGACTAGGTGATTTATAGGGCTGGGGTTATGAAAGTAAAATATAGAGTTGTGTATCATCAGCATGATGAGTAGTCAAATATATTGTGCTATTGTCCTGATGGAACCAAGTGGCAGCATATACAGATTAAACGATAAGGGCCTATAACTGAGCCTCATGGGGCCCCAACAGCTAAGGTTAAAGTAGCCAGATTTTAAGTTGTCAAGAGGTACAGAGAATATCCTGCTAAGAGTGTCAGTTAATGACGCTCAGTCATAGTGTCAAAGGCTGTTGTCAGGTGTAGTTATACCAGCACTGTTGATGTTAGGATCATTGATTACTTTTATTTGAGCTGTTTCAGTGATGTTGTTCGTCTTGATCTTAGAGTAGTAAATTGTTTTGTATCAGGATATTTGGGGTTATGTGGAAGTGCCCTGGGGTGATTCTGCAGTTAAATGCTAGATTCTCACTAAAGTCCTCTAAGAAGCCATGTTTAAGTTTGGGAGGGTCACACAGTATAACGAATAGCTCGGGGGATACAGATTTACAAACAACAGCATCATATTCAAAAGATGAGAAATTCCAAAATAGATATAATTTATATGATGAGCTTAGAGGGCAGCAACTCCCCCACCCTTCCTGTTGCATCTTGTGCAATGTATAAAACTTACATTTTCAGTTTTAGATATCTCTGTCAAGTCTTTGTTAGCAGTCTCATCCAGCCTGGTTTCAGTGAACATAATACAATCAAGTTTGTTGTTACACATGGTGTCATTAACGATGAAAGTTTTGTTAGATAAGGATCTGACATTTAGCAGTGTCTGCTTTAGACTACTAGTAGCAAGAAGCAACAGCTAAGTATGACACAGCAGATTTACCATGGACAAGTTTCTCCAAGTGAGCACCATTATGGCCAACTGATCCAGGTGATTTTTTTACTGCAGTTATATCTATTGCTGATTATTGCATGATGGGGCAAACTGTGAGAGGAGTACTAAAGATACTCACCTTTGACCTTCATGTGGTGAAAAACATGTTCATAGATAAAAGATGAGATCCTGCATGATCTAGATGGTCATGTTTAAAGAGATCTGTTCTGTGGTTGAAGGTGAAGTTGTCCATGTAAGGGACGTTTCTGGTACAGCAGTAGCCTTTAAGACAGATGTACAGTTGCATTTATATGCAAAACTTGTTGTTAAAATGGAGGGAGGGCAGTGGGCCAGCAATTATACATTGTTTTCCTGAAGTTCAGTGGCATCTCCACAGTTTTCAGTGTGTTCAGATCCAGGTTGTTCTGACTGCATCAGAGAACCAGTTGTTCAGCCTCCCATCGGTATGCAAACTCTTCAACGTCTGACATGCAGTCATTGGTGTAGAGATCATTCCTGGGGGTGCTGATGGTCTATGTGTTGGATGTGATTTTCTCAAGGCTCATCTTCCTGTCTGCCAGGGAGTTTGTTATCTACTGACAGGTGGAGGCTGGCACAGTGAGCTGGGTGAGTTTTGAGTGGAGGATTTCTGGGATGATCGTGTTGAATGCTGAGCTGTAGTCCACAAACAGGATCCTTGCATATGTCCCTGGATGGTGAAGGTGCTGCAGGATGTAGTTGAGTTCCATGTTGACGGCGTCCTCCACCGACCTGTTTGCACAGTGGGCAAATTGCAGAGGTCCAGCTGGGCGCCTGTGATGTCTTTCAGCTGAGTCAACACCAGTCTCTCAAAGGATTTCATGACCACAGACGTCAGGTTGACGGGTCTGTAGTCATTTAATCCTGAGATTGAGGATTTTTTTGGCACCAGAGTTATTATGGAGCTTTTGAAGCATGAGAGAATGTCACACAGCTCCAGAGATTTGTTGAGGATCTGTGTGAAGATGTGTGTCAGCTGATCAGCACAGACTTTTAGACAGGAGGGGGACAATAAAAATGCAATAATCTCATAATTTACCCTGTAATAAATTGAGGTAGCAATTTATATTATCTGCTACATCTATGCAAAGTAGCTTGTTGCAAACTTAGTTTTTGTCCTGTTCTTATCGATTTCTGTACTTTATAGACATATACATTTTTGAACCAGTCCTTACCGCAGTGATTAATCAGATCTTCCTCTACATTATAAATCTAGACCTGTGATGTACTTAGATATGTCCACTTAGGTGGATTTGTTCTTTTTTACCTATTCATGGCGGGCCATCTCTCCATTTCTTGCAACCATTTCTTTTTAGATTTTCTTCTTTGAATTATGTCATGTTAGGAATCTTGTTGGTGAAATACATTTTCCTTGTAATCACAATCATAATCTGTAATGTCTTATGAGCTCAGGTGCATCTTTTTACTTGGTAATGATGTCAATTCATATTTTCATTAGTGGTTGCTGAACTAAACATTGGAATATCCAAAGCACTCAAAATTCTGAAAATATTTGCTGGGGTCTCAGGTGTGGTTTGACCATTTCACACATTTTTGTTTGTAATTTGATATTGAAATATATATTTTAGGGGAGGTTGACAAATGAGCTCTCAATCTGTCAATGTCAATAAATGCCTGACAGCCACATACTAAGATTTTTACTCTGTTTATTTATTTACAGATGAAGAAGTTAGCCCGCAGACAACAGCAACAGCAGGAGCAACACAACAGCCAAAGGCTAGGCCAAGGTGAGGATTTATCATTTGTCTGTGTGTACACTGCGCTGGTTAGTTAGCTGATTTCTCTGATGTTGCAAAAAGAAAAGCACAATTGATATCCATCTGCAAGACGTAATTTGTCCATTATAATTGTAATGACTGGGATTACTGAGAACTACGTAATTCATGAATCATTTGGAGAAACAGCTTGAAATATTAAATTTATTACAGGAACAATAAACAGAGGACAGTCACTCAGCAAACACTCCCAGTTTTGTAGGCTTTAGAATGAGTCCCATACTCTGAAGTCTGCTGGTAAATATGAGTTTGCCGATGGCAGGGCTATAAAGTGTGGGCTACAGCCATGATTCTTGCTGCAGCACAGCCCCTCATAGCTAGCAGGCTTATTGCCACCGTGGTCTCACAGCGGATATGAGCATACAGTTTAGATAAGTGTCTCAGTGCTTTGGCAAGCACTGCCTCTATCTGTTCAGGGACTTCCAGCATGTCAATATTGGCATAGCAGCATGGTTTATTTCTCATGGAAGCTGCTGCTGTTAACCAAATGAGCTAAGCAAACTAGCAAATGGGGGTTGTTTGAAGTTGATGATATGAAGCCTCCTGGATGACTGGTGAGATGTCTTCAAGCCAGTCAGTTTAGATAATGCATTTACAGTATATGTTTTTAAGAAGCCTTTTGTTGTACAGTATTCACAGTCTGTAGAGAAAAACATGGATGTAGCATCTTTGTTCACATCCATATGGATTTTTGGTGCCCAATGCTGTAGAACAACAGAATTATATATATTTTTATTGCCTTGTGAGTATATAGTATATTTATTTATTTATGACAATAATATCTATACAGTGGCATGGGAAAGTTTGGGCACCCCTGATCAAAATTTCTGCCATTGTGAATAGTTAAGTGAGCAAAGATGAAACATTGGCTTCAGTATTTTAAGCAACTCAAGAGATTTGAGCTCTCAGATAACTTTTATCCAGATTTTATCCTGACCTTGATTAGCTTGATAGGGCCATGAATTGTTTCATGATTCATATAGCCTGGGAAAATCAAGATAGTGACTTGGCTAATGTAAACATAAGTGTCCATTATCTGGTTATAAAACACTTGAAATGTGTGTAAATATAAATGGTGCCCATTATGTACAGTAAGACACATTTACACCTTTCATTAAGTAAAAAAATAGTACTGCTGATAGAGGAATTCAAAGAAAGACATCCGGTGGAGTTTTCATTGAGCTTTAACACATTACTAAGGCATGAAAGTCCAAAACTATTGAACACAAGGAAACAGAATGAAAATGATTTACACAGAGTCAGCGAAGGTGGGTGAAGGTGAGAAGCCCACACAAATATAGGAAGACAGTGATAACTGCAGCTCAGAGTTGTAACCCTGTTCTCACTTGTGCCACTAACTTTTACAGAGGTAATATCAGGTTGTATGGAGGACCTGCTCAGCTCCTACTCAGGGCCTCTACCTCCAAACCATCAGCAGCTGGTGACCATGGAGCACAATAGCTACAACACTGACCCCTTCCAGCAGGGCCTCACTCCACCACAGATGCCTGGTGACCAACTGAATCCCTACGGTGAGCATCACACTCAATGCACTATGCCTGTGCCTGTGGATGAGTGTTAAGCACTGTGGCCTTTCTGTGTTCTCTGTATTCTCTGTGTTTCCTTCCATATTAATGTGAACTGTGACACTCTTCGATAGCTGTCTCCAGCTGGAGATCTGTCCAAACTGTTTCCCTACCTGCCACTCAGTGCATGCTGGGATAGGCTACAGCTCTCCAACCCCATTAGGGGAGTAGTGTAGTGGTTTTACATTACTCTCACTATAGTATGAGACTGCCTGTTGCAGATTTGTGACACTTGTTGATTGAAGATACTATTAAGTTGCATTATGGGAAATATAGGATCCAGTGTCAGAGTCAGGATATCTCAGCCTGTGTCTTTGATTTTGACCATTCATTTCCAGTTTGTGTGTTTTTGCTCCACAATTTTATCAAACTGTAATACTAAACCACTGTGGTACCTCTTTAATGTTTTGAAGTTAAATACACATCACAGTTGGGCTTCAGAATATCAACAATGGATTGAGACAAAATTTAGGAGGCAATTGGGTGCCACAATAAATTTAGTGAGTATATCTTTAAAATAAGACCAGACAAAGATAATATATAGACAAACCAATACAAGTGTTAAAAAATGTTCATGGTGATCTCCGCTATAATGACACTTCCCGTGTTCTATCAATGTTAACCTCACTCCCATTTTATTGGCTGTGATGGTAATTAACCAGTAAGTCATGACAGCTGACTAAACACAGATAACCTATCAAATTGTCATCATTTAGACCCAGTGAGCCCAGTAAAACCAAGTGACACCCAGGAGAGCAGTACTACACATCTGTGTGCCTGTCCAACACACACACACACACACACACACACACACACACACACACACACTTTTTCTTCATTTAGTATGCATGGATATGTGAATATGCAAATAACCCCACCTCTATCTCCACCCACCCCTCCGTTGCTTGCCTGCAGCTCATGTGTACCTGCTCACCTTCAACTCTGCTCATCAAACACACAAACAGCACTTTCTGTCAAAAAGCCCTGAAGGAAAACTAACCTCATCTTGCATTATACGAGTAGCTTATGAGGAAACCCTTTACTATGACATGCTTTCTTAGTGAACAACCCCAAAGACAGTTATTTCTGTCGGAATAATTGTAATAAATATGCCCACCATATTCATTGACTAACATTATCTAGCAGATCTCAGATTTGTTTGGACAACAACCTTGAAAGGGGCAAAAGAGTTGAGAATATTGGTGCAAATGGATAATGAGATTAGAGCATGTCTACTGAAGTGGTCGCATTAACCAAGTTACAGAGGTCCTGCCTCAGTGGCTCCGACTGCTGAGGAGGAATGTCTTTTGTACTCATATGGAAATGAATATTCATCGACAGGAGTTAATGTGTTATTCCACGAATTTTTGCACATGGAAAGCAATATGTTTTTTCCCAATCTCTCCTTAACATCTGTGATGATGGAGCCACATATAATCAAGATGGAAGTAGAAGGCGATGGGAAACTCTCAAGGCTGTTAAGTTCAAGACAGTAAACCTGTTGCTTAGCTCCAGCTTTGAGGCAGGTGAATGGGTAGAGGTTGCGATTTCTGTTTCGAACCAGGGTCCAGTGATCTTCAGACAAAGGACTTGGACAAAGCAGTGTCTTGTGCTCTGCCCCTGCTTGAACCGAGGAGCAGTTCACAGTGTTTGCAGGAGTACAGGCTACAGAAGTGGAAGGAAGCCAGAAAACTGTTGCTTCCAGAGACTCTGGATTTAAGAGAGCCCCAGCTGCACCTTTCAGTAAAAATGTGTGTTCCAATCAGATTGGCCTCCACATCTGACATCACAGAAGGCTTAGGCCCACCTCCATACAGTTGAAGTCTTCTAACTTGGTCACTGTCCCACCCACTGGATACAGAGCGAATCTGCATCAGTCATCAGTGTTATTACCTCGCTCATTCTGTCTCCAATAACAGGAAGATGTCACAGATACAAAGAAAAAATGCCATTTTCTCTGTTGTTGGCTGCAACAACCAACACAAAAATCTTCATCTACTCTTACCATTTTAGGATGTCAAGACCCAGTGAATTAACTGTATTTTTGTAATGGCAATGTGACAGACATGTCCCCACAACACTGTAAAAAATGTGTGTATTTTACTCCCAGACTGCTTTGTAAACGAGGGCCGGTAACAATAAAAGCTTAACGATTGATCAGTACCAGCTGTCCATGACCTGACTTCAAACTTGGAAGCTCCAAGTCTTGCCATGTTTTATATTGGTTTACTGTTTGTTTTGTAGGTTAGCCTGTTGAACTTTGCATTAGCATGTTGCTCAGCTTGTGTGGCTACTCACACGATCTTGGGCATTGTTGGGCTAATGCTGTAATATTGAGGGACAGCAAAGAGAAACTGTGTGAAACTGTGTTTAAACCCGGGCTCTATTTTGGAGTGTAAATGACCAATAGGAACAAACATTTTTGGATTTGGTCCAGTAGATCTTCTCGGTCGGCAGCCGTGACACAGGCTGCAATGCCTGTGACATAATCCTTGCAAGCAACTGCGCCAGTCAATGTCAATGAAGGACAAACCTCATTTTAAGCCAATACCAAAAGTAGAAGGTTGGATGCTGCTAACAGTCTTTTCATGTTGCTTTCCGTGGAACTTTATAGTGTACCGTTACTGCAGCACTAGCTCAACTAGTATTGTTTTTTTTTGTAATACAGATGCCAGTTGGTGTGTGTATGCGTGTATGTGCATACATGTGCGTGTGTTTGTGAGTGTGTTACCATACTCTGAAGGTAACGATATACCTACGTGTGAAAAAGAAATGGTTAAACTATGGGAATAAATTTTCTTGGCAACATTGTGTAGCTTTGATCAGCACCCAGCAGCTAGCTTGCGCAGACCATAAAAAAATGTAATGTTAGTGGCCTGCTGAGCAGTGAGGCCAAGGCTAAAACAGATCAGATTCCTGCTTGAACATGTTCAGTGCATGTTAACATTAAAAGGAAGCAGCTAAACTTGGAAGCTTAAAGCATTGGCAGAGCTGTGAGCTGCAGTGCCTGCTCTGGCAACAATCTGGCTCAGGCCTGTGGTAGCTGACCAATCAGAGCAGAGTGGACTTTTCAGAGGGGGGCTTAAAGAGATAGTTTCAGACAGAGGCTGAATAGAGGTGCTGCAGCGACAGTATGAGGAAAATGTGTTTTTTGAATATTAACCATGTAAGTCTATTTAGTAGATCACCCAAATAAAAGTATGAACTGGAAAATTGGCATAATGTGTCACCTTTAAAATTCTGTGGGAATGAGGAAGTCACAATGTCTAGTACAGGAGGTGATGTTCTAAAGAAACCAGAGAGAAATATTATACCAAATGAACTTGATGACATGATGACTTCAGTTTAAAATGGTTTTAAGTTAGGACTGTTTGTAATCTCAAACCCACAAACTATGAATGTGACCACTGACCACTTACGAATATAGCATCATCCTTAAGATTAACCTACAATGGAAAAGGAACAGCGTTTATTCAAATGTCCCTTCATTGCCATCTAGTGTATGATCTTAATTGTGAATCAATAATGGCCAGAAAGACTGTTTTATGAAGTTTCATGAGCTGAGTGTTACCATCAATTCTGTGGTTGTGTTGTTGACCACGTTTCCAGCTGGACCTGTGTGAGTTATAGGGTAATATTTTATTGATTCATTTATTATTTCATATATTTTTTGTTCCATGTGTGGGAGAGTCTGAGAGTGAGACGTTGGAAAGTGGCGCATGAGAGAAAATTAAAAAATGAGAGAAACAATGTTGTTTAAACCTGTTGGTTTAAAAAAAACCAAACTTTTTTTCTATTAATAACCTATGCTCTGACTGCTTTTATTAACTTAAAAAGAAATGTTAACCTCAAGTTTGAGTTGAGTTAGGATGTGACTTTTTAAATAAGATTAAATGATTGTGTAAAATAGCCCAGCAAGGAACCAGACAAGTTTGCAAATCTCTTATCTTATATTATAATTTGTCTGGCTAGTGTTCAAACTAAAATAGCCTTATTTTTTTTGAGTGAGCAGTGAGTGATTTAAGCGGTGCGGGGTCAAACCTGAGTGGAGCGTGGAGTGACATTATGCGAAGCGCCTTGGAGCAGCTTGGAGCAGCTTGGAGCGGCTTTGAGCGCTCCAAGCTGCTCACATGCTCTGTGCCCCACATGCCACATATCCACACACTGACTGCCTGCACACGGCTCAAGAGGATGGGGAGAGAGATTACACTGTGTATTGCAATAGTCCTTCTAGACTTACTGTAGGCTACATGTTACATTGCTCTTTGGGAGTTCTTTGTACTGCTCTGTTAATTAACAGGACAAAGTAAAAATGTTGTTGATAGAAGAAAAAACAAACAAGATTGACTTTTTGTGGTTCTTCATACTATACAATCACACAATATTTATATCTGAGGTTATGCTGCCACCTGATAGAAATCCCAATACACTACAAAGCAGTTAAAGTAACCTATAGGCCTCATGCAGAGATTCCACTGGGCAAGGCTGCATTACTTTCCAGCTGCAATGTGATTTTGTTCTGTCTTCCATATGGCTTCATACTCCTTGGAGCGTTTCAGAAGTGGAGTGCTCTGCTTGCCTGATTTTGTTTATTTGCTGAGATTTTGCTAATTTGGTAATTGTTTTCTTGATGTCTGTGTTCCTACCATGGTTAATTAGGTGACATAGTTAAATGTTTTCTTGTCTGTTGTTGTTTTTATTGCTGATATATGAATAGTCTGCACAAGGTATTTTATGTTGAAAATTGGTTGTTCCTGTGTTTGACTTCTTGCCTGGCTCGATCTACTCTGTGCAGCTTGACGTGGCTCCCATCAAAAATAGAGTAGGCATGTATCCTCTGCAAAGCAGAGCAGAAAGCTGCTTCTGGGAAATGTGCTGCAGTGTTTTTGGCAGAATCACAAGCGTTATTAAGAATGACCGTGATCAACTCGGATGGCCGCATTGCAGCCTTGACCTCAACTTTGGACTTGTCATTAAGATGTCATTAAACGTCATAAGACCAGTTTGACAACAGGGAATATGTTAAGCTTACATAAATGATTTATGGAGTTTCCCAATGGAAAGATAGTAGCTTGACTTGTTGCTAAAGTAAGCTAATCCCTAACTGCTGCTAATTGTACAACACTCAGCAGCCTCCAGTGAACATGGCCAGACTGGGACTGAACAGCCTCCAAGACCAGCGTAGGCCAGTTTGACAACACAGAATACAGTAACATTGCAGAGGTGATTTATTTAGTTTTCTGATGGACAGATAGCTTTACTTTCTGTAAAAAAAAAAAAAAAGTACATTAACAGCTGCTAACTGTAGCCACCATTAGCTAGTTAGTTTGGTTAGCCATGCATAGAGCAGATATACCTGACTCAGTCCTGGGGTGCCAGGAGCCAAACCTGGCAAGAAAACTCCTTCTGCGTTCCCTGTCGACCGAGGCTGATCTCTGTCAGTCTTGGGGGCTGTACCCCATCATAAATACCTGTTCCGCTCTGGCCATGATAAATGGGAGCCAGCAGATTGATACTGCCTATTTAGAGACTAAGGAGGGACTTGTCACTGGACAGAGTCAGCTAATAGGACTGTCACTACCCAATCTGAGTGGGACAGGTCACCCCACAAGCTGCAGGGCTGGGGGACATAACACACATTCAGAACTATATGCTACTGTAGCCAATCAATATCAGCTAATCAATATCTGCAACAAGTCCCTCACTAGTTTCCTGTTTTCACAGGAAACATGTAAAGATGTAGACATTTGACTTGTCAAAATTCTATCACTGTAGTTGAGGTCAACAAAAACATTCACGACACCATAACAATGATGTCATGACAGCCAAAGTCAAAACCAACCACAAATCACAGTGTAATGTAACACAGGACACTCAATAGTTTGATGATTAGGCTTGCTATGGCATGTTTATGTTGTCTTAGTTAATGTCAAGTTGTCATAACAAAGACTTCTCAAACAATGTCAGCTTCGCATTAAAAATTACATAATAACATAAACATTTATAAAGACTACATGGTCATGAAAGGTGTCATGTCAGTCATTTGCACACCACATCAAATAAGACAAAGCTCTCAGATCTCAACAGTTAAACTAATAAAGCACCACAGCAGTTGTGTTTGACCATGATTTCTCTGCTCTTCCCAGGTACCGACTCCATCTTCCATGACATTGACAGTGATGCATCTCTGACAAGTCTAAGTGACTGCTTCATGGCCACTTCAGATGTAGGGTCCATGCAGGGTCGAGCAGGGAACCCCATTGACCGTCTGTACTCCATGCAGAGCTCCTGCTTTGCTTCCTGAGACCCAGCCATCACTTTTGGAACAACCCCACCCACCACAGCGCCTTCCCGGCTATGAACACTGAGCACAAAACAGTGCAGACACAAGACACACAGGCCACAGGAATTTCCTGCAAGACATGAATTAACAGGGAAATGTGACTCCAGGACAGAATCCACCAAATATACCTGACTGACCTCCACCAGCCAAAGGAAAGGGAACACTTGAAAATGAAACTTCATTTGTCCCCACATGCCACCCCACCCCCTGCTGTCTGCATGGGGAGCTGAAGCAGTAGGCTACACTCTGCATTGTGTTTTACAGCTGGGTTCATTTTTTTTGAAGGGATAGCTATCAACATTTGTACAGATTTCATAATGGAAGTGTTTATTTGTGGAATGGAAATTTGGATTAAAGTTCAAGTCAGTGATTTGTTGAAAATTTAGTCCCAATCAAACTGTCACACAAACATTAGACTGCATGTTTCTCACTGCTTAATACAGTTCACTAGGTGCATTAATACTGTTGTAAGTTGTTTTCAATGGGACAATTAAACAAATGCAGTTTTGGTAATGTAAGTTAGGCCAGCTACCAAGCTTTTCTGGTGTAAAAAATTATCATCTATGAGCCAATTGATACCTGTTGCTGAATGTATATAAAGCTCTATATATAATTACTGTTCTTCAGAAACATCCAGTTTTGCATGTTAGGATGGACAGCAATTTATTTATTTCTCATCAACGTGCTAGAATACAATAAATCTAATATTTATATTTAAAAAGTATGAAACCATGAAATACGATCCCATCATAAGGTACAAAAAACAAGCATCCTAATTCATTGATTCATTCATATTTGATTCTGCTATTTATCATAGTATTTGTGTTGTTTTAGTGAATGTGTAAATTAGTATCACTTTGCTATTTATTTTTTCAATTGAGATCATCTGGACATTCTGAAGAATGCGTTTTGAATTTGCTAATTTATCAAAAGTGTTGGTACTTAAATAAAAAAATCCATCCTCTTCAATTTTCATCTTCATTTGTTGAATTACATGAGCAGCAGAAGAAAATTCATCTAATATGATCTTTGTACAAAAAGACATTTTAGTTAAAAGTACTATGCTAACCACTCACATCAGCATGCCAGCATGTCCAAGGGTGGCAATACAAACATGCTGATGTTTAGCAGGAACGTTTACCATGTCCAATAGCTTCTGTTGGCCTGTTAGCATGCTAACATTTGCTAGTAAGCATTGACCATGATGCAAAGCATGATGGTAATGTCATTATTTTTTTAGACATTTGGTCATAAACTGAAGTATTGGACAAATTTAAGTTTTGATTTGACGATGGCACAACATGAGAAGTCAGAGGATCACCAAAGTTATTACAGTGTTTCCTGAGGGGAATCTGCCTGTACCAAGTTCTGTGCTAATCCATCTACTGCAGTATGACGTCATGTTCATTTGGAGATCACCAAAGACAGTAGAATTCATCCTTAGGGGACCATAAATGTCAGAAAAAATATTAATATAATTAACCGATCCACTACTTGTCAAGAATGTATAGAACAACTGACTGACTGACCAACCAAAAGACACTGCATCAGCAGTCATGCTGCTAGTTCAAAAAAAAAAAAAAGAAAAAACCTCAGATGAAGTAAGACCACCTCATGCAACTCAAATGACACAGAACCAAAGAAAACAAGAACTCGACCAACTTGCATGGATACCAGATGAAGCTGGGGAAACATAGTTTGGGACTGAGACATCAGAGCTGTATATTACCTTCACTTCTTTCAAAAGTCTAAAGCACTGTGGGTCAACATCTACTTGTCCGTCAAACTCACTCCTGATTCTTGTTTCGTTTTCTAAGAGTAATGATCCATTTTAATCCATTACCTTGGTTCAGAGCAAGATAGCTCAACAACTGCTGACTACTGACTTTTGCATGGGAATTCATGGTCCCTGCAGGATAAATCCAAACCAGGTTTGCAACTCCCAGAGCTGTCCGTCTCATACTGCCACTTGACCAACACTTTGGTCAATCTAAAAAAAAAAAAATCAAACAAAAACAAAAAAGTTGTTTGTGTTGCCACAAAATATTTTGGTCCCCACCAAATGACGCCTAATGATTTTCATCATCCAGCATCAAGTTTGTCACAGGAAAATAGAGGATATCTGAGTTAGATATGGGATGCTTGGACATTCAGCACCATAGCTCACATTAGAACCACCGTTCATTCTTACAAGGACTCAGTTGAGGTGGTTGGGGCATCTGAATAGACTGCCTCCTGGAAGCCTCCAAACGTAGGTATTTCAGGTAACTCCAACCGGAACATTATATCTCCCATCTGACCCTGGAATGCCCCAGGGACCCCAGGGTGATGCAGGAATTACTGGGATTTATGTCCATAATAAACAAGTCTGCATGTCATGGTTTATGTTCAATGCCAATGATCAGTGTCAGTGCAGGAAGAAGTGTTCCCTTTAGTACCAATGTAAAAAAAACAGGGTGTGAACATTGGGGATTGATTTTCCTTTGTATCAAGAACTGCACACAGACCTGCAATTAATGTTCACCTTTTTATTAAATGTTACCACAATGGTTTCCTAACCTCAACCAAATGTTTTAGTTGCCTACCAAACCCTACCTTAACCAACGCTTGCAGAATTTTCTAATATTAGTGTATGTGGTGATAGTGTTGTGAAAAGGATACTATGACAAATCAACATTAAGACATCCATTATTTGTGACGCTGCACAGTATATGCACACACACACACACACACACACACACCATGCTTGGTGAAATTCTTCTCCGCTTTTGACCCGTCCTTGGTCAGTCCTTCCTCCGCAGCAGACCAGGAGTGGTGGGCTGCCAGCCGACCCACACCCGGGGACCAGTTCCTTTATCGTCACCATTGGTCAGGTGGTGATCTTCTTGCATGTTTTTAGTGGGGCTGTTTTATGGAGGATACCTCAGGTGAACACTGGGAGAACATGCAAACTCCACACAGAAAGTTTGCGTGTTCTCCCCGTGTTCACCTGGGGTATCCTCCATAAAAAAAACAAACAAACAAACAAACAAACAAACAAAAACACTAAAATTATATTATATTCACCACTAAGATGTTGTGATTGCTGCTTGGGGCAGACCAACAGAGTCCTCAAGTCTCAAGTCAAAAAATTTTAATGGCTCAAATGTAATATTTGAGGAATGTTTCCCATAAGCTGGGATGTGATCGAATAGTAACCAGAAAAAGGAGAGGAGAGGGTAGGGGATCTGGTAGACAGACAGAGATAAACGATGAGGAAAGTGAAGAGAGGGAAAGAGTCAGAGTGCAAAGAGTCCGGAGGAAAAAAGGAAAAAAGAGGAGAAGAAATCACAAGAATCAGCAGGTGAGTTTTGCCCGAGGTGTGTAACACTGTGAGATGTTAGTCAACACCTGGCCAGCTCTTCCATCATCCTGACAGCAAATCATCTTGGCATTTGAGCTGCACCTCGTTCCTCTCAAACCTACAGTATATCAAGATCTATCTTGATGAGAAGCTGCTTCTCTCGGACCTGGTTGCTCTTTTTTGTTCTTTCCTCTCTCATCAACTGTACAAGTGCCTTAAAAAAGGAGAGCTGTCCGTTGCTCATCAATTCCTTCTTCTTTCTCTTGCTCTCTTTTTCTGCTCTCAAGGCAAAAATATGTGTAGATTATTATACTGACCCTAACTTACAATAAGTCATAGCACTGTAGTGTTCCTAATCTTCTTGCCATTTAAAAGCTTCACCTGATGACCTGGTCCCCTGTCTGCACTGTTACACATGCATGTGAGGATCCATCTGGAAGAGGCTATCTGGAACTGAAGTAATATAGGAAGTTACCACACTGGAAAAAAATGCTCAAAACTCAAATCTAAAAATCTAAAGCCATACTTGTTAGATCAATCAATGTCTATTATACCACTAATTCCTTCAGGACAAATTTTGATTTATTTCAATCTGGTGTACATCAACTTGTTTACTCACCTACTTTATTTACCTTAAAGTCAGGGCTTCCAGGCCTTTATCTGAAACAGGTTTATATTACAGATAAGAGTTTATATATAGCCTGTGTTTTAGTTTTCGGTGTTTTAACCTTTAGCCTGCAGCTGTTCATTTAACAGCTCATTAGGGCGAATAAGAGTTTAAGCATGTGAAACATAAAATTATTTTACTGTATGTTACCTTTGTGAGCCTGTGAATAAAAAATATGAAAGACTCAAGTTTGTAAATGCACACAGAATATTTGTAGTTGCCGAAGTTTTGTGCACAAATTAAATACAGAAACAGGTACTGAGATTTGCTTCTACATAGGAAAGCAGGGCCAAATTTTCACATGCACATATGCATTTTACCTGTCACATAAAGATTTGGGCGCATGTGTAATTTCAGTGTCATACACAATGTTGGAAGTGAGTGCCCAGTTTCACACACAGTTGTGCGCCTTTGAAAATTCACAAAAGTTTTTTGTGCAACCTTGCAGTTTCTATTATTTCTGGACAGTTAGACATTTAGATGCAAAAAGGGTGATAACCACAACCTTCAAACCATTTCGAATCATTTCTGTGCAAAATCGTATTTCCTTATTTGATATTTGACCATGACTTACATCTACAGTTACCAAAGTTTTAGCTACATAGACCTAACTTTAAAGTTTGGAATGTATTTAAACTCTAAACCCCAGTCTAATCCTTAAGTTCCCTCATTTTCTGACCCTTGTGACATTTGATCCTTTAACAAATATAACACACATCTGCAGGTCTGCTTGACAAAGATCCATCAGCTACACAGTCCTGACAGGTTCTGCAAACACTCTCACCTTAGATTTGACTTTATTTCTCTGTAGTGTGATTTCCACTTTAGAGCTTATTCCGTGTAGATGCACATGATGTATTGGGGTCACAGTAAACAGTACACGCTGTCTACCTTCTTCTGGACTCAGGTTCATGACTGACAGACGGCAACAATATTTACCCACCATGCAACAAATCCCTTCCTCCTCTTTGTATGAGCTGTGAGTGAACATGAGTGGAATAACTTTGTTCCGCCCCGTCAAGCTGCTGGGTGAAAGACAAACAGCCGCCTCTTTGCCAAACAATTGATCATAAAAAAGTGATGCGTATACACGGCAGCACACAAAGACAGCTCATGGTTTGAGTTCAGTCAGGTGGAAGACACAGAGTGAAACAGATGTCAGTGGCTTTATGCACGATGAAACCTGCCGCCCAACAACGTTTGGCCTCAGTGTTACCGGCAAACATTTCCCAGGTGATTCAGAGGCCAAGGTGACAAAACATGCACACAGCACAGCACTCACTCACTGGGCTTTCATCAGATACCTAAGAATAATGATATGAAGAAACATGTGTTTCAAATGTTTCTAAAAGGTTTAAGGGTTTCTGTAGCAAAGAAAAGTGCTTCATCAACAACAAACAGAAGTGAGTTAAGGACAACATAACCAATAAGAAACTCTAAGGCTCTGTAGTCACCCTAACAGCTCTATAAGGTTATACTGGTGCTTTGGGGGGAAAAAAAGGGCAATAACAGAGAAACAGTTATTTTGACTTGAGAGTGTTGGAGCACTATTTTAAAATGATTGCCCTCACTGCTAACCTCATAGTCACAACATAAAAATAGCCTACATTATCTGTTTTTATCATATTTGTAGGAATCCAAGTGAAACCAGACACAAACAAAGAATGTGTCACTCCTGAATCAACAGCTGATGCCCTGTGCACAGCTATTAACTGTGATGTGGTGGAGGAGGGAGGAACTGCCAGTGATTATCTGGTTACACTGATTATTCAGAATTTTAACTAGGAGGCTGACATGAATGCTTTTTCCCAATCAGCTACTCATAATTACTGCCTGAATGATACGACATGAACACAGCATTAGGCACAGTGCTGACATGCTTGGATAAGTTGGTGAGAAATAAGACGCTTTTTTCGCAGCAGACAGTAGGAGTGTGCCGTGAACACAGTCATGGTCATGTAAAAGGGTATAGCTTCCTGAGAACAGAGAACACCAGCCCTTGAGGTTTGACAGGGAAAGAGCAGAATGTGCACTTGATACAACAGAACAATAATGAGTAATAATCAGCTTGTTGGTGATACATTTTTTAACACTTAGTTAAGAGTTGAGTTATGAGTTGATAATGTGATTCAGTCAAGGTCCTGCCCAGCTGCTGTGCAATGACACTTCAGTCCAGCAGTATATAAAAGAAACAATCCTTTTGTTTGATTTGAGATTTTGAGATTTTATTTGATGGCATGACTGTCAAACATCTTCAAAACTTCGACATTGTGTTTTAAGAAGGAATTCCACCGTGAATGAGGCATAAATATATGATGATTTTGTTTGAGACCATCTCAGTTATGAACCTTACAGTACTCCATATCCATGTTCTTTATTTTGTGATCTGAAAAACATTCTGTAGCAGGAACATTTGGTGCAGTTTGTGAACATGACGCGTTTCATGCCAAGAAGTATGGTGTCCTGACATAAGATTTGAAAGAAAACCTTTATTACATGATGTCACATTTTAGACTTTTTGGATTATTCTGTGATTGACAGACACTGTTTCTTTCAGTGTATGGCATTTCATTCTGTGGCAGCGTGTCAACCTGTCATAATGTCAGTTTATTTGTATGTGTTGGAGAAGATTAAACGTTAATCTTCTTTGGATGTGATGCTCAGAAATAGAATGTTGAAGAGTTTTGGAAATACATATACAGGGCTGTGTGTTGCTGTGAAGAACAGGTGAGGTTTGCTTGTTAAACATGAGTTATAGCAGCGTCGCCTCCTCACACGTCTGTAGATTTGATCTCACTTACAGGAATGCTAATCCTCACACATGCCACATTCTTGGTACTCTCATGTAAATATGAGATAAATAGTGAGTGTCTGTTGCTGGTGTCCTCAGGGCTCCACTCTGGGCCCGCTGCACTGAGCTGTGAGATAGTTTCTGACAACACAGCATTTCTCTGCTCCTTATCACCGTGGTAATCTACCATCACAGGTGTGAACGAACAGAGCAGTCAATCTGGCCAAGCTGCCACTCAGGCGCAATCTACGTCTCTACCCTGAGGACAACTGTGCTGTCAGAAGCAGCCCTGTTGGCTGAACCTGAGCCAGTGGCTGACACTTCGGTTTCATCAGATCCAGGAGCAAACTCAATTTCTGCTCGGCTCTGTAACCTGTTGCCCTCAGTCACATTACTACCATAGTTTTCCTCACCTCAGAGAGAAACACTTCGTCCTAATTGAGAGAGTGTCTAAGACAGATGAACGGCTGCCAGAGGGCATGCAGGTAGTTGTGCACACTCTCCATGTTTGATGGCTTTCACTCCCTCTTCTTTGAAACCGGAGCTGTCACTCTTGACACTTCATGTCAGACTCTTTTTACCTCTTTATGCACAAAATGGTAGACTTGAAAAGAGCCTGACTGCACTCTCTAAAATAATGTGCCAAAGCTTTATCTTCACATATAATTCACACTTTTAATAAAACACTTTAAATCTGTTATAGGAAAATGAAAACATTATTATTTTAATGATAGAATATGTGTTCATTCTATTTTGTACCACAGATGTGATTTGGAACGAAATTCCAAGATTGATTTAACATTATCCCAACTCTGTGTATAAATTCCTGGAAAAGGTTTGGAAATTTAGAATTTGTGTTAAAGTTTTAAAACTTTTGCTGTACTGTTTGCTCACTCCATCTTCATTAAGAGCCAGAGAACCAACTGCGCTATAAAAGCACATTCACTGAACAAGCTCATGTTTTAGGTGATTGGCAAAATAAATGTATCCATTTGCAACTAATGAACACGAACATACGCACTGTGTTTTACAGCACCCACACAGCAGAATCACGAGCGTTAATTCAACTCACATAGTGTTAAAATCAACACTTTCCCTGAGTTATATAATTCTCACGGATTCTGAGTTAAAGTTACACTTTTGATAGTGATATTTTAACTCTTTAATAGTGTTAAATATCTGAGTCTCAGTGTTGTTTTATGATACATGAAAGTGTATTTTTAACACTAAATTGTGTTATTCCTTTTCACTATGAGTGTTAATTTTAAGTATTCATTGTGTTGTTTATTGCCGTGACGGAGGAGAAAAACTTGGTTGGCATATAGGGTTCAAAAAAGGTAAGAACCAAATATATTTACTTGTACAGGCTGTTAATCCTTATATAAAGCCATGTGTTAACGTCTAGTGGGGTGTGAAGTGATTGATATGTGCCATTGAAGCCGGTCCATACTAGCAAATGTTAATGTGCTTAGCATGCTTGCTAGCTAATGAGCAGTAAACTACAGTCTTTCAAAAGGGTCTGGTCCCACAGGACCAGTCCATCCCTCAGGTCGAGTCCCCCTAGTGGCCTGGCGCATTGCCGTTTTGTGGAGTGAATTTGCAACATTTTTTTCTTGCAGTTGTTTTGGGGTTTTGTGTGTTTTTTGATATTTGCAGCATTTTTCTTTCGCATTTGTTTTGTGGGTTTGTAAGTTTTTGCTTCTGCTTCGTTTCTGTGATTGCAGCATTTATCTCTTGCAGCGTTTTTCTGCTGCATTTGTTTCATGTGTTTGTGTGTTTTTGGTTTTGCATCATTCCTGTGTTTGCAGCATTTTGCCGTTTGCGGCGCGTTTGCCCTTGTCGGTAGTTTACTGCTCATTAGCTAGCAAGCATGCTAAGCACATTAACATTTGCTAGTATGGACCGGCTTCAATGACACATATCAATCACTTCACACCCAACTAGATGTTAACACATGGCTTTATATAAGGATTAACAGCCCGTACAAGTAAATATATATTGGGTTCTTACCTTTTTTAAACCATATTTGCCAACCGAGATTTTCTCCTCTGTCACAGCAATGACTGAAGTGCGCGTGTTGAATCCAGGTGTGGCTTATTAACTCTGCCAGGAGTGTTTGCATTCAACTCGCTCAATTAACACCGCCCCCAGAGCGATTTCATCACTGGAAGTGTTAGAATAACACTCAAATCAATACCCATCAACTCAAAATAAATTTCACTGCAAAATTAACACAAATTCACACTACAGATTTGGCTGTGCAGCATGGCTGGTGCAACTGGCAGCTATGAATATTTGAAGGAGTTTTATAAATAAAAATAAGCAATACTGATTCCAATAGAAATGAATTTATGCAAACTGTGCCCGGTCTGAAAAAAGAAAAAAAAAAAAAAAGCCCAAACATCCACCACTAGCAATGAACTGAATTAAATTGAAAAAACACATTGAGTTGAAACATCCCACCAGTCTTTAGAAATGCCTGCAAGTGAAGAATCACAAGAGACTATTGCACAGGGTAGGAGCATGAGTCACTGTGGGAGATCTGCAGCCTCTGTGGCTTTTAAAAAACAGTGAAGAAATGAATGGGATCTGGTTCATTTTTTGCGACTTTGAACTTCAACATTCAAAATTGTTAACAGCAGAACTTTTTATCTGTATGAAGTGAACTTTAAGATGTCTTCTGTGAAGTGTGAGCTTGTACAACACTGATGTTAGCACTGTGAGACTGTGGAGTGCATGTGTATGAGCTCAGATGCTGATCTCCAAATCTGAAACTGACCAGGACCCACAGTTCTTCCCTGCAGACCCCTTAACTTTTCTTCTTGCCTGGATGTGTTCATTAGCTGGAGTAATACAGCCTCAGGATCAGCATAAAAGTTGAAACATTTTCAACTTGTGTGGATGCGTCTGAACACATTATTTCGCCCAGAGCAAATTCACATCCGTTCATGTCCACTCACATCTGATTTTGTCGCTTTATTCGTCACACCACCTCCACAGTTTTAACTCCTTCAGACTCTAATAGCTTTTGTAGTTTAGAGATCTCCACCTCCACTCCACTTCTTCCTCTCAAGTGTATCCAAAGTCTAAGTCTAGTCTTTATCAAGAAATGTTCAGTCCTGTTTGTTGTTTGATAATTTCTCTCAGAAATCTCTCCAACTCTGCAATAGTTCCACTTGAATCCAAACTGACTGCTTCACAGTCTGGATGAAGGCTGGCTGAGATTAATATTACAGCTGTTCTATTTGTGTTCTGCTGATGAACTTTCACAGATGAATTTCTGTGAGAGCTCACTCACTAAAATCTAGCTGGCTAACATGCTAATAAACATTAATTAATAGACTTAAAAGGATGATCTAGCAGCTCTGGATATGTCAAACAAAACACCACCAACAGAGAATTTGTTAAAATTCAGACTATTTTCTCACCTTAATGGAACAATTTTTATTGTTTTTATCATTCTCTGAGGTTTGTAGTTACCCCCTGTACTTCCTTCAGGTACTCATGTAGCAATAAAGAAACAACCAGCTTACTAAAAGCCCCCAACTTGCCGCTGCCACCTTGTGGTGAGGGTGCACGTATGTTTCATACGTATATACAGTATATCATTTTAAAGCACTATCTGACATAAAAAATCTGGAATATTCATTAAAACTCAAAAAGGAAAGAGACGACATTGTTTGAAAAAGCAAAACTCAAACTTCATGAAAGGACACATGGATCTGGGGTATGAAAAAGGGGATACAACCATGAGGAGAAAAAAACAATGATAGTTTTTCCCAAAGTCAGTTCAGTAATACTATCAGAAAATATGAAAGTCCCTTTAAAGTCACTTCCAGAAGTAGCTATATATGCACATTTTAATCTGTTAATTTCAGTCTCAAAAAGACAATTATTGCAAAGAAACATCTGTGAAATTACTATTTTTTTTCTAAATGTCACAAATACTCCAAAATGACTTCTTAAGCCTTGAAGTCCAATAAAATGTAAATGTCTCCATTTCAACCTGAGAAGGACTCTACTGCTCAGTGCCTTTGGACCCAAAAACACCTTAAGAGCATTCTCAGTGTCTGCACCAACACCATGAGCTTGTGCCGTCAAAACATCAGACTTATGAGTAAAGGTGTCAGCTCCTCCAACTTTAACAAAATGAGGATTTTGTGAATCTGACACTGATAGAAAAGATCAGAAAACCAAATCCAACCATCAAATATCCCTTCAGAAACTTGAACTACAACATATTGAAATGAATTACACATGATTTCATGTTCTATGTGATTTTCATTATTACTGTGACCACAGCAGAAAATTGAGAATGATGATTTATTATGCAGGAATTCACATTATTGCCAATTTAGGACATTGACCACACACAGTCCAGCCATATGGGTTTTGGCCTTGTCTTGTTTTGTTTTTTGTTTGATTGTTTGGTTGTTTTTTTTTAGCTAAGAATGATGCATAGAAGTGTTTTCTGACCTACCATCATAAGGACTGAGGAGAAGTTGGGGCAGGGGTACTGTTCAACAAGTCAGAAAGGCCATTTCATCAGAGCAAGATAACACATGCCAAGAGCATCAGCAGCTGACTGACAGCGAAACTACCAATCACAGCAGCAGGTTTAGATCGTCCCTCTGGCTGATCCAATCTAGCACCAACCCACCTTAACACATCTATTGAACAAACTCTGAATCGCCTTGGGTTCTGTCCAACAAGAGGTGTTGTTCCAACCATTCCTACCAACCATCCTTTGTTTTACTTCCCAAATCGTATTAAAATCCAGCAAAATTCTGAAAGGCATTGAATTCAACACCGTGCAGCAAATTTTATTGATCTTTCCAAGGTACTTGATACAGTTGATCCTGCTTTGCTTTTAAAAAGGCTTCACATTATTGGATTTGATAAAATTGTTATAAATGGTTTCAGAGCTCACGTATAGAAATCATTGTGTCATTGTTGGAAATGTTAAATCTGAATTTGTGCAAATTCCCTGTGTGTAGCTTTGTCTAAATGTAAGAGGTATGTGGAGAGTGGTAAGGCTGGTGGGACTGACCAGGGCAGGGCCTTGTTGACAGTGTTGACAGGAATGATGTTCTCATCATCTGAATGGTAACTATTAAAAGAGTCACAGAGTTCAGGTATCTTGGAATTTGGATTGATGAGACGGTAACTTTTAAATATCATGTGACTAAACTGATGAGCATATTAAAAAATCTAAAACATTTTCACTGCCATAAAACATGTTTTCCTCTGCATTGTAGAAAGGCATGTATTGAGAGACGTTCCTATCACTCTTGGACTACGGTGACATGCGTACATGCATGCGTCAGCTGTGACTCTGAAGCCCTTCAATGCTGTTTATTAATGGTGACAATTATGATACTCGTCATTGTGAGCTATAACCTGAGGTTGGTGGGCCCCCTCTCTCCATAAGGTGTGACAGACACCAGGTTTGATTTTGTATACGGCCCTAACTGTTTTTTTTTATTCCCTTCCATTACTTCTTTGCTGTCTTTTAGTGCGGGCCCTTGGACACTCAAATGATTGGATCATGTTGCAGGTACTGCCTGCTTTTACTGAACTGGGAACATCCTGTTTTTTCAATTTGAATTGCTTTATCTGTTCTGAAGGTTTTATTATTTTAAATTCTTATCACTACTTCAAGCTAAGCTTCCGATTTGTGTTTCTTGTCTTTGTCTGTTTTTTACTCAGCTATGCTGTAAAAGACGTCTCTGCCTCAGTGTCTTCCCGAGTTTAAAATACACTTCCAAAGCAAACACTGCTGTACTATATGAACCAAAGATCCCGGCTGATCAGTAGGGCCCATTCTACAGTCTGTCACTGCATGAGGCCCCTGCGGCCCTGTTGTGCCCTGTAATATGAGTTGTTTCCCCAACTTATGAGCCTGATTTGTTTATTGTTTTATAAAGAGCTACTTCTCTCCCTCTAATGAGTACATTTGAATCTGCAGAATCATTTTAGGCCAGAACTTGCACTGAAACCTAAGCCCCCACTGTTAGACATTATTCATTAATAACAGCAGGCTCCTGATGACATCAGCAGCACACAGGGAAAAGAGCTCTGTCATAAACATTAAAGATGGCTGACACCTGTCCACAGCTACATTAACTACACTGCCAAGATTATATATGAGTTGCTTGTCCCTCTGTTAGCCCCTGCTTCAGGTGAGTCTGAAAGACATCTGACACACTGGCTGGTGGTTTATACCATGTAAGCTGTAATTACGAGTTTCCTGTATTCCTTAGCAACCAGGTCCACATTTGGAGCACAAACTAATGCTGAAATCTAGAGCACCCGTAACGATCCACTAAGGTAGTTGAAAAAGATTAGGGCCTACACTACAGGAGTTTCTATAGACACATGTATTACAGTAGATTTCAGGTCTTAAATTGTTTATTTTATGTAAAATACATTGGAAAAAAAAAAAACCCTCCTGAGAACAGGTAAGTGGGGCAATCCAAAGCATAAAACCGGTTCCAGCCATGTCTGTGTCTGTTTCTGTCACAATGCCACATACAGTGTCATTCCCAAGTGTGGATGAACGGATGAATGGATCAAATGATTATGTCTAATATTAAAAGTGGAAAGGGAATTATCACCATCTCTATGGGTTGTTTCATTTAGCTCTTTTTGTTTTTTGTTGTGTTGTTTTTTTCATTGTTTTAGCTCTAAAACTTTGGTCGCATCAACCTCCAGCAGAAACAGGAAGCTGCTTTAACTGCAAACACCTGCTCAGCAGCAAACAGCAGACAGCCAGCTGGTGAACACCGTGGATCATTTAACAGGTGAAGAACCAGATCAGTTGGTAGAGACCAAACTAGAGCTAAAAAGAGAGTGACTGTCGGCTGACATTCATCAGGTGGACACAAATGAGTGCTCATACTATTGCAACTGTTTGCCAGCACACTTTCCACAGCACTTTCTACAGGTGATAATATGTCAGTGTTGTCTTTGTAGTTTGTTCTGTTGCCCCCAAGTGAAAAAAGAAACTTACCATTTCTTTGACATTTCTGAAACTATCCCATAAGTGGAACATTTTCTACAGCTAAAGGTACCAAATTTGTCTTATCGCCTTTTAAACATCATGTGTAAACACATTAAATTGATGAATTGTGTTGCAGTGAACATTCATGGTTAATTTCACAGCAGGCTCATTCACATTTTCAGGCTGATGGTGATTCCTAAAAGGAGAAGTGAGGCCAAGTGTTCATATGCACAGTCTGCATAAATAAACTGGACTTTTTGGGAGCACTTTTTCATCTTTTGTCCATGTGCACAATAAATGTAAGTGACAATTTGATTAGTAGGCTGCAGTAGTGACTTCTTTGTCAGTAGAACAACCCTAACTACAGCTTGGTTGTGAAGCATGGTATTAACAGAATATCTAGTTATAAAATGATAGTCTGATACGTGGAATGAAAGAGCAATCTGCGCCATCTTTTTCATATTTAATCTTACCTTCTAGTCACGAGTGAGCACAGATGTGGAACAATGTGTACAGCAGTTCAGTCAGCCTCAGCGCTTACTCTGCTTAGTCACTGTTGAGGTGAGGAAGTAATGAAAGCTCTTTAATGATGCAAGTATCTTATGTGTCATCCTGTTTTATGAAAGTTTTCCCAAAGATTGCAAAGGTGGAGAAATAACTTTCAATAAGTTCTCACTTCAGGCACTTGTGTCTCCGCTCACAATCCCAGAGCGGTCACATTGTTCAGAGGCATTAAATTTGCTCCATGTATTGATTGGTTTGTTATTAGTTGGGGGATAAGTATGGAGCTCTAGAGAGGAGAGGGGAAAGGTTTTCTAATAAAGATGTGAGTTATGAAGACTGAAACATGTTCAATCTTCATAGCTCACATCTTTATTAAGACTGAAACATGTTCACTGTAAAAAGACAGAACTTGTAACTGATAAAGTCAACTTTGATGTTCCTGCAAAACTTTTTTTAACTGCCTACAGTTAAGGATTGTTGTTTTGAGCCAGTTTGCTGTCACCCATGGAAATCATACCACCTGACAGATCATCAGTAAATCATCACGGTAAAAACAAGAAAATTGAAGATTAAGGTTGATTTGGATTTATTTTGTGCTTTGGCCCCCAGTTTGTCTGTCTGAGCAACACTTTGGTCCAAAGTTGACATCTCGACATCTATAGCCATTACATTTTGTATGGATATTCACTGACCGTTATGTTAGCACCACCGTTAGCCTAAAATGTCCTTGAACAGATTGACTATTCACAGAAAAATACTGTGTGTTTTCCAAAGGAAAAAATAAACATTGTAAAGAAAAAAATATATTTTATCTGGTTTTCAACAATTAAATAAAAGAAAATGAATGAAATGCCAAAAACTAATGATACCTGCCCATACAAAACCTGCTTATTCAATTCCATCACCACTCAGGAACCTTGATATTGGACAGTTCTCCAAATCACAGGATTATATTCAATTACAACATGTATTTAAGCAACATTTCTAAAGTTTTTTCTTTCTACAATATCTATGTAGTGGAAAGAAAGGTTAGCAAAACCTTGTGGTTATGGCAATAAACAGAGGTAAAGATACATGGTCAGGGACAGGCAACAAAAACAGTTGCTTTTGTATTGAGACACAGTCGACGTAGCAGGACACGTCAATCAAACTGTACTTAAAATGACATAACTTATCACACCCAGATCTATAAACACCAGAATGCATGTGCTGTCCTTATACTGATTTTTAGTGAAAGTGTATTTGATCCAAAGATTTCATTTTGGTCAGTGGATCTCATCTAATTTCTTTGTTGGCTAAATCAATAAGGGGAATTATGAAGTTACTGTCATGGATGTCATCTACCAATCAAACCTTCACCAAAATGGTTTGTTGGACTCATGAGAGAAAATCAATGTAACGTGTTTTTTTAACGATTAGCTGTCACACTGTGCTTTATGAATGTGATGAGCTTCTGACAAGGCCTGAGCAATCACAAGTCATTGAAGATACTTCCATGGAGACCAAAAAAAAAAAAAAAAAAACTAATGTGACCCTGAGGCTACATAAGCAGAAAAAAAGAATGTTGAAGTGAAAGTTGGATTGCACAGTGCTCTTTCATTTGAATACACATGGTCCATATTTTCTCCTCCAAATCCCACTTAGGTGCTTCTCAAACAGAGTTCTTCAGTGTGGAAATCCCGAGTTAGATACACAGGGAGGCTCCTTCCTGAAGCCCTTGTCCCCCAGACAAACTCAGCCTCTTATTAAAGCATTAAGGACATGGTAGCAGTGAAAGTGTCCTCAGGCAAAGAGTTTGCCTTTGAAATGAAAATATAACAAAACAGCAGAAGAAAACTCAGGGAACATGTCACCCCTCGTATCATTTGGAGAACTGGGGAAGATTTCTCAGAAAAGAGAGGATCAATGTGAGTCACTGTACAATACATGGATACTCTGCAATTTACAGTTTGCTAATGAGCTAGTTAGATTTTATTGGATAAGGAATGAAAGGCCAGCATCTATCCAACAGTTTGGTCCAGTCCAAGCAGTGTTGGCCTTAAGCATCTGGGGACCTGTTGCAATAGATGAAGTGCCCCTGCCTCCACACACCCACACACACACCCACACACACACACACACACACACACACACACACACACACACACACACACACACACACACTCACAAAAAACTGAGAAACCATAATAGACTGGGGTGAACCTCCACCTCACAGAAATGACATTGATTAGTGCAGTATCTATTGTGATAATCATTTGTCCTACTGTAATGAGTGGGTGATTCGTCAGTCCAAAATAAATAAAGACAAAACAAACAACAAAGGAAAAGAACAGACATCCACAAACAACAAACAGATGCATCAACATACTGTAAGTACACAGACACACACACAGTATGAGGACAGAGAGAAGAAAACAGTCAGACAGACGTGGAAGTGCCAGAATGAAATATGAGGTAGTGTAGTGTGTGTGTGTGTGTGTGTGTGTGTGTGTGTGTGTGTAGAAAGAGATAGAACAATGGAGTTTATATAAATAAAAGTTCCTCTCCAGACATGGATTAAATCCCTAAAACTCATGTCTGTTCATCAGAATTACATATTTAGAAGTTTTTTCCCTGAAAAAATCCCTTCATGCCTTACACTGACTTGGGTGTAAGTCTACACCTTTGCCTTCATGCAGTATGCATGAATTATAAGTAGACTCTCTATCTCCACCCACCCCTCCACCGTACAAGTTCCAGTCTGCTCATCAAACACAAACATCATCAGCAGTTTAGCTATCTGACACACAGTTTTGAGTAACGTTGCTGTAACTTCCTTTATCAACACCCTCGAGTCATATGAAGTGTCCTGTCAGCATCTGACATGAATCATCATATAACTTGGCAGGCTAACGTCGGCTAACATATTTCAGCACACTGAAATCACAAGATGTGAAGTTATTGAATAAGGGACTAACAATTCAAGATCCTAGAAAGTTAGCAGTTTTTTTTTAACTACTGGTTAGTTACTCATCACAGGGTTTGTATGACTTGCTGTGCAATAATTTTGAGTTTTGGGAGGAATTTAGGGAAAATTATACTGTAGCTATTAATTACTGCGTAACAATTCTGTTACAATAATTAGTAAGTAAGTAAGTAAGTAAAGTAAGCCACAGTATGACCAGCATAACAGCAAATACCTGGACACCAGGGAAGATGGTGTGGCAACTGCTATATCGCTTAAAACTGAATCTCTATTGTTACATTATAATTTTGGGATAGCCCACATAGATTAACTACGGGGTGCATCTGAGTCTGTCTTTACTTTAGAGCAAAGGTCCAGGGGGCAGTGTACTGTCATGGGTAGCTCTGAAGATTGCCTCAGCTATCGTTCACCTCACCAGCAATCAGCTGACAGAAATTACCCACCCGAGATGTAATTGTAGCCAGCTTCTGTTATTATATTGTCACTTTTATCCAACACCATTTTATGATCACTTTATGGTCAGTTTGTATACAAACACACTGGTAGGAGGGACAGCCAGGTCAGGTTGTAGCTGCGGCAGCCTGAGAGCTCACTCTGCACTCACTAGCCTCAGATCACCTGCTTTTGATAACAGGTAATGTGTTGCCTGTCTCATGGCAGAGCTTAATCACCAAATTAATGTTTATTAACATGCTAATCACTAATCATGATGGAGGCTAATTGCTAATCGTCCACCATGCCATACAGCAGTTATGCCTCCATAAACTACGGGAAAAATGGGAGGGTCTGCACCATGCTAGGCACTTTGGCAAGAGGGAGAGAATAAAAACTCACATGGTTTATGCTGTTTGAAGTTAAATGCCGAAGAAATATGCAGTTTTAGATGCATAGTTTAACTCCGTATTTTACCGAGTTATGTGTGTCAGTGAGTTACAGTTTATATTCTGTATTAAATCCAGAGCACAGTACTTTTTATTGTTCAGCTGCAAGTCATGCTCAGATGGCTGTAGCTGTGAAAGCCAGGTGACCACTCTCTGCACTCACTAGCCTCAAATCCTGTTTGTGTGATATTCTGCTGCGAGCTTTGAGATGTATTTCTGATTACTATGACATAATATATGTGTGTGCATATATACATATAAGATATTCTTGTAATCCCAATGCTGCTAATACACTTGTCCCTTGTAAATGTATGTTGACGATGCACCTCAGCTGGACGTTTTCTAAGATAACAAAACAGCCTTCATCCTTCATACATCCTTTGTACGTACAGTGACTGTGCAAGAGCTGAAGCAACAAGCTGAGATTCCTCCTGTCTTTGCACATGGATCACACACACTTACCAAGGGATCTGGTGAGTAAGACTGGAATACAGATGAAAAGATGTGCTCTTTCCAAACAGGTGGAAATACTTTACAGTTTAATGAAAAGATTATTGGTTTGGATTGTCTGTTCTGTTACCTTATTTGACAGAATCCTAAAGTAAAATGAAATAGCTGTAACATATTCCTTGAACTGAGATACCTTTAGAACCCCTCTGCACAACTTAACCTTAGCCATGTATAGTACTTAAATTAATAAGGATTAATTAATTAACTTAGGACTTTGATTAACCTTAAAAAGCCATGATAAAGTATGAGGTTTTTACCTCAGCATGCTGGTTGCAACACCATGTTTTTTTGCTTGCATTCCACACTCAAACAGGAGCTCAAACATTCACCTTTGTCCATAGCCACTGCTAGTAAAGGAGGCTTGGATATGCTTTCTGCAGGGACCCTGAGCAGCCTGGCTACCTCAGCTCCTGCCAGAAGTGCCTGCAGTCACCCTGAGCTCCTGGATCACGCAAAGCTTCCCCATATCCCAGCAGATGCTCTGACCGCCTGTGAACTCCATCCAGATGCTCGAGCTCTCAGCTTTCCTATCAAGATCCACACTGGAAGGACCAAAAGTTCAAACCTCTACTGCTGCCTGATCTTCTTTGTATCTTTGCTATTCCAGCATTTATGAATCTCTTTGAAGTTTGACTATGGGTTCAACACCATAAAAGAGGTGTTTTGATGTGTTAGAAGAGCAGGAACTTGAATAAGCAAAGCTAACTTCTAAGGGTTATCGTGATGAAATGCTAACAAGTTGTTCTTGAGTAACTCTGAATGGAGGACTATGTAGAAAATGAGTTATTAGACAACAGACTGGACAGTCCTATATTAATAATTCATTCAGTAATGATTAGTTCATAAATGTCTGTGAATCATCATACACAGACCACTTTCTTCATGAGTATTTTATGATTGGCTCTGAATCAGCGGCTTAGCAACAAACATTTCTCATTAAAAATTAATGACTTTAACATGAGTTACTCTTTGTGGACCCCTCAAATGAAGTGGTCCATCATTCTGAGAAGTTACGAGGAACACCTCATGACATAATCACTGTCTCACCCTTTTTGTTCACCTCAGTAATGCTGATCAACCTCTTTACACTGCCAATTATCAGTTATCAGGTCATTCCTGATTCCCTCTTCAGTGAGACTTTTGTGTACCTTCAGTGTTACCAGTGTAGCTTATAATGCTGGTTTCATTCATTAGGTGGTGATTTGAGCCTCAACCAATCAAAATTTGTTTTAATAATACTTTCAGTTTCAGAATTTAGTTTTTAAAGTAAAAGTCTGAAATAGTTTGGGAGCTGGAAAAGCAAACATTTGGACATCACAAGGGGATCTATCGACAGACATGAAGAGCTGAGACTGTCAACCCCAGACAGACTAGAGACCATCCTGCAGTGAAATCACACCAGCACCCGTCAACATGATGACATGCCGACCCATGAGTGTTCAGTGGTCATAACTACATTATTAGATGAGTACTCAGTACTTGTTGGTTGTACCACAGCCATCTTTAAACTCAGCCTTCATTTTGATCTCAACGACACACCTCTACAGATTCATGACTGCATCTTGCAAAGTTGTGATGCCACTGAGTTGACAAAATCTGTCCCCAGACAGAGAGACAGATATATTCTTTTTTTTTTTTTTTAAACACAGGTTAAAAAGATGACCATGTGAGGATGGTTAGGAATATTAATCTGAGACAGTTCACCTGTTTCACCACATTCACTTCTCTCATGTCATGTGTTCCTTTGTACCATACACACAGGGTTCTTCCACGACAACATGGAGCAGCCAGCTGGTGGAAAAAAGTTGCCAGCTAGAGGGGTCCAGAGGCTTCTCCCCCCGGAGGAAAATGTTGGCTGCAAAAGCCCAAATTTGGTGGCCTTTGGCACATTGTAATGCCTCTATTCCATCATATACACTGATCTTAATCACTGCATATTGTAATGAGTTTGGCTAGCTGATTGTTAACATGTACTGTAAAGGAGAACTGGGCTTGTTCTTCAAACCTTTTGTACTGATGATAAAATATATAATGAGGAAAAACAAAATATTTGATTATACTATACGACTGCAGGAAGCTCCATTATATCATATAATTTCTTTAAAAGCATGATTTGGGGAATCTAACATTAGTTTGCATCATTGGTCAGTGGCAAAAAATCCAAAAGTGTTCCAGGACATTTTAAACTGACAGTTTGAGGCTGAGGCATAGTCTACATTTTCCTCATGTGACACACGCCTTTTACTTCGACAGCATTGCCTGTTCCATTGTATGTTTGCCACACGTCTTAGAGATGACTCTGCTGTAAATTAAAATTTAAAATTAAAATTAAAATTCAATTAAAGTTTCTGCCACTGGTGTTTTCTGAAGCAGCTCATATAATGAGGATGTTCCCTGTCTGTGCAATCAGTGCAGTCCTTAATGTCTTTCTGTTTGCCAGTCGTCCATGTGTTGAGTTGGACTACCATAGTTAGGGAAACTCACTGAACTAGCCTGAGTTTATCTCTGGCATTTATGGCTTTGTAATCTGTTTGACTGCAGCTTCCTGGTGGTTATCAGGAATTTTTACAGGTCAGTTGACCCATATCACCCAAAAACATTTTCTTCCCACGTTTCTCAACCCCACCTCTCAAAGTGTGCATGGCCATAAAACAATAGCGGTAGGTATGAAAACATGCTTTTGGGGGATTTAGGTGGTCTGACCCTTTAAACTTTCTGTTTACACAGAGTCAAAGTTCCCAGATTCTTCCATCTATGCATTCTTAAATCCATAATATAATAAATATACTGGTGTAATCTATACAGTGTAAAATAACAACAATGCTCAACGGATGTAGCAAGTTCACTGAAATCAGTGATAAAGAACTAAAAATTTCAACATCATTATGTGGCTGCTGTTAGGCTTATACCATGTGCAGCAATGGACAGGAAGACATGAAATGTTTTGAAGAATGGAACAGAAAAGTACAAGAATTCAACAAGACACATATGAGTCACATTCATTCGATGTTCTCCTAGAGTTTAAATATTTCCCTTTATTTAAAATAGTGCAATTGTCATCGCTAAGTACATTTGAATCACTGATTTCTGGATCTTTCAATGATTTGGGGTTTAGAAGATAAATCAGGTGCAATAATAGGAACAAACAACATAAAGCCAGTATCTTTTGATGGTACCCTGTTAGGAAATTGACTAACCAGCCCCAGATTCACATTTTACCCCAAATCATTTGTCATACACTGATTGCACATAGCTGTTCTCTTATGACTTATTACAGTAAAAAAAAAAAACAGCTGTCTTCACCAATGATGATAGCTATCATAAGTAAGTTACCTGCAAGGTTAATTAGCCACACATTCACCCTGGGACCAACAGTGGTGCTCACTGGTGTATCAAACTACCATTAATGTCTTAATTATGTTCTATCTGTGAAGAGTGAAGGTCACTTATTTATGTTGCACCGAATGTGTAAGTTATGTAGACAGCAGTGGCTTTCATTTATTGCATATTCATGTAGCATGCTGTATAGTTGTACTTTTTCTTGTTTGTTTGATTGAGTGCAAGTAGCTTTGTTACGCTCACCTTCCATTCACAGTGAGTGTCACTATGAGCAAGAGGAAGGGTGGCAGTGGCATGCGTCAGTTCACTGGGCAGCCTCAGAAAGTAAGTCGAGAGCAGTGAGAAAATGTGTGTTCCACATGTCTCTAAAAGTGTAGCCCCACAACTGAAGGTCCTCAGCCAATAAAGTAAAGGCAGCTATTAAGTCTTTTGTAATTTGTTGTTCATAGTCCGAGTGCTCTGTGAGGACACCAGAGCCAGAGGGTGAAAAGGGGCTGCCAAGCATGCAGTATCCAGACATAACCATAACCAGCAAAGGTTTGGTTACTGTGTACGTCACATACTAAATGTGATTGTTGTTGTTATTTTGATATATAGGGCTAATATTATTGTACAAAAAATAATAAATGAGGCCCCTGGATGATAGATAGATAGATAGATAGATAGATAGATAGATAGATAGATAGATAGATAGATAGATAGATAGATAGATAGATAGATAGATAGAACTTATGAATTATGACAGCAAATGAATATTAAAATGCAATAAAGCACACCAATGTTGTGTGTGTGTGTGTGTGTGTGTGTGTGCCTAAGACTTTGGACAGTCATGATTCGGTATTCATTCCTGTGTGTCTGTGTGTAAGGGCAGGAGAAATGAAGATAAATTGAGAGAGAATACAAAGCATAAACAACGTAAAGTTAAAAACAATAACAACAAATGCAAATCCAAAACAAAGAAGAAGAAGAAGAAGAAGAAAGGAGCAGAAAAAAAATCCATAGTATATCATACCCTAGTCGTCTACAGTGCGTGTGTATTCACAGCATCCCTGGTTGATTCCTACTGGGAACCTTCGTTGAGTGTCATTTCCCCTCACTCTGTCCTCATGCTTCCTGTTTATCTACTGTCATATAACCCCTCGTTTTGCATTCTTCATATGGGATGGAAAAACACTAACATGGCTCAACATGTCCATCAAAGGTCAGTAGATGTAAAGCAGGAAGCCCTCCATGATAAGGGTACCAATCAACAAATACAGCTGCACTATTCTGGGCTTGTTTGTTGTTTAATGCAACACCTCCATCTACTGGTCATGAAAGCATTCAGTCTCTTGTACAGGCTTCTTACTGTTTCTCTGATATAATGTTCCCCACAGCTGTCATGTGATGTCACACACTAGTCCAGTCTTTCTCTCTTCCTATCTGTAGGGTGTAGAGCAGAGATCTGAGCATGTTGAATAGTTTGTGGAAAGTGTTGACTCTTAAAAACATAATACATGTTCCAACAGTGCAGGTCTGAAAAAGCCAGTAAACTGATCCCAAAATTACAATGCACATCTATGTCAATGAATACTTAAGATTTAGACCCTTAGCAGTGGTGAGGCTGCTACATTCATCCTGAGGGTGGCACTAGAATAAAGGTCATGGGGTCAATAAAACAAGTGTGTTCCTTTGAGGAGCATGAATGTCCTCAGCAAATTTCATGATAATTTTATGTTTATTGAATCAGTAAATCTCAGTAGAACATAAAAAATAGAAGTTATGATTTGGTAAAAATGTATGTTTGTGAATTTATGTATGGGAGGAAGTGAAACAGATAGCATGACATGTTGTGGAGATGCACAGTAACCAACCCTGACCCACCACCATGAGCCAGCTGTAACACTGTAGACTGAAATCATGAAAGAAGTTAAACAGAAGCTGACAGTAAGGGATAGGTCATTGAAATGTTGAACTGTTAACTCTTCTGTCAGTTCAGTACCTAGCAAATAACTTGAAAGGTCCCAAAGTAGTGCAGTAACAGTATGCCATGTTAGTAGAGTAGGACTATCATGTCAATGAATTCAAGTGAAATTCAATTTAGGCAAAGTAACCCTGTAAAATAGCAAACTGATACAATGTTTATTTGTTTCAGTCGTGTTTAGAGTGTAAGAAAATACTGTTACATACAGCACAGTAAGGCATTTAAGCTGGTATACCACCTTCAGTACTTTTCAAAGCAACAGTAGATGTACAGCAGCAAAGTTAATAATAACTTCACAGAAACAACATTTCAGGCAAAAATGTATGTTTTAAAGACGCTGCGAAAAATGTGAATGATGTACCACATCCATTGTTTTATTTAACCATTTAATCTGTAAATGTGTAACAGCTCATTTCACGTGATGTTGAAGTAAAATGATACTGCAGGAGTGGGTTCACTGGAAGCTGAACATTCAAAGTGCATGTTGCTTTAATGGCTTTGAATAATTCAAAGATGGAAAACATGAAACACTTTGCTCACTCAAAGCACTTTGTTCACACCAGTTCAAATATAGTCCCCAAATCATCTGTTCATTGAATTATTTCATTCTGTCTCAAAAACAAAAAGATGGAAAAATATGAGACATTCAGATTCAGATGATTTCTGAGGCGTTCTGTGTTCATGTCAGAAATTAACCTTTACTATCCGCCTCACCAGTGTTGACTGATGGCCTTCAGCTTGTGCAACAGTTACTATCATTGGGCATCATTAGAGCAGAAATATCCTGAGTTAAAGACCCAGCAGGCTGATCACTGCAATAAAAGCTGATGTGTTATCACTACTTTTTGTCTGGCATGACAGTATACCAACTGAACTTGATTCTTTCTGGAGATTCATTCAATTGATCATTGTAATGATGAAACTGTAACATTAAATAATGCCACCTGGCAGGCAGCAGAATGAGGATGCAATCAAAGTACAGATTTATTATCTTAAACACTACAATCCTACAACAGTAACAGGAGGGAGAAAACAACCAACTGGACAACAAATAGACATCATTACATTCTGCTGTTACACAGCACAGCACTAAAGTGAAGGCACATTATAGCCCTGAAGATATAATGTATCCAAACACAGAAACAGGTGAGTTAAACAGCTCATTGGCTGCTTCAGACCAGGTCAGCACCTGGGACAGCAGCAGGATCAGGAGCAGCGTCCCTCCTCCACAGGATGATGACATGAGATTTCATTGCTCTCCACTTCACATCTACAGGTACATGCTGCAGGAGTACTGAGCATGATGCCTGTTTACTGAACACTCAGCAGCTACAGTACTTCACAAAGCCCGAACACTGATCGAACAGGTAAGGCAGTCAGTACATGCTAAGTATGACATGGTAGTATAGTTTTTTTGTTTGTTTGTTTGTTTTTTACCACTTGATTGTCCTGTTTGAACTGTTTTGTTTTGTTTTTGATCCAGTTGGTTTTTAATCCGGACAGGAACCCGAGTGCATTTCTTCTTATTATTTAAAGCTAATTTGACCTCCATTTTTCATTTCTTTGTAGTAGACTTGCAGTAAACGGATTTGATCTGGTTTCAGACTCAATCACAGGTTGTGGCATTCCAAAGCGACTGCTGTAACTTCCTCGCATTCTAAATATTCTTTAACAGTCTGTGAATTTTGCTCAGAGTGATGTGTTTTTGTCACTGTCACTTGACTGCAGTGGAACATAGAGCAGTCTAACGCTGCCTTTTCCAGGTCCGTTTTCCACAATGGAGTACAGACATGATGTGGCTTTGGAGGACCTGTGTCCAGTCTGTGGAGATAAAGTCTCTGGGTACCACTATGGTCTGCTCACCTGTGAAAGCTGCAAGGTGGATTTTCTTTTCCTGTTAAACTGTTCTTGTTGCACTGTGATTGTGTACTGGATAGAAAAGTTTTGCAATAGTTTTTCCCCCTGATTAGATCAACAGCTTATCAAAAAGTTATTGTTGTGTGCAAACAGCTAGACAATAGAACTGCCTGCTTCAAGTGGATCCTTCCTCTCCAACACTTGCAGGGGTTTTTCAAAAGAACGGTTCAAAACAACAAGAAGTACATCTGTGCTGAGAACCAGGACTGCAGAATTGATAAAACTCAAAGGAAACGGTGTCCTTTCTGCAGGTTTCAAAAGTGTCTTCATGTTGGCATGCGACTGGAAGGTAAGAAGGCGTTAACGTACAGGTTTGTGGAATAAATCACCTACTATCGGTCAATATTGATCGCACGTATCCAGCCTACTTGGACAGAAGTAGTTATCAGAACAACCATATATCATATTTCAGTTTTGTTGTTGCAAAGTTAGTCCTAAAAAACGTATTATGGAGGCTGTGAGGAGAGTGTGGCGTAGAAATAAATTACATTGTCCTTTTATAACTGCTCATTATATATCAAATATCTCTAAGGTAATTACTTGGCAAAAAAATAGATAAACAAAATACATTTTAAATGCTTGTAAAAAAAAAAATATATATATATATATATATATATATATATATATATATATATATATATATAGATAGATAGATAGATAGATAGATAGATATAGATATATATATATAGACATGGTATTGTTGGAGCAATTTAGAGCTGCAGAGTTTCAGTAATGAGCTCTAGTGCACTGCTGTCTGTTTCTTTCACCTAAAAAAGAGAAGACCATGCATACTGAGGAATATGGTGAATGCCATCGTGATGTTGTCTCATCTCCAAGAATGAGCAGCATAAGGGGTTATCTGCTCATGAGGGCAGTGTGTGCATTTATCTCTGAAGATCAGCTTAAAAAGAAAAACAAATGAACTTTTCTTTATCAGCTGTTCGTGCAGATCGGATGCGAGGTGGCAGAAACAAGTTTGGTCCAATGTACAAGCGTGATCGTGCCCTCAAGCAGCAGAAAAAGGCTTTGATTCAAGCTAGTGGATTCAGAAGAGAGAGCATCTCACCTCTGGTCTCCTCAGCTCAGAGAGGCTTTATCTGTACTGGTGGCCTCCACCCAGTTCCCATCCTTCATGGCACCCCACTACCCACAACACAGCCTCCATCACTCTGTTCAGTCCTGCCCTCCAGCTCACCTGATGCCACCCAGTACCAGTGCACCTCCTTCTCAAACTGGACCATCAAGTCAGAGTACATCAACAACTGTGCAAGCTCACCAAGCTCTGCTGCAGGGATTAGCTCAGGTGAGCTATACTCAAGACCTTTCTCTCCGGGAGGTCCCAGGATGCCTCAGCTAGTGATGGAGTTCCTGCGCTGTGATCCAGATCAACAGCATCTGCAAAATAAGATCACTGCTCGTCTCCTTCAGGAGCAGACGGGCTGGGAGAAACAAGGGAACCCCAGCACTTTCAACCTGATGTGCCTCATGGCTGACCAGACGCTGTTCTCCATCGTAGAGTGGGCTCGCACATCCATCTTCTTCAAACAACTTAAGGTACAATCCTACCTGTGCAGTCTGCTTTTCACTCACACACACACACACACACACACACACACACACACACACACACAAAGTGAACTACAAGAAATACTTCTTCTGTTTTACAGTGGAGAATAGACACATATGTATGTTTATCATGTGTGTTCATGTCCATGTAGTTTTTCTGTTGTTCCACCATCGTCATGGTTAATTTGGTTATTGCAGGGTCATATCTGTCTTATTCTACCAGCAGTGGAAAGCAACTAGGTACATTAACTCAAGTACTGTACTTAAGTACAATTTGCAGATATCTGCATTTTACTTGAGTATTTCCATTTTCTGTGAGTTAATAGTTATTTGGAAGATTTTACATGTAAAATGTAACTGCAGCTCATGAAATAAAAATACAAAAATAAAATGCCATCGATTTAAGATGCTCATTTTTTGGTCGATCTTTAAATAAAGTGGAAATCTGGATAATCTACTTGTTGTATCCAATTTGCTCATGTTTCGTGTTATGTTGGAAATCATTTTAGCAATGTCACTACACTTTGTGATCTCTGCCATTACTTTGGTGAGGACAGTGTTAAAGCAATCCTTTAAAGAGAGAGAACTAAAACCTCGTTGAGTCCACATGGTCCAAATATGTTGACACACATAGTGATAAAAGTGGTAGTGTCTATACTTTCACATAGGTTGCATTTCCTGTTACATTGTTAGACTGCAAGCTTGATTACACCCAGTGTGTTTTACTTCCAGGCTTAAATAAATGTGTCCAGGATGAGCATTGATATTTCAGGATTCCTTTACAACTTTCCCACCGTGTAATACTATCAAACAGTATTCTTAGCAAGGAAGTGGTTGAATGTTAACGTTAGATGTTAACAGTAGCTAATGGGTTATCAAATAGGTTATCAGATTTCCTACTTTTATGCCACAACTTGGAGGACAGCAGTACGAGATAATCCTTTAGGAAACGGCTTTTTTTTTGTTTGTTTGTTTGGTTTTGTTTCCCAAGCTGGGCGTGATGTAAGAGGAAAATGGCCACTGTGGGAGTATGGGCTTTACTTGTACTGTGAGATTGACATGCTTTGTCAATGCCAGAATTTAAAAAAAAAAAACAGCTGTCCAATCACAGTTTTATGGGCAGGGTCATGGGCAGGGCTTATCATGGCTGACACTAGCTGATGGCATCCTTGAATCAGGATCATGGGGACACTACCATTGACTTTACATTTAATGTCATTTGAGATTGACTGTTTGCAGTTTGAATGTGTAGACTGTGAAGAAAAAAAAAACTGGGACTGACAGAATTTTCTCTGGGTGTTGTCAGCTAATTTGTTTCAGCTGCCTAGCATTAGTTTACAGTAAACAAATCAACACTTTGATGAGTGTAAGAGTATCTTGATAATCCTATCTTAAGTTACATTATGTCACAAGAGAAACAAGAATGAACCACTAGCATCCAATTAAACTACTCTCTGTCCCTTCTAAATATAACTCCAACATGTACCATTTGTTATCCACAAAGACACTGAGATGGTAACATTTAGGTGAGAAAGCATGAGAAACAGTTGGCTCTGTTTTTCCAGGTCTTTGTGTCTGGTTTTCAGACTAGTGTGTGCTCATCTGTCACTGTCTTCAGGGTGTAACCCAATAGGTTTCCCAGGTGTAATAGTCAACTCTGTCATGATTAGAATCTACTTACACTTGTGTACATACAATAGTTTTCAGGATAAGCCATACTCGCACCACAGTATTGGCATATATATGTTGTTGCCTCCCATGTAACTGCATGATAAAGAATGCAAGAGTCAGAGGGGTGGTGCATGGCTGCAACCTGTAACTTGTCCTTTACTTTGGTTTACCTTTGGTGACAAAGCAAAGCACAATGACAACTGTGTAGGTTGGAGCTTGCTGAGATTAGGGGAACCTGTACTTGACTCATTTTAAACACTGTCTTTCTGCTCCAAGGTGAGTGACCAGATGAAGTTGCTGCACAGCTGCTGGAGTGATCTGTTGCTCCTGGACATCATTTCCAGACAGGTCCTGTACGGCAAAGAGGGCAGTCTGCTCCTGGTCACTGGGCAGGAAGTGAGTCATCTCAGCTGTGCTTGTCTTCTTTAGCTACAAAGCATGGGAACATGTATATATGACAATCTGTATGTCTACGTTATATTATTGTACTCCCCTGAGATTTATCCAGATTCAAATATGACTGCATCCGTGTTGTTTAAAGTGAGCATGATTCAATTGTCCCATTTACTGGTAGAGAAGTCTCCACTTTTAGGGGAAAACATCTGATTTCCATCACATATAAATCCCTTACTATGTGCATTCATTGTGTAAGTATTGGTGGTTCTGTTTTATAGGAGTTTTGATTATCATTGTTTTGCTGCCAACCAGTAGAATTTGAGATACAAACCACTTCTTCATACAACTTCTTCTGTTATCAAACCAAAATATCAATATCTCACACCCTAAAATATCTTCTCAGGTAAAACATGTACTCTCAGAATATGTTAATCTTTTTACATTACCATGCAGATGGTTTGAGAATGATTAGCAATCATGTGACCAGACAGTCCCCAATGTTATTTTTATTTTATTTTATTATCTTGTCTTGTGTATCATCCATGACATCAGCATGTATACATGTTCTTTGCTTCAGATAGAGCTGTCTGACATAGCCACTCATGCTGGTCCTACCTTGGCCAGCCTAGTCCAGAGAGGACAGGAGCTGATTGAGAAGCTCCATATCCTAAAGGTGGACCGCCAAGAGTTTGCATGCATCAAGTTCCTTATCCTCTTTAACCCAGGTTAGTGATAACTGATGATTTTTATCCAAAAAGCAGCAATGTACTCTTGGTGAAGTATTTCATACATGTGCTTTTTGGCCAAGGTACCTTTCAGTATCTAATAATGAAAACAATCATGCATACAATTATAGCCTGTCTGCAATGAAAGAGTTTTTCGATGTGCAAAGGAATAGTCTCAGGATTGTATCTGCAGTTGGTCCAGAGGAACCAGGTTCTAAATGAAGTGGATCAGCCATAGTTCCTGCTGACAGTCTGTGGAGATTGTACTTTTCAATGGTTCCAGAACTGTGGAGGTGGAATTTGCAGTGCTCAGCTTTGTTCACTGGTCAAACACAAACAGCTACTTCAACTTGCGTATAGCCTCATTCACAGTGACTACACCCAGTGCTTGAGATCCAACAAGAACATGCTGTTAGTTTCTCTGTAGTTATGTTCAAAAGAAGAAATAATAAACAATAAAACACTCAGCAGCTCATGTTGTGGTGGGGCCGTGGAGTTTTCCATGGTGTCTTCCACCTCTACATGTCTCCTTTTCATTCATTTATTACATTCACTCAAAGAGTCAGACAACTCCTAATTTGCCTAATCTGTACCATTCCTCAGCTCAGAGTTTAGCTTTGGTGCTCCAAAGTTCCTGGAACTATTCAGTCAAAAAGGGGCTGTCTAGAAAATTCAAGGGTTCTTAATGTGGTTCCAGGGGTTTTATCATCAAATGTAATGTAAATCATGCTAGGTAGAGGAAAAAAAGAAACAAAACTATTGATCAAAATTGGTACTTTATTATTCCTCTGATCTCAAATCCATTATATGAAAAGGTCTGACAACTTTTTGTTAGTGTGCATTCACATGTACGTTGGTTGTGACTTCCTCTTTCCCTCACTGACCAGATGTGAAACAGGTGGACGACCATCAGTACATAGAGAGTGTGCAGGAGCAGGTTGAAGGAACCCTGCTGGAGTACACACTGTGCACCTCCTCTCACTGTCTTGGACGCTTCGCTCATCTGCTGCTGTGTTTGTCTGAGTTACGCTCTCTCAGCAGCCTCGCTGAAAACTACTTGTACTGCAATGACCTGAGCGGTGAGGTGCCCTGCAACAGCCTGCTCATTGAGATGCTCCATGCCAAGCGTAGCTGGGTGTGAAGGGGCTCTGTGATTTTCCACACACGTATACACGCACACACACACACACACACACACACACACACACAAATGGAGCATTAAAGGTACAATGTGTAAGATATGGCTAGAATCTTAGTTTTAAGTAGGCCTTGGCGATATATCGATTTTTTTCGATTAATTCGAATTTTTTGCTGTGGACAATTCAAAAAATAAAAAATTCTAGTTTTTTCTCCTCTTGCTACGACGCACCTTTTGCCCCCCAGGAGCTTCTGTAGCCATGTAACAGTATAAGTTCGGTTGCACCATCGCGTTGTCTCATGTTTGATTCTTCGCAAGGAGTGAGATTAGAAAATAGAAAGTGAGCGCTGCAGTGAGCGAAATTGTCGATAAAACAGGGAACGTCAGGTCATCAGTATGGCAGTTTTTTGGATTTTGTAAGTCGGACAGTAGTCAGACCAATGTGGTCTGTAAAGTATGCAAGACCGTCGTCCCCACCAAGACCCTTTAATACCACAAACTTGTTTAACCACCTTAGCCGCGCTCACCCTTTGGAGCGCAGCCGTATTCGCCAATGTCCAACAGCATCTGCAACCGCAGCACCACCGCACAAGCAGCGGACCACCATGCAGAGGTGCTCTGCTCCAGTGCCTTATGACAAATCATCTAAAAGGCACAAAGACTTAACAGAGGCAGTGGCATATCATTTAGCTAAAGACATGCTCCTGCTGAGCACTGTGGAGAAGTCAGGATATAAAAATCTCTTACACGTGCTTGACTCTGTCATTTGTACTTATTGTCTTCTTTAAAAAGTAGGGAAAAAAATTGGAAAAAATCGTAAATCGAGTTTTTTGTGAAAAAATCAGAGATTTTATTTTTAGGCCATATTGCCCAGCCCTAGTTTTAAGCATTCAAAAATTGAACTACTGTTACAACAATCACCAACTCTAGTTTGGTTGAAATAAACCCTTAATACACTAAGTCAGATCTGAAAATCCCTGCTGCTGATACCCAGCCTTCCTCTCACTCTTCTCCTGTTCCACACCTCTCATGTACCCGCCTATCACTTCTTTGTCATGCCTGAAGTCAAAGTCCTGGTCAATTCTTACATATTACACCTTTAAGGTGTGATGAATGTGTAATACAATGAGTAGCAGATTGTCAGTGATATTGTTTTGAGCTTTAAAACTTAATTTCAGCAATAATATTTACAAAAAATATTAGAAAGGAGAAAATGTCACTTGGAACTAGAACGTCTAAATGCCAGGTTTGTTTGCTATTGAACCATACATCAGCTGGTATGAGTGTTATCAGTTTAATCTCCATGCTTCTTGTAAAGGTGTGGAATGTTCAATATTAGACTGCTATTTAAAGTCAGTTATTACTTGGGTTATAATTAGATGCATTTGAGCTCCGCTAGGTCAAATTTTCGTACATCCAGCAGCAGAGCTGGGCTTTATTGTGATTAGAATATCTTTCAAATTAACTGGACAAATCTTAGTGAAAAGTACTCCAGTCTATGAAATGTTTTCAGCCCATTCATCTGTGTGTGCCTGAGTCAGAGCTATGGGAGAGATGCAGCACTGTGCATTTCAGAGTGACATTCTTAACACTGTCACCAGATTGTATCAATGTAAATATACATTGAAACCCTACACACGAAAAGTTGTTCCTTTCAGCTTTACAGCTCACATGCCCATTCTGTGGATTATTTTGTTTTGCGTTCAATAAAGCCATTTTAAAATGTTTGTTGATTTATGTGTGGACATTTTGTTTGTGTATTGTGGAATACAAAGAAGTTTATTTCTATCAAAGCATTTTGCATTCAGGACCTCAAGATAATATGACATGTTTCATTGCCAGTGGTCACGAGTCTGTCATGCATTACAATTACTGTTCTACATGGTGCCTAAAGACAAAGTGAGATAGTTACTTCATGTCAGACTGCAACTGAGGTACAGGAAACACATAGTTCTTGTGTTGTATCAAAGCAAAATGCCTTGATGGTCATTATTTACAGTGCCATGTATGTATGGTCATCATCTCAAGGGGACTTCTGAGCATGTCAGAGTTCTACAGTGCTTCTGCCCTGGCATCTCTGTATGGCTACACAGTCCTCTATACCTCTTCATCCCTGCCATTGGAAAAGAAAAAAAAAGTTTTTTCAGAAATCAAAAATACTTTATTGATCCCTGGGGGAAAATTGGGTCATGTTACTGTTGCCCCCATTCTACTACAACTACAGTATAAATAGTATTTGAATAAAATGCAGCGTCAATGCCAGAGTGTACCTGAGTATTGCACAGCTGCAGAATTTCAGTTCATAAATTCAGGGTCTTCTCCTCCTATTTGGACAGCTCATATACTGGGTGACGTTGGGCAGGGTTGTTGCCCTGGTGACGTGGTACAAATCACCTGAGATTGCAGTTAGGGCACTCGGGTTATGAGTCTGGAGTCGAGCTATTGAGGCTGAGGGTTTGATTCAAGGGGTATTCAGTTGGTTCCTCACCGCTAGCTGCCACTAAAATCTAGACACGGGTCTCTATTTAGCTTGATATAACAGCTCCTTCAGCCACTTGGGGTCAGCAGAAACAAGCTGTAAACACAACATTGGCATATCATCACCATTTATGTTGATATGGTAAACTTTAGCAAACAGTTACCAATTGACACACCCAGCAGACACAGAGCAGCATGATCATTCATGTGGAGTTGTGTTCTTGGCCACCTGATGAATGTAATTCCAATATTCACTTCACACACTCTTTTAGCTCTGTTTTAGTTTCCATGGAAAAATATCTCTAGCTGCTAAATGCTCCATTATGTTCATCAACTCATTGCTGTATGATGTAAGGTAGGTAGTGTACCGTGAGTTTATCAGAGCTTTTTCGGTGAAAACCTGAAACCCAATTAATGAGGGCACTGAGAATGAACCTAAGCAGTAAAGTTACAAGCTGAAAAACCAAAAGTTTGTTATTACAAGTGACTACTCACACATACAAGTAGTCATGTGATTCATTGTTCATGCAGACATATCGATTTTAACTGCTTTCAGAATGTTAGAAGATTTTTCAGTGTGTGACATTGTGGCCTTTTGATGCTCACATCGGAATGTTCAAAATCAAGACAATATTTTTCATGAGGGTGCCATTACATTATGACATTACACCTACAATGTAATTTTTTTCTGAAAATTCAGCCTGACATATGTCGTATTTTTATAACCATACTGAATTTCAAAAAAAAGGGTTGTGGGTTTAAGCAATGCTTGGCCACAAAACGTGAGTTCTGATGGAGCCACTGATCAGCCCTGCAGGGATGAAGAAGTTAATGACTCTGAAGTTGATGGTGCCACATGAGCACACACTTTAGTTTTGAGAAACAAGCTTGTTTGCTGAAAATCTTCAACACATCCTTAAGGAATATACATGCTGTGATATTTGAAGCTTGTGAATTAATCCAAGAAAATGTATTAGAACATGAAGGCAGTGGATGATGAAAAAGCACACACACTTCCTGCAGATTAGAGCACATTAAACCTTTGTTATCGGTCACTGAGATCCCACCGATTACACCTTCAACCACCTGTTATGCCCACTCTGCTTTAATTAAAGGCTTAATCAACATAATGCACCCATCTTATTGTGTGGAGGCGCCCTATCTGATCTTTTCCACCTCACTGGAGCCCATTTCCTAGTCAACCTTGATATCCAGCTGGCATCAAGTTGGCATGCGTCCTGTTCAAGGACAAAATATGGCAGAATGATTAAATACACAATGCTACCAGCCCAAAACAGGTCATCTCCTGGGATCTGATTCATCAGTACATTTGACCCACTGCAGAAAGTAAAAAATGAAAACAGTGCAAAAAAACTGGTACTAATATTCATTCATTGAAGTGAATGAATTATGGGAACCTGTTAAAATATTTTTGTCTGTGTTAGATTATATTTATCATAAGTGACTTTATAAGTGACTCCAATTTTTTAAATTGCACATAATAGGAATAATAGGAAACACATAAAAGAGTGCAGGTAATCAGTGAATTATAAAAGTTTATTGCATCAATTCTGATGTCACTGGTTAATTTAAATCATGGATTTGTGGCTTATTCTTTAATATCATGACATGCTGGTGAATTTATTCGTGTATTTATGCTATATACGTACTTGTGAATAAAAAGATTGAGTAATTGAGGTGTTTTAAGAAAGAATAGACATTTGATGGGGCCATGTCACCACCTCATCTATAATGTATTGGTCCAATCACTTTCCGGCTCAGCAGTGTCAGATGCACCTGGCTAGCTGATAAGATTATGGAGTTGGAAGGAAGAATTTCCATGCTAAACCAGATCCAGGAGCTGAGAAGTTCATGGACACTATCCACCATCATCTTCAGCCCAGCTAAAACTGAGACAGCCTGTGCCCAAGAGTCTAATGCCACCACTTGCTGTCCCTCTGCTGATTCTGACATCAGTCTTGTGATTGTCACTGATGTCCGGCTTGGGGTTAAACCTAAAGCCCTGGTCAGCTCATCTTCATCCTTTCATGAGCCCTGGTCCCTGATAGGTCCTCATTGTTCCCTTGATCATAGGGAGGCACTCGTCTTGCACAACTCCTAACTATGAGCTGGAGAATAGATTCCACATTTTCAATCTGCAAGATTTCCCCCCTTTGGATTAGGAATTCCGGCTACCTCCGCCATCTCCCCGGCTGTTGAGTGGGTCCTGCACATCCCTCCACCAGCCATACAAGGGTAGTCATGCCAGGGTTCTGCCCATGTCTCTGGCCTCCTTCATTCCACCATCACAGATATACTGTATACCCCTCCATCAAATGGTCCCCCTCCAACCATGTTCATTAATGGAGATTCAATCAACAACTTTAATAAAAGTGGCAGTGACATTTTGTTTTCCAGGCACTAAAGTGAAAGATATCTTGGAAAGCATTGCCAGCATCCTGGCTACAAGATGTTATCATCCATGTCAGCTGTTATGATATTCCCAGTCAGTCCTCCCACTGTTTATTCTATTGATAGTATCATCTCCCAATAATACAATGGACAGCGATAGACCACTTCTAGGAAGTATGAATGTAAAGATCTAATACCCCATTCAGACCATTAAATCTGTCTCTACAACTCAGCCTAAGACTCCTACTTCCACACCCACGATCATTGCAGTCAGAATCACTGACAGATCTATCAGATCATCTCCTGCACTGGACAATCTGAATAATCACAGGAACCCAAATAATTCAATTCCAATAACTACTGTTTCCATATCTGGTCATTTTTCTTGTGTTCCCCTCAGGATGGTGCTGGTAAATGTTTGCTTCATATCTAACAAAATTTTTGTGCTGAAAGACAACATCTAGCCTAAGAAGCTAGTTTTTGGCAGAGGACTATGGATCGTACCCTTTTGCCTCCTTTTGTCATGAATTTGACAAACAGAATAAAATGGAGAAGTAATCAAAGATTTGATGGATGATAGGGATTTGATAGAGGAATGAGGGTAAACATGTTATGTGTACGAACACACTTGGACCAGAGGAAGGCGAACTCACAGTGATGGCTACAGAGAGGACACAGGGGAATTGGTTGGTAGAGAGAACAAAAGATTTATTAACAAAAGGTGTCCACAAGAATGGGCAAACAAAAGGCGAGAGCACCAAAACACTGTGGGCTGTCTAACAAAGGGTGTCCATCAAAACGGGAAAACAAAAGGCGAGAGCATAAACACGCTCTGATCAGGGTGAGCTCCAACTCCTCTCACAATCAAGGCTGGGCTGGGCTGAGGGCTTATCCACAGGGCAAAGGCTCCTGGAAAAAAGGAAAACAGAGTACGGGTCAGTATGGACAGGACTGGCACAGGAGATCAGACGACTGGCAGAGGAATGGCAGAGCACCACTGAGACAAGCAGACGATCTGACAAATACTGGAGGAATGAGCCGGGGTTAAATGCAACTGCTGATTAGGTGTGGATGAGGTGATGACTTGCAGGTGTGACAGGAGGCAGGCAGGAGGAGCTTGGCTGGCAGGTGCAGCCTCACAGCACGGACCTAGACAGACAGGGGAAGACAGACAAGACCACAAGGGGGCAAGGAAAACACAGGGAAAACACAGGGAAAAAGGGGAAGACAGAGCACTGCCTAACAAAACACAACTGGCACTGAATGAAAATTAGATATACATTTGTGTCTAATCCCTTGACTTGGTAACTGAGAAGTTTGGACACCTACAACAATAGATAACAATTACTATCCAGTCTCCAGCTTGAGTGGAAGTGGGGGCAGGTGATGGAAAAGCAGGACACACTGGGATAAAGGAAACGACAGGGATAGACATCTCTAGAGATGTAGAAGAAAAAGCAGGTAACTTCAGCAATTATTATGGCAACAGACAGATTTGCTAGAGCAAGTTATTGCTATATGTAGGTTAGTATTTCTTAGAGAATGAAAAGAAAGAAAAGATGAAATTGATTCGACAAGTGCATTCGACTGTCATTTTATGATCGATTATAGTGGTTTCAAACAGGATGTCAAGATGAGATGTACTGTACGAAGGGCTCTCAGCCACTCAAGAATAATAACTCAGGGAGGTCAGGTAACATCTCTGAATTCCAGTGCATGTATGAGTGAGAGGGAATGAGAGAGTGGATGAGTTAATTTGACATTTGCTCTTACAGTCATGTCATAATCATAGCAGTTGAAATGGGTGTAACCTACAGCCTACAGCAATAAAAACAATGTAATATCAAGGTGAAAGGTCATTTAGGAATATGATTAACAGCACCTTATGGGGTGCTACACAAATGGTGAGGCAGAAAGTTTGATTGTGCATTTGATCATCCTAACTGACTAATAGAACCTATGAGTACAAAAGGAACACGAAGATTTTTTAGTCCTCCTGCCACCATTGTTTGTATATTTCAGCTGAGTGTCAAGCTTCTTTTATACATCACGGGCCCCAAAAAGACTTCCGCAAAGGATACACCTGTGCATCCTCACTCATAGCACCTCCAGAAAGCCTCCTCTCTCCTTCAGATGCATTTTAGGAATTGGGACAGCCCTTAGAAAAGTATGTACTGTTATATGCAGTATGCACACAGCTGGGACATCTTTAACTTTGGCCCTCTTGCTCATACATCCGTCACAGTCTATATGAAACTTTTTTTCAACTATTATAGAATGAAACTTTAGTAAAAAGAAAAAGTATGCGATTTGGAATGGGTGCCAAGACTGTGTACAAACCCTGCTTTCGGCAGCTCAGTTGACATGCCGTATTTCTGGTAGAAGCAGGGTATAGAGTCCTTAAAGAAAAAAAAAAAAAGGAACAAACGAAATAAAAATCCAAAAACACTGGGAAAGACTGGTAAACTTACAGGAAGGCTGCAACGCTTGACACAAGAGGTACAAAGACAAACTGGCAAAGACTAAGAGAAACGCACAGACTGAAGGGAGGAAGATTAATGAGGCATAGGTGAAAACAAATGAGGGACAGGTGAGACAAATCAAACGACCACAAGGCGCAAAACACAGAACGTAATGCAAAAGATGACACATGAGGAAAACGTTCAACATAAAGCAGGAAAGAACCCCAAAAAAGCACAACTAACCTGATAATGACAGGTGCACTGAGGATTGTGGGTCAGATTAGGCAAAATAGGACGTTGGCTTGCGTAGTGAAAAAGGCGACCAGATGCACCATGACATCCTGGTAATTCTGGCATACTGCATTTGACGTACTATGCACTGGGACATACTAAAGCTTTTTCTGACATACTAAATAGTTAGCTTGATCTAGTATGGAACGCAACGCAACGCAAATGTACGTATTTTTAAGATGTCCGCAAATGCAGCATCTCTAATGCCGTTTCCTTTACTTCCCGGAAACACAAAGCTTCATTCACCAAGATGGCGACATTAGCGGTGAGACGACCAGCGCTTGGGGGTTTCAGTTTCGAAAACTGCAAGAGGTAACCGCATTTCAGTGAATGAAAATCCGGCGCCGATGACTGCACCACTGAGTTTGAGATGTTTCACTTTTGGTGTCTGGGTGTTGTGTGAAAATGACGTGTATAGATACGGTTTTCCTAGTGATGTTAGCTCGTGCAATGACTCCGTACAATGACTCAGGCTTTTCACCACGCTAGCATTAACGTTAACGTTCACTTATCGTCTGCCTTTGAGCATAACCCATGTTTTATGTTTTGACACAGATAGCTATATAACTTGTGTTTTTTTAGAATCGCATTAAAATACTATAGTATATTGTTTACACACACACACACATATATATATTATTTCACAATAAAAACAAGAGAACGGAACTTTTCTTCTCTTGATATTCATTCCGCTATATTAGTTCAAGTCACTTCATCTTTACTGTATCAAGCAAAATGCAGATGAAAATACATCCTGGAGGCACTGTGTGGGAAGATTATGTTATAAATTAGTCAGTTATGTTCATGTTGATATAGTTCTGTGGTTTAAAATTGGTTTTGTGGGGGGCTCAAGGTAGTGCACCAAAGGTCCAGTTAAAAGTTTTTGTCGCAGAAAAATGAAATGTAATCAGATGTTTACTTAGATCCACTGTGCCATTATTTACATTCTGAAATTACTTTAAAAAGATTAACTCTAGATAGTTCTGTTAGTGAACCCAGATGGTCAAATGAAAAGATTTCAAAAGCTTAACGTAGTTTGAATACAAGAAATACTCACTGATTTGACATCGACTTAATTTAGTAGTAATTTAGTGTCACTGTGGACGCTGTTTGTGCTCAGAGATGCCCAAAACTGAAGAGTCATGCCGTCATGGCGCTGACGGTCTGTGTGAAGTCATAGTCCCACTGCACAAGATTTATTGATAAGATGTTTCAGGATGCAGCTTATTATGATGCCAAGTGATTTACTCTCCAGGCTAGTGAGCTTATTTCCCAAATAATCACGGTGCAACCAATTCAGGACCTGAGGTAGTTTCAAACTAGCAACACATATCTGGTGCATCCCAGGGCACGATATTAGCAGAGTTTAAGGTTTATTAGAAATGGTTGTGCTTGTTTTTTTGTTTTTGTTTTTCATAGTGCCACAGGCATTCAGTTTCACAAGTGCCATATTGATTTATTTTTTTTTTCATTGCTGTTATTTTCAGAAATGCAGTTTTGGAAGGTGAAGCTAACAAAGTGGGATGCAGCCTGCCTGCTGCTCGGAAAACAGGAACTACCATCTGTGGTCTTGTCTTCAAGGTGAGTGACACTCACCTGTAATGTAACTGTAGTTACATCATGAGAATAATGGTGGTGATGTTTTTATTTGTACCAACTGCCCCTTCAGCAGTCTTCCACAAAAAGACGCTGCAAACACAGTGGTCAATGCAGCTTTTTTTTTTTTTTGGTCTTACTGAGGACTTTGGGCAGACTACCAAGCCATAATCAAGACAGGCAGTTCGTGGCATAAAACTGCCCTGAAGCATCACACTTGGGGGTTTCTATCAGTGTGTGGTCTCCATCCTTTTGGGCGATGGACAGCCTTCTAAATTAGTGTAGTTTCTTTTGTAGTTTGTGATCGAAAATAAAGGGATATGTGTGGTTCTTTGCAGCTCTCTTCTTTCAGAAACACCGGCCCCTTGTCTGATCTTTTCCTCTTAGAGTTTGAACAGCAGCATTATTCTAAAGGGCTGCAAATAATTTGTTTTGATTAATATGCCCCATTTCTGTCATAATGTCAGTTATTGTGCATTGTCTCTGATTTAGACAAGGATTTATTCATTGTTTGGATATCATATCCACACTAAATAAATCCACAGCTGTCTTTATTGCATTTTGGCTGTGTTCTACTCAAGTGTCCCAGTAAGCCATGACAGTGTGATAGTTAGTCAGTGTGCACATTACCAGGGCCCTGAAACTGAAGCGGCTAAATGGAATTCAGCCATCACTAATCTTATTATTAAACCTTTGCTTTTTCTACCGTGGCATGTCAAAATGGCTTTAGAGGAAAAGGTTGTATCTGTCATCCAATTACAAGACATGGTCAGAACTAAATGTAGTGCCATTTATTTATCTGACAACTCAGACATTTCACTTTGATGAGGGGTAAGATTAGGCATCTCAACAGTATGTATTTGGCACAGAAAATAATAAGTATATTATTTAAATACAAGCATGAGCATGTCTATGAAGTACATTTGCGTGTGGCAGCAGCAGACACACATACTGACACAACACACAGCAGAGGAAGCTTTCCTGTAACAACAAAACCAGCCGAGCAGCAAAATAAACAGTAAAGCCACATAGAAATGACTAAACCTACAGGTTCAAAGTTTCAGGTCTGTATTGATCCATCCTTTCAGTTTTGAAGTGAATCCTGCTTTGTACAGGCCCTCAACGCAGTGCAAAGTAAAAGGATTATCACACACATGTAGCGAGAGTTTTGCAGTTGCTGCTGTTGTTGTGGGGACATTTCCATCAAGTTCATCCACCGGGCCTCCACTTCCTTGGATGGTGGTAGTCGATGAAGACTTTTGTGTTGTTCTTCCAGACAAAAACAGAAACTGGCGTGCGTTGCTTGTAATTACCTTCCACATTTCCCACGTGTTTCCCGAGTCAGCGTTATAACAAGGAAAATAGTAGTTACTGGGTGTAACTCCACTTCTATGAGCGCATGCGCAGCCCTCTACCTGCATGTTATCAGAGCAACAGTGAAGCACATTATTTTTAATACAGTAAAACATTTAGCACAGTAATGACAGCATTACAGAGTCCATGTCATGGCAGAATGTGGTGATGGTGACAGACTGGTATATCCTCCACACCTACCCCATTCCAACTGAAACATGATCATATACTTGGGAAGTGTAATTGTCAAAGGCTAGAAACAGATCAGAAGGTCTCACCCGACAGGCTAATTGTTAGAATAAGTATTGTTTTACTTTGCTGGAAAGCACTTAAGTAAGCAGAATTATATATGACAGTATGGGTTTACTGACTATAATGATGATTTGTGTTTTCCCGTGAAGGATGGTGTTGTTCTCGGAGCTGACACCAGAGCCACTGAGGGTATGGTAGTGGCAGACAAGAACTGCTCCAAGATTCACTACATCTCCCCCAACATTTAGTAAGTGACAGGAGCTCAGGTTTGTACAGCACACCCCAGCAAACCCTGTTCAGATCCGACAGTTTTGGATGATTTGCTCAGGACTCACATTGTTTGACATGCAAACTTTGTGTATTCAAATGAACAAAGATGAAGTTAGGTGATATATCTATATATCCGACTCATAGTGGCTTTTAAGAGAATATCTGATTAGTACAGTTTTATTCTTTTCAGTCTTTATGTGCTAGAGCTGAGGTGATGTACAGCTGATAGACTGCTGTGTTGTTGTGTTGTTGTCCAGCTGTTGCGGAGCAGGAACAGCTGCGGACACAGAGATGACCACTCAGATCATCTCCTCCAACCTGGAGCTGCACGCCCTCTCCACAGGCAGGGTGCCACGTGTGGCCACCGCCAACCGCATGCTCAAACAGATGCTCTTCAGGTACCTTCCTCAAGCTGAATCAGTCTGGATATGGTGCATGTTTCGAGAAAAAAACAAATGAGAAACTGTTGACAGATAAAATAACCAGTGAAGTACTTGACAAATCGAGGTACTGAATCACATTGATGCAAAAATTTGTACTGCTATTTAATGAAAAATCAGTTTTAAATGTTTTATGCTTAGTATGAAATGCTGCTGTGTGTCTCTTCAGGTATCAGGGCTACATCGGCGCTGCTCTGGTCCTGGGTGGAATGGACTGTAATGGCCCCCACCTCTACAGCATCTACCCTCATGGCTCCACTGACAAGCTGCCCTACGTCACCATGGGTCTGTTTCAAACACAGCACGCCACTGTTTCTACGTGTTTCTCATGTTTCAGTTACGGCTTGAGGTCTTGATGGGTTATGAAGGATTAGCAGGTTACATGTCATTTACAGTGAGGAAAAGCAGAGACTTTGATCTCCACGCTGTTATTTTAATCAACCATATCTTCTTAACATTTCTATGAAATCTGAAGAAAATTTAAATTGTCCACATTTTTCATTATCTAGCTATCATTACATATCAGGTTTCTGTCATGAAACTGAGCACGGCCATCATCTAATTCAGCAGCTCAGCTAGCTGATAAATGTTGACTGCTTATTTCACTCATGATATATGTTGTAGCATATAAAAACACCATATGGACATGTTGACAAGGTTCCATTGGACTTCTTTTCAAAAGGCTCTGGGTCTCTGGCTGCCATGGCAGTGTTTGAGGACCGCTACAAGCCTAACATGGAGGTGAGCACAGCGCTCACATGCAATTCATAGCAACACAACACAACCCTATAAGCAGTTTGATACTCTCAAACAACTGATTCAGACCTCCCATAATAGCACGCTGGTCTTCATTTGAGCATCAATGTTGTTTCTTCACAGGAGGAGGAGGCCAAGCAGCTGGTGCGAGATGCCATCGCTGCAGGTATCTTTAATGACCTGGGCTCTGGCAGCAATATTGACCTGTGTGTCATCACCAAGGGCAAGGTGGACTACCTCCGGCCCCATGATGAGGCCAACAAGAAGGGTGTCAGGTGAGAAAAGTGATGCTTCTTAAACTGTGAAACTGTACTTTATTTTCATCCTCAGCTCTTCATCCACATTATTTTCCTTTGATTCCTGACATGTTAAAATAACCTGGATGTAATGTTTTACTTACCTTGACTAATTTGGAGCTGTGGGGTGAGACTTCAAATCACCAAAAGTGAGCAAATTCACCTTGGGTCCGTTCCAGAAAGCAGGTTTAGGGAAAACTGAGTTTTCGGTTCCTGAAACAGAGATCACTTAACTCTCTCTGAGTCAGTGTACTGTAGTTCATCACCCTGAAAGAACCCAACCTGCTGGCCTAACAAGGCTGGTTGTCCTCTACAAATGCTGAGTTTCTCTCTGCCCGCCCCTCCCACAGAGCCTGAAGGAGCTGTCTGATACACGGTTTCACCCTTAGCTCGAAATATATTGTAAATGTAGTTCTTTTTTTTTGGACAGTGGACGTTCTCTTTATAACACTGTGACTCTTATGCCCGGATCAGACTGCATGATTTCTGGCAAGACTACACATATGACCCGAACTAATCCCAGCACATCTCATTTCACGATCACCTACAAGTTCAGAGGTCATCAGGGAGGCGGGTGAAGCAGCTGATGAAGTGCTTCTGCTATTTCTCACCAACTTTTGTCTTTTTTGACTCGGTCTTCCTCCCTTGAGGAAACGTTTAGCGGTGCTGTTGCCACAGCTCAACAAAGTCTTCCTCTCTTTCGTTGTCCCAACTGACAGCAGCAACCTCAGCATCCCTCCTCCCCCTGCTCCTCTTTGCCATGTTTACCTGACTGGTAAACGCTCAGGAACATGTCGTGGGAGATGTCATACTAGGCGTGTCAAGACAAAAATATTTGCTAGACTTTTGGTCGGGGTGTCGTGGCGCTGCACAACAGGTCTGATCCGAGCATTGGAGAGCTGTTAGATGTGTCTGTGGTGCAGCTGAAATGACTAATAGATTTTTTTTTTAAGACAGGCTGCATGCAGTCTCCAATGTGAGTTAACAACAATTCATATGTAAATAAATGTCTAAAGACAACTTACTTTACACTCAGATTTAACCAAAGATGCCTTTTCAACTGCAAATCCCAAACTGAGGTTACAACACATCATTGGTCCCTGAACACATCGTCTCTATTTGAGCTGCATTTTTGTATTTTGTCTTCATTTGCTGCCACCTGCATTTTACCTGTCAGGTAACAGCTGAATGAATATATATAGAAAAAATAAGTAAGATTCCAGCTCATTATCATCCGTTAAGGAAGTGTGGTAAATGATGAATGAGTCAACCGTGCACAGTAAAATGTAATAATGTTCATTATTAGCTCTTTTGTCCACTCTGTGTTTTAAAGATAATGTCATAATAGTTCCCATACACGCCTTAATATTTAGGGTTATAATAGGATTATTTATCTGTTGCCATGGTGAATTGTAGTATCAGAGTCCCACTTAACTCAGACACAGCCCAAAACTCTTGAGCTTCCTGTCACAGGGTTCATCAGTCAGAGTTGGTCAAACCTCCTTTCTGGTTGTAATCATACATTTTATAGTGAGCATAATCCAACAATGTTGAGCCAAAATCAACCAGCAGCTATACAATAAACAGCGACACTTCAGTGTTTAAATGCTCATCCTTCCTAGAATGTATTTTCATCTTGCACATTGGAAAAGATTTTCCACATTGTGACATTAGGAATCCAAGATGAATGGCAGCAATTACCATGTGTAGAGTTTGTACAGCACAGGAGGATGCTGTTGTCTCCACCTCTGCTTAAACAGAATGCATCATGTCATGTCACATCATACAGAGCATGTTGGGATGCTGCACTCATGATCATTTAGCTATTAACTACCCATTTTTTGTTGAACTGCTAGATGACTTTTTGTTTTATTACTTGTTCTGCTTGAAGAGTAAATGAGAGTGAAGCCTTGCAGCAGTGAGTACAGATGAAGTTGATGTGGTAGAGTGCAGACTTAACAGCCGCCGCCCCTCACGCTGATCTGAATTTGCCACTAACCAACTTTGCTCAACCTTAATCGCGTGCTCAGTTTGTCTTCGCATCACTAATGTGCATGGCTGTATCTGGTTGTGGCATGCTGTGCTGACGAATCTGAACTATCTCAGACGTGTGGAACCACATTAAACAAGCTGAACCAAAAGCTTGTCTAATGTAACTGATCAGGCCTAGGTTTGATTGAAACTTACTATTTCATGTGTCTTATTTTCTCCTGACGTAGAGCTGGTGACTACAAGTACAAAAGAGGGACCACCAGTGTGTTGACGAAGGTGGTGACCCCGCTGGCCCTGGAGGTGGTGGAGGAAACTGTACAGACTATGGATACCTCTTAAAATACTTGCACTATGTGTTCCTGGATGTAACTCACTACTCTTCAGAATTCCTAACACAAATGGCATGTTTTTTTCCATGATTTACAATAAAAGTGTTTGAGTTGGTTTGCTTTGTTTGTGACTGTCCTGAACTTGTTTGTCTTGAAAGTTGTTGCTACAAATAAAAACGCTGAGTCGGTTTTAAAAGGACCAGTTAGATAAAAGCTGCTTGATGTCTGAGCTGGAAATAGTCAGATGCCTGCTGTGAAGTATTTTTATCCGGCAGGGGCACTTAAAAACAATTTAAGATTCTGTGTTCAATGTTTTACCTGCATAGAATAGGTTGACAGTGAAGATACAGACAGGAAAGCTGAGGAGAGAGAGGGAGCAGTCGACCATACAACAGAGGTCCCCGGGGGACGTTCGGCTTCCTCTGTCAGTTTAACGAGGGAAAAGACGAGTTTAGTAAGAGAAACAAGAGGCTGCAGTTGAATAGATATTAGTATGAGATTCTCTCACTTCATCTTGCAGCACGACATAAGAATATTTTGGAATCTATTTTCTGTGTATCGTGAAAATAGCAGGCCGTCCTTAGAAGTTCACAATTTTTCAAGTCTGTCAGTAGCCAGGTATTTATTTTAACACTGAAATATTTGTCTTGCTGTCATCAGTCGTCCTGTGAAACCGATGTGATACAAATCCACTGTCCTCTCCTTTGTACAAATATATTTCAAACCTGCTTTAACAGTCTGAGATAATCAAATCAAGTGGGTACTTTCCAAAGTTGCAGTCTTAGAAAACTGCCTCCACTGCAGCCAAACAAGGAAACACAAAGAGGGAATTTTGCATGTGAAATGGCTGTAACTTAGAGACACTCATTGGATTTCTTTAGAGTGCTGATGTCTCATATGGACTTCTACAATGTAGAAAACATTTTCACACAGAGGTCTGTGCATTTTGTCCTCCATCACTGGTCAGTATGAACACAAGGAACAATTACAGCCAGCAAGACCTGTTTCAGTGTCCATGTGGACACCTGACCAGTTTGAAGACAGACCTGAAAAAATGCAACCTGTAGTTTATTGCAATATGTTTGTTATTGTCAGCTAACAGAGAAGTGGGGGAATGCCATTCAAACCTTGGGTCTACCATGCTGTGCAGAGCCTTAGACACTTAACAAAACCAAAAAGAAACCAAAGTATTCATGGAGGTAAAGCATGCTGAATATAGAAATCATATGGTGTTACTCATGTGTCTCCACTCATTTCTTCAGGTTTTTCTTTTCATTTGCCACCCATCTGTACTTGAGACATACAGTACATGGAGTCAGACATATAAATGTTGCACTTATCCTCCAGGGGGTGTAGCACGTCCACAGGACAGATGCTGCAGATATTTATCATCAATATTAAGAGGCTTTTTCCTGACCCATGAAATGTCCCCTCCAAAATAAAAGACCTCCACAGACTCCACAGTCTTCCCTCAACAGGTTTGGTTACTGTGTCTGTGAGTGTGTTGGTTTTACAAACTACTAATTATTCCTTTCATGATGTTTGGGCCACATGACAACAGTAATGTCTATACAGGAAACATGGAAGTCATTTAGTTTTGTGTTGCTTTATAATTTAAATAAAAGTGGTACAAAACTCAGTTACTGGAATAAGAGCTTCTTCTGCTTCTTTAATTTTAAAAACACTTTACTACAAATGCAAAACAGGAAGCACTTGATGGAGATTCCACAGAGCTGAATTGATGCCATGCTGCACAGAAAAGTACAGTTGCTAAAACATAATGGAACAATACTTTGAGTGAAAAGTCACAATTCAATAAGTACAGTAGATGGAAGATAAAGATACGAGAAATAGATTGTCTAAACATGGTGAAAACTGAACTTCCCCTTTCCTGTTTATGTAATACATTAATTTCATCAGCACAGAATACAAGCTGTCATTACCAAATGAATAAAACAATGTTCAGTTATTCTGTGTGGTAATGTGCAATAGATGTGCTCCTCAAGGACATTTTTAAACATATTCTGGTTTAGTGCTATCTATCAAAATGGCTTTCACAGCATCTAACTTGCACGGTCTTTACAGTTTCACAGTCACAATGGTCTTTACTTGCACGTATAAACACTTTGAACAAGATCATAAACTGCATTCTGGAAGTACATCTCCAAAACATTTTTGGAACACTTAACACCCACCACCATTGCACCATTACTCTAACAAAACAGGTTTGTAATGAATAGATTCAATAAGCAATATTGTGCTAATTCTTCAGTTTACTGGGCATAATGGTTATTTTATTGCTGTTGTCATTTACTCAAACAAAAGATGCTTTTCTTTCCTTCTTAATTCCACTATCAACACTACAATGATATGCATTAGAGAAGTATTTAGGCAACATGAAAATTGTCACAAATTCAAAATACAATTAAAGGTATACTATGCAGGATTTCCCTTAGAAACAATGTACAGACTTGTAATCCTACCCATCATCACTTACGACCCATCAGGCCTGTATTTTCTGATTTTCGTCTTATTTTGCTGTGTTCAGGACATTTCTGGGCTGCGACCTTTGGGCAGTCAGAGAGTAGCCCCCAGCCAATAACAACACACAAGTCAGGTCGGGACTTTATAAAAAGTAGCAAGCAGGGCGCATCCAAGAGGAAACAAATATGGCCGACACTGTGACGAAAAAGGGCAATTACAGCAAAACGCCAAGCAGACAACTCTTGTTCTAAAATGAGTGTGAATCTGGGGTTGGCTTTCATCGGCTGGTGAGCACTGACGAGAGGATGGAGATGAAGAACGATGTGAAGTTGGCCTGTTTTCTGTTTCGCATTTAGCTTAGCATGCTAACTGTACTGGCTTGGTGTGGTGTGTCAACTTAAGGGGTCAACAGTAATCGACCATTCCTGCATAGTGTACCTTTAACTAAGGAGCTCAAAGAATAAAGGCAGAGGTTGGCAAAGTTTGCGATTATTACATTCAGGAGCACAAACAATTGCAGAGTTCACACTCTGAGACTGCGCAATACGAAAATGAATCCAGTCCTTTCCAAACATCCGCACAACTGGAATCCAAGAGGCTGTGGGGGATGGTGATGATGATGATGATGATGATGATGATGATGAACATTTTTTTAGGCCCATTATCTAAAGATCACAAGACATTTAAAAAAATGGCCAAACCTGAAGCAGCAGAGCCTGTGATAGCCTGACTTCTAGTCTACGGAACGGGTCAACTCAATAGAATCACGGCCCTGTGTTTCAAATTCTGTAACTCCAGTTTTTAACTCAGGCTTTTTGTCATAAATTTGCAATCTGCGCGCAAGATAACCCTGATGACCTGTATGATCTGTATCACCTGTATCTGTATCATCAGGGTTATTTGCTCTGAGTTGATAAAGCTCCTTCAGAGGACATTAAACTGTTGTGCATAGAACTGTTTTCACAGACTAAACATCAGTTGAGTGTGTAAAATCATTCTAAATATCATGCTTTTCTATGAATAACTGTAAGAAATCCTTCTCTAAAAATGTATGAGACAGAAACCATTCAAAATATTATCATGTCTCATAATCTCACCACCTTAATAACTCCATTTAATTACTCTTCCCAGCTAGATAATGTGTGTGTGTGTGTGTGTGTGTGTGTGTGTGTGTGTGTGTGTATCTTTTACTGTCATCTGGCAGTTCTTATGACTATAAAATCAAACTGAAAAAGCACTCGAGCTGCAGTGAGCCATGTGTTCGTATTTGTGTGAAGGACAGGATGGCCTCGTTATGCAGCTGTGTCCCACTGAGCTCTGATAAACCTCCACTCTCTACAAGTCTTAGCAGGCACTTGGACACCATAGCAGCTACTGCAAATCTGTCACCAAAGTAGGCACTTGACCTCTCGTAAATACTGCAGGTGTTGGTATTAGGATGGCGCAAAGTAATAGACCAGCTGGTGAACTTAGTGGAGCAGCTAAAGAGTCAGATTTTTTCTCAGGAGTTGGTGGAGATCAAAACAGAGCTAAAAGAGAGTGAATATAGGACATATAAACACCACTCCAAATAAAAGCTCATGTTGTTCTGTGTCTGGTGGATGTTTAATAGGAAACTGTTTGCTAACATGATCACTGTAACAATTTTATGATAAATATGTCGGTGTTGTGTTTACAGCTTGTTGTGCTGACACAAGTAACCAAAAAAGTCAGTGAAATAATTAAGCAATTATCTTGAGATACTGGACCTAGAAAAGCTAGAAATCGCCACAGTCACTCCAGCTTCCACACAGGAGAACTTCTCGTTAGGAGCTGGTCTCCATCACAATTAGACTCACTGCAGGCAACAGTTAGACAAAGCTGCATTCTTTCAGAGATTGGACTCTGAGAAATCTGACTCTAACTGCTAATAATTATTTGCTAATTTTCCATTTAGACCATAAATGATGTACTGAAATTGACAAGATAAAAAAAAATGTATATGATTACACTGATAGACAATAGATTGATAAATATTCTAATTGCCCAGCTCTACAGCACACTTACCTGATACAAATGGTACAAACTTGGAATGCAGCCCGTGGAGTTATACAAAAAAAAGCTCGAAGAAATCTGCAATCATAGTGAGACACAGCTCTCTATATTTAGCTAAAGAATTGGCATAAATGCGATCGCCTCTCACATGAACAAGTGTGGTTTCATAAACTCCACTCTCCACGAGTGCTACACCACTAATGCACTTCTTCACATCCTCCATGACAGAAAATAAGTGGGCATTTGGATGTTGAAAACATCACAGCTCACTTGTGCAAGTCTTTCCATGGCCTCCTCCTGTCGAGATGAGGGCAAAGCAAACGATGTTCTGCAAGACCAGGCAGAGCTTACTTCTAGTGGTTTGAGATCCTCAGACTGAGCAGAGCGCGGGCTTGGAGCAGAAATGGTGCTCAGGTGCTGGAGGTCCACATGTGCATCTGCTTGGCAATCTGCAGCACAAAGACAATGTCCGGCCGCTGGTCTGGGTCTGGGCTGATGCACATGCTAACCAGGTTCCGCAGCTGTGAAAAGTTAAGTAGCTTAGCTTTATTAGCTTCAAGGATAACAATGGCATTATCCTACATTTTTCTCATTGTCAACAACTCCCAAGACCAAACCCAACAATGTGTTAGCCAGACTCTAAATACTATCTGACTGCTCTACCCTGTCTATTGCTGCAAGACAGTAACTGTTTAAAAAAGCCTCAGAAATATGTCAATTCATCTTTAAAAAGGTTCAGTAATTTCATAAAACAGCTGGTCACTGCAGTTTCCATTACTCAAACAGGAAATACTGCATTAGTTCAGGACTATTTTGAGTGGTGGATTGACACTACTGAGCATTTGAGGAAGCAAGACAGTGTATGTGTGAATAAACTACGGTGTGTGTGTGTGTGTGTGTGTGTGTGTGTGTGTGTGTGTGTGTGTGTGTGTGTGTAGGTTTTGGACAACAATTGAGCTCTATGGCACGATGGAATAAGATATATCAGGCTTCAGACACACACACAATATTTGCTGGCAGGACACATTGATCTTTGGCCCTGCACATGAGATTTGTTGACAAGAAAAAGGCATTGTGCATTCTGATATGTCACGCCGTAGGAACAGTGTGGCACCACCTTTAGTAGCTCTGGTTTGTTTGTGTCAGTGCCTTACTGAGCATTTGGATATAGCAGACCACGAGCATGACACAAAAAAGTATAAACAGGTAAAATTTCTCTGGCAATGTAACAAACTGTTCCTTCCAACACCTCCTAAACTTCTTAATCTTATTTACATACTTTTGCTAATTTAGCTTTTAGGAGGTTAGCATTGTGATAACTTCTTGACAACAACCTCTGGACACACAAAGGAATGCAAAAATCCTGTTGCCATAGTGCAGGTATCAGGTATGAACAATCATAACTCTGAACAACACGTAGTTAACATGCACAAGACACAACATAACACAACGTAAATAAGAGTTTTAGAGTTGTTGGAAAGCAGATTTTTTTCTGCTTTTGATTGTGCTGGGCTAGCTGTTTCCAGTGTGGGCTAAGCTAGGCTAAACATTTAATTGCATATGCCAACTATGACATATATATAAATAAACAACCACAAAACTCAACTCAAGCATGGTATGACTCATACAGTTACTTATACAGTAACTGGCCTCCAAATTTTAATGATTCACCTTTAAAGTAATAGCGATGAATTAAAGACAAACAAAAATAACTATATTCATGCTTACTGATATTTTCGGTTGTAGTTTTGACTGATTAAGTATCTGTATTCACAGCACATTTTTCTCCATGAAAACGATGTCAAATGAGGCCAAACACTTAAGTTTAGTGTTGCTCTACCTTCTCAGAGTAATGGTCAGGTGGGAGTGGAGGGTAATCACACTGCTCAATCTTCTGGCAGAGGGAGAGGAGGTTCATCTTGTCCCCATAAAACGGACTCTGCAGCGCTGCCATCTAGAGAAAGAGGAAGACAGTCTGTATAAGAGAAATAAATTGTGGGGAGATGAAAGAAATAAATACTAATATGAGGGTAGACAATGACCACTGGAAACAGAAACTATTCAAAAGTTAAACAAGGACAACCAGCAGTGCCCTAATACAGTAATACCCTAATAATATTGCTCTTGACTAACATCCAAGAGATTAATGCCTTAAATAATGAGGAAGAATGTACCACCAAGATAAGACCTACAGTCCTGGACAGACCGACGTGACATTTGGTGTGGATATTGACAGTCCCCAAAACAATGTCATGTAATTATCTTGATGTCAAAGTTGGTTCGATGATAAGATATCTTTCCAACTTGAGAACACAAATCACTGTGAATATTCTTGGTCCCCAGATGATCATCACGACTGAATGGACAGATTAGTTCATGCTCCTCAGAGGATTATCAATCTCTATGACTCAATGCATCTGCTTTCTTCAAACACCATACTACACTCATGTAACTCAACACAGAGTAAGATGTTTAGTATTATGGGCTGCTAGCAGGCAGGGCTTTAGACAAATAAAACTGCTTTTGAGTTTGACCCTGGGAATGGATGCCAACTACATACAAAGATAGTCACGTACACACAGTAGTGCTCAGTTTTGCCCATGACAGAGTCATCCTGTGACTTCTACGGTCACTACAAATTAAGTCCATGTAAATAGCAACACTGACAACACATAAGATTAAGCATTTAAGTGCCACATTTTATGTTAAAATGCACTTGTGCAGGGACAGTAAACTGTGCAATTTAAAAATGAAAACATAAAAAAAGGGTTAAAAGGGAAAAAAAATGTGAAAGATGTCGGGAAAGATGAAAGGAAAGTATGAAGAATGCGAAAGTATCTGGTGTCTCATGTGGTCGATGTGGTGATGCAGCCAAAGAATAAATGAGACAGACACATAATGCGGTTCATTCAGCCTGTCAAAACCGCTCACATGCACAGAGAATCTCCACAACACAGAGGACTGTGAAACCATTGTACAGGGCGATGACTATCTCCACAATAGCTCAGCATTCCAATGAAACACAAGAAAAAATATGACTAATAGTAAGGGTTATTATATTCACAATGGTGGCAAACTGAAACGAAATTGCCGTTTTTGTCTGCAGCAGCATCTCTGCTTTGTACTTGTCATGTGTTCTCCTTTGAGAAATAAAACATGATATTGAACATGAAATTCATATTCTATATAATGGTGCCCCATAGTTTTGCTTTTGATTACTCAGAACTGTTAGTTCTCCGACGTAACTGAAAAACTTGTTACATACAGCCGATCAAATGGCTTCATTTTAAATGCATTTGCATCAATAGTGCATCCTATCATAGGCAGAGCAGACATGCACACTGAGGCAGACAGCAGCCTGCTACCAAGCAGCAACCTCCGGGTTTGAAAAGTGTAGCCAACGTGAAAGTGCCAGAAACTGCCCTTCCTTGAATGGTCGCTACAGACGCCCATAATAAAATGTCCAAGTTTACAGCAGAAATGAATATGTTTACAGCCTGGTACAAAAAATGTTGTTAGCTAGCCACTACGTTTAAGCCCAGCTATTGACTTTTATATTAGAATTACTGACTTTTGTTGTTGTTTGTGGACTGACACCATTGCTTTTCCTACTATACTACCTGGCGCTGACACAAGCATAGCTCGACAACTTTCCTGAAAACTTGATTGTCTACATGTTACAAATGCAAAAAGAGTTTCTGAATGTCACCTTAGAAGGAGTTTTCCAAAAGCTCTGTTTTCATTTACCTAAAACTGTGTTTGTGTGAGGACAAAAGGCCAAATCCAATAGAAGGAGCTACATTTAGAAAATTACCCGCATACGTATGGACTAGGCAAAGGTTGCACACAAGCGTCAGAGTGGTCAGTTGTGCTATGGGAGGGGCTGCGCACACTTTTCATGTGTGAGTATATCTGTTATCTCTGCCAACCCCTGGCTTATAAGATAAAGGACATGTTCGTTTACTTTGTCTCATGTTGACCTGTTGGAGCTCAACCTGCTGGCTGCTGTCAATCAAACAGACATGGGCACACCACTCCAGCTGCTGTCAATCAAACACAGACACCGTTATGCAAAACTGGGATGGTTGTGATTTGAGTTCAGTCTTTAAAATCAGTGTTGAGGTGGACATTTATCAATCTGAACCCGTCTGCTTCCTGCCACAGAGGATGTTGTCCCCCCCAACCTCCCAATTCCTGTCTCTATTAGTTTTAAAGACCAAAAACAAAGATAAGACCTGCTGATAGCCTGTGATAACACCAATATGTATTCTGACCACTTCAGTTATAATAACAGGAAAGGAAATTAAGTTCCGCATCACTTAGAAAATAAAACCATAAAAGCTTTCTGACATAATAAAAATAAAGTCATGCCAGTGACATTGATATGGTTAAGCTAAGTAAGAAAGAAAGTAAAGCTTTATTTATATAGCACTTCTTGAAATACACAGTTAGATGTGCTTCACACGTGGAAAGATAAAAATAAATCAACAAATAAGGTAAAAATACAATGTAAAACACAGCACAATGAGAGAAAAGAAAAGCTATAAGAACCAATTAAAATGATTTCTGTTTTGACAGGGTTTATGTGGAGGAAATTAAGAGACATCCACTCTTTGGGGGCAGCTAAGTATTCATGGAGGGAGGACAGTCGTTATTGGGAATGGCAGATAAAAATATAGATCTGTGTATCGTCAGCATAATACTGATATTACATGTCCTGAAAGTGGCTAAACGAATGACTCAGTGGAAGCATGTACAATGAAAAAAGACTGGTCCAAGGACCGACCCCTGAGGGACACCACACAGCAGGGGAGCTGAGGAGGACAAACAGTTGTTGATACAGACATTCAAATATCTGTTTGTCCAATAGGAATGAAACCATTTCAAAGCTACACCAGAAATGCCAACACAGTTATGCAATCTATCAAGTAAAAGAGCACGATCAGTGGTGTCAAAGGCAGCAGTCAAATCCAGTGGAATGAGAATGGAGTATTCACCTTTGTCTGCATGTGTAAGAATATCATTGGTTCCACTCAGTAAAGCGGTCTCAGTATTATACTTGTGATAAACGCTGAAATGAAATTGTCAGAGATTTTATAACCCTCAACTAACTTCAGGAGTTGGTTGGTAACAATTTTTTTCAAGGATTCTGCACATAAAGGGTAGCTTGGAGATTGGTCTGTAATTCTCTGACTGGGCTGGGTCTAGAGAAGATTTACCTTGAGCAAAGCCAGACTGTTGTTATTCTGGGCAGCTGTCACACATGAAGGTTCTCTTTGAAAGGTACCTGGGGTAGTGCTTATTGCAGATGATGCATTGCAATTACACAGCTATTTCTATTTTAATGGTCACACACAATGGCTGACAGCAGAGAGAGCTGTCAGTTTTGCTTTACTGTTATACAGAAAAGAACCTTTTATCTGAGGCATTGGAAAGATGATAACACAAAGAGGGGGTTTAAAACGGAGCTTTACTGACTAGCTGAGATTGCTGAAGGCTTACATGAACCCCAGATTAACCTTGAAAACTTTTTGGGAACATAATTTAAAAAATTATGAACCTATCCTGTAAAGGTCCCAAGCTTAGTGAGCCAGCATGAACAATATGAAGACCCCGGCACACCTAAATGAAAGAGAGCTGTAATTTCTTGCCTTATCATAAAACAGTGTTGTCCAGACCACACAGCAGGTCCAGTTTGGCTGTTGTTGTATATTTTGTGGTACTCTGAGGCCTGTCAGTGTCTCTTTTTTTTTTTTTTTTTGTTGTTGTGTCATGTATACTTCAGGTTATGTAAAGTCTTCATGCGTTGAAAGCTTTAAACCAAATGAGTTAATTCTTCATCACTTTAAAATACATATCAAAATGAGTCAACTTTTTGTCTTTTCTGCATTGCTGGAAACGGGGCCTAAAGGTCAACACACAGTGTGAGAGTATAGTGCATATCAAACACCTGCGTTGTGGAATACAGATGCATGGTTTCATGGGCAGACATGTGCAAAATGACTGAAAACATGGCTAAAACACTTTCTTTGTAGATAGGCTGTTACAGTGGATCCACGAATGGTCGTTGTCAGTATGTTTTTGTTGGTGGTGCAACTTTGCAGCCTCCAGAGGCCACTAGCAAGGTTGTTTTGCTTGTGGAATGAGGAAGTTATCAGTTATCTGAATCATTCACTGTCAATAAAGATCAAAGTGTGCGTGACCTTACCTCATACAGAAGACATCCCAGGGACCAGATATCTGACTTAAAATTGTAACCGTTCTCATGGATCCTCTCCGGTGACATGTAGTAAGGTGTCCCCACTGGGACAGAGAAAGTAACAAATAAATGAAAGGGTACTTTTGTACAAAAGTTAAAAAAAAATATTTGAGAATGAGAGTTCTGTCTTATTGAAGCAATGGAGTACAAATTAGCTGTCCCTGACTCAGCTCTTATTGATAATTGCCTTAACATACTAGCACATAAAATGAACACCTACATATTACTAAAGGTCCCATTAATGCTTACTTTTTATGTTCATACTTTTATTTAGGGTATCTACGAGAAAATTTACAAAAAGCTTGCATGCTTTAATGTTCAAAAAATACATTTTCTAATACACACACAGTTTCTGATATCTATTGCTTTGTATGACCTGCACACCTTCATTAAGAGCCAATATAAACGAAAAATAAGTGCCCTGCATTCAGGTACAGTATGTGTACGTTAGTATGTTCTGCATATACAGTACTTGTGAATGTGCATTACCTAACGAGTGTGCTGCTGTGGTTTTAGAGCTGAAGAAGCGGCCTAATCCAAGATCACCCAGCTTTACCTCCCCTGTGGCTGTTATGAACACGTTGGCTGGCTTGATATCTGTTTCACACACACACACACACACACACATACACACACACACACACACACACACACACACACACACACACACAAAATTACCTGGGAACATGTAACATCCCCACCATTTTTCGTTGTATTCATACTGTACTTCTGGACTAAACTTGAAATTAGCAGAAAATTTGAGGCTGTAGAGAAAGATGAAGATTTTCATGCTCACAGTCTGTGCACTATGTTATGTACAAACATATACAAACATACATATTGCCTAAAAATATGATGCAATACAGATGAGTTAACATGATGGGTAGAGCAGAAGGATGGATGACAGGATTAAGTATATCAGTAGAAACAAACACAGAGATGATGAAGTGTGCGTGGTGTACATGAGGACCAAGAGGAGGGTGAGTAAATCTGTGAGTAGCTGTTTACCACGGTGCATTACTCTGCGTGAATGCATGTGCTCCAAAGCACTGCAGAGCTGCACAAAATATTTCCATATAGTCCTCTCTGGAATGAGTCGCCTCTTCTTCTTGAAGTACTAAACAGATAAAATGAAGGACTGTTAGTCCATACAATGACACAATTCTTATCAGAAAGGTGCTACATGTAGCATATTTATGTGGAATTGAGTGGAGAACTTTGGAGAGGTGTTTTAAGAAATGGGTCAAGTTTAAATACTGTTTTTCTCTCACTCTAATATGATTAGTATCCAAAGTATGAGTCCTGGTAAAAAGGAGGACATATTCAACTCTAATGCTAACACACCAGTAATCAGCTTATCTTACACATATTCTTATTACTGGATGTAACATCTGTTGAGTTTGAGCTACTTTTCTGCATACAGTATCTGTGTACTTATTTATTCTGAGATAAACCTGTGAGGACATTGTTGTGATTCCTGACCTTTATCATCTGGGACAGATCTCCAGCATCTGCCAGCTCCAGAACAATGTTGAGCTCATTGTCTTCAATAAAGGAGTCTAGGTATTTGATTACATTGGGGTGATTCAGTTGCTGCAGTGGACAAACAGAAGAAAAAATGGTTGTTTCAGACACTTTAAAATTGTTATTTCATTTTAACATAAATAAAACAGTTCCAACAATCAAGCAGTACAACTGAGCTCAAAGCGATAGTGTTGATTCACGCATCAGATCATCTGCACCAGTTGATATGGTTTAAACAAGCATTCAATAAGCATTCCAATGTTGTCTGATCTTTTATTTTCCTCTAACACAAAGCAGGAAAACCTTTTAATAATGTATTTTGTTCATTGACCAACTCAACACAATGGCTGTGGTTCACCAACTTTACCTTCAGCAGATCTATCTCTTTAATGCAGTCCTGACGAGCCTTGGCATCCATCATCTCAAAGATCTGCAGTAACAGAGATAGAAGTTAATATGAATTTATTCTTATTGGGTGGTTGCCCAAAATGATCTGAACTAGAGCCCAACCAATAAATCAGCAGTAGCTCATCACAGATACATCAGTCACAAGAAATGTCACCAGAGTAATGAGACAAATGCCACAGATATGTCTGTGATCATGTAGAAACAGAGGCATAGCTGTTCACCACAGAGCAGATGATTTTTTACACTGTAAAATGTCTCAGTCATTACATATTTTGGACAACATTCTTTAATAACACATTTAAGGGATTTTTAGCATTCTTTTTCATGTTATGTGTTCACATAAAAAATTTAATATATCGGTCGTTATATCAAATTAGTTACTGAACATCAAAGCCTTGATTAGAGCTTGACTGACACTGGATTTTTGATTCCAATATTATTATTATTTTTTGTCCATATGATCTGAAAATAATGTATCTGCCAAATATTTTAACATAAATACATACCAAGACAAAAAAATATGAGAAATCCACTAATCCACTCCATTACAGTAATTGTAACAAAGATGTGGGGTGAGTGGGATATTTTACAGTGCTCTCTGGTGGACAAACTATGTAATGATAACAGTTTCTAAATGATCCAAAATATATCTTTGGAGTTACTGAAATTCTTTGTTACTTCTCAGACAACAAATACGTCAAGACATCATCATCTGTGATGAGATAAAAGCAGTCAATACTGTAGTTTCAACAATGCCAATATATTGGTCAGACTCTAGAGTTTATTTTATCAATTTTGCCACAAGTGGTAAAATCTTGATGATAGATAAAACATTAACAATATTGAATTGGCCACTTGCTAAAACCACAAGCACTGTGCTAATAATCTTGATAAGTGCATCTGTATGGTAGAGTAATCCTAAAGCAGTATCAGACACACTCCTGAGTACTGTACCTGGACTTTCTTGAGTGCAACCAGCTGTCCCTCCAGCAGGTATGTGGCTTTGTAGACCTCACTGAACTGGCCCCGACCAATCTTCTTTTCAATCCGGAAGTTTGCCAGAGTGCAGCAGTACCTATAGCTTGGCATGTTTTTCTGTACAAGAAAATTCCATATTAAAAGCTTTAACAAGGCATTGCATTATAGTGCAATATAAAGTATGTTTTAGCCATAAAATTGGATTGTCGGAGTTTAGAAGCGAGGGGGAAGCTAAATGCAAGAATCAGTTGTGTTGATCCTACCTGATCCTCTTGGCCAGCTATCTTGTAGAGATTGTTGTGGTTGTCTAACGTGGGCTGGTTGTTGTTCTGTGCCTCCATGGTGGCATCACACCTACCCACTACTGTAACAAAGAAGACAAATGTTAAAATAGTTTTTGATTAACTGTATTTCTTAAAGAAACTTAAGACGACAAAGTTCATGCTAACTTTTATGGTGGAGCAATAGAACGCATCCTGACTGGAAACACTGGATATTGACATGAAATCACAGACCAGGACAAGAGGGCTCTGCAACAGGTGATTAAAACTGCCCAGACCATCATTGGTACCCATCGACTGAGTATCAGTGAGGTGCCTGTGCAGAGCCCAAAGGATGCTAAAAGACAAAAACCAGCTACTTCCTGTTCACCCTGCTGCCATCTGACAAGCGATACAGAAGTATGCGCAGCTGTAACACCAGAATGAAGAGCAGCTTCATTCTGATGTCTGGGGGCAGCTGTGGCTCAGGAGGTAGAGCGGTCATTCACCAATCAGGAGGTCGGTGGTGAGATCCCTGGCCTCAGCAGTCCACATGCAGAAGTATCCTTGGGCAAGATACTGAACCCCAAAATTGCCCCTGATGCTGTGCCATCGGTGTGTGAATTCATATGTACGTTGCTTTGGATAAAACCGTCTGCCAAATGACTCATTGTTATTGTAATTGTAGCTTCATTCCTCTGCTCTACCATAAATTAGAGTTTATTTTTTCTATATATTTAGTCATCCATTTATTCATTCATTCATTCATCTTCTATACTGACTATCCCTTTCGGGGTTGCGGGGGGGCTGGAGCCTATCCCAGCTGCCAACGGGCGAGAGGCGGGGTACACCCTGAACCGGTCGCCAGTCGATTGCAGGGCAACATATAAAGACAGACAAACAACCATTCACACTCACACTCACACCTAAGGACAATTTTTACAGTCACTAATTAACCTAATGAGCATGTTTTTGGTCTGTGGGAGGAAGCCGGAGTGCCTGGAGAGAACCCACGCATGCACGGGAAAAACATGCAAACTTCACACAGAAAGGCCCTGCCCGACCCAGGGATCAAACCAGCGACCTTCTTGGTGTGAGGCACGCACACTACCTGCTGCGCCACCATGCCGCCGTCATCCATTCATATCATTTTTATTTTGTGAGTAACATAAAGGGACTACAGCATTTTGTTGTACAACCAGTGTTGTAGAATGATAAATAAATTAACCTTGAAAATCTTCATTTATTCAGCACTTTTAGTCACACAGCAGTTTATTTTACAGAGCATAAATACACAAAATCTATAGATCAAGATAAGAGGGATGAGAGACAACTTATAAACACAAGGTGACCTACTATAAGTGCACGTGGCCCCCCATGAGTTCAACGGTCTGAATTACAGCAGAAAACACAGCTGATACCTCATTCATTCTGTCTCACTTCATGTATCATCAATGTCCCTCGCTTTCATTGTCATTGTCATTGTCAGTTCATCTGGTCCACACCAAGTGAAAAAAATGATACATTGCTGCACTTTCATTATGGTCCTGTTCCTATACTGACTTTTAACAGACAAACCAAGAGGCGTAAACATGATGTTATAAAGACTGACAGTTAACTTGATTAGACACTTTTGGCAAATGCATCCTGGCATCAACAGGACCCAAGTGGGGAAATCAATTCCAGTGACTGACAGAAGTTTATGCAGCACTTTAACGCTTCTGATGAGTATGTTGTTTGGTGTCACAAAGAGCTTGGACTGAAAACCAGCCTCATATTATGACTAACAGGTAGAGACACGACAAAAAGGAGGTGTCTTGTACAGTAACAATTCAGGGGAAATACTGACACACATACATATCACCATGGTTTAAAAATTATTTGCATAAAATCCTGTGGTTGGTTTCTTTGTTGTCATGCCACAAACAAACCACACCAGAATCCAGTTGACGGTGGACCAAGATTCATCTTTTCAAACAGTCTCAGTCCAGTTGTTATGTCCACACCAGCGTTTGATTGATAGCTTTCTTACCAGTCCATACAAATGGCAGTAACTGGGCAGAGGCACAAGGGTCCATTTTAACTGAACCACACAGAACCATGACGCACAGCAGTGCTTTGAGCTAAAGGCTTCTGTCAGCATGCAAACATGCTGATAAGAAGCAGGTATAACATTTACCACATTCATCATCTTGTTTTAGCGTGTTGGCGTGTTAGCACTTGTTCATTCATGACTAAACACAAATACAGCGGATGCTGAAGGGAATCTCATTAGTTTTGCAGGTATTTGGTCATAACCCAAACTACTTGACAGTTAAAACGCAAATGTCAACCTCATAGTGGCACAACAGGAGAAATCACAAATGTCAACAGGATTCCTCCTCTGGGCCCATGAAAGTCAAAAACAAGCTTTCATGCCAACCCAACACCCAGCACAATTCAGCAAAACTGAGAGGACAATCAAACAACACCTGAACGATACGCTATTTGTGTCATTCAAACATGGACCTTATTTGGCAAAGGCTGAATGAAATGTGTAGGAGACCTGATGAAAAAGCTCAGGTGTTTCTCTGTGGGCAGAGGTCTCAAAAAAAGACCTGGCTGTGCCCACCGACACTGAACAGGTTTCTTGTTGCTGTTCAGGCAAAGTTCAACCTTCCAGTACACATCAAGATCCTCCATTATAATTTTTGACCAAGGTACATAGTGAGCAGGACATTTTACAGTGTAAAAATAAACTTGTTGGAACTCTCTGGTGGATAAACTATGTAATGGAGACACTGTTTCTAAATGTCTTCAAACACCTTTGACATTTCAGTACTGACATATCTTGTATTTCTGTGGCCCCCTGCTTATTAGCTACAATCTTAGCCTCAGGTTCATGTGTGTGGAGCGTGCTCAGGAAATATCCGGGGAATGTCATGGCACAACCCTGGATAACTCTGCAGAGCACCTTCACATTCACCAACCCCCTTTGAATTTAGAAATTCCACAACCTGCTATGTACTGCCATTCTGAGGTCAGTGTAACCATAAGAGGAAAGCTCTAATTATAGCAAAATGCAAAGTAAACAGAAAACAAATAATACATTTGTATATATCAATATAACTGTACATGACTGCTTGCAGGGATTAAAAAACAAAAAGAATGAAATGATAACAGCTTTAGGATACCTCAGTTACAGTTACACTGAACTAACTAACTCAGACATACACAACAGTGCTAAGTGCTCTTTTCTGACAGTGGAGTTGAAGCTTGCTGGGCGCCTGTGGTGATGACTCATGGATGGAGACCTTGCTCTAGTTTCAACTGGAAATAATAAAGCCATTTCCAAACAAGTGGATCACTGAAAACAAGTCACAGAGTGGGCTTGTGAGCAACACCCCCCACCCCCATCTCTACCTGAGTCACCTAAGCATGCCTCCTCTCTTCAAAAGCCCATTCTTTGTGAAAAAACACCTCATTAACATGTGATTCCTGGAGTTATCATTGCCAAGTACTGAAGTATTGATGACTTGTTTTGACCACAAATAGCTGCTAAAATGCCTAAGCTGGGTCATGTTGAAACCTGCTCCCTATCCTAAAACATTACAAGACTTATTCTTCAACACCCCCCACCCTCATCTCTGATGAGTCAGCTTTAAGTATTTAGGTGAGTGTGCATGTGTTAACTTGCACTCACCTTAACCTACTCAGCTCTACTAACCATTAAAATGTTAGTAATGCCAAGCGGGCCTCATGCCATGACTTAAGTTTCACCACAGGAACAGATCTGTGCTATACACATATATCAGGCTGCTCTTAATTGTGGTAATGAAGACTGTGCTGTTGTTGGCATTCAAGGCTAAGAAATCTCTCAACATAGCCTTGTCTCACTCTACAAGTGATCTACAGACCTCCAGTGGTATGATTTTCCACTAAAACACACTGTGATACAAAAGCTGGGTGGAGGACTCCTGCTGAGAAAATAACTCCCCAAAAGGAATCAACTCTCCTGAGAACAACTGCCTGAGATTTATGAATTCTTCTAATCCAGTGATTCAGTGGTCCACGAGCCTGTCTGCTCTCATAGCATGCCTGGCTCTTGCACAATGTTTCAGCCAGAAAACTGTAAAATATATTTTGGAACAGGGCTCTGTTTCAATTACTCCCTGTGAACATAGTTTCAAAAGCTGCCTGAGCAAGAGCAGGGAAAGATCAACATGGGGAATCCTAAAGAAACAGAGCCCATATGTGGATGCAGGGGTGGGAGGATGACTTAATTTATCAAACATGTCTATAACATATGTATATCCCTATTTGTTTATATACAGCATATGGCTATGCCTCAACTCATTGCAATCAATAAATTACAGTAAAACTAGTGAGACCAAAAACAGCCCTGCATTATAACAGTGCAGGGGGCTGCACTGGTGGGTACGTGTTGTTGAAGGTGCTGGTGAGACATGAAATATGATCCAGGAAGTCCAGTTTGAGTAACATATGAATGCAACACTCCAAAACACTGCACAATGGTTTAAAACTCACAGACAGGATTTGATAACTCTGCCTGGTTATCACAGCGGCAACTATTTTATCTTTCATCCCAACGATCATGAGGTAAACCATAGAAACCGAACATTATTGTTACAAAGTAAACCACCAGGACAAATTTAAAGTTGCATGTATGTGATTGGTCAATGCAGCACATTGTCAGATGATGTATTGCATTTCAACCCTGCATTTTGCCAGAGCCTCCTGTGTTGGCTTGACTCCACTCCACTGAATGACAGGGCTGCATTTTTTCATGCAGGGCTACTGTTTGTCTGAACATAGCCTAAAAGTCTACAGCCGTGCTAGCAGCAGGTTGTGCTTTGAAGTAAATGATTACATCAGCATGCTAACATACTCACAATGACAATGCTGATGCTAAACAGATATGATGCTCCTACTTTGTTGATGTTAGTTTGGTATTTAGCTATAAACACAAAATACAGCTAAGGCTGATGGAAATGTCATTGGTGTTGCTGGGGTTTGGTCACAAACAACATTTATGGACAAATCAAAATTTTTATCTGATGATGGCACTAGATGGGTCAAGGAATGGCCAAAGGGGCTGAATGTAGCAAATTTAATGGCAATCCACCAGACAGTTATTGAGATACTTCACTCAAATCCACAAATGTTAACCTCCTGGTAGCACAAAAGAAAAGTCAGAGGATCATCAAAGTAAGCAGGATTTGTCCTCTGGAGACCATGAATGTTTGTATCAAATCTGACACCAATCAATATCTGCTGAGATTTTCCACTCTGGACCAAAGAGGTGGAACAACCAAGCCAATGCTGCTAGCATGGCTAAAAAAATGATGGTATCACTTATCAATTTTCAAACACAATGACACAGTCATGTGTTGTTCTTTGTATTTTGGTTAAGCACTGTAAAGCCTGCCATAGTAGTTCATGAGCTATCACAAAGAAATACTCCTAAAGCAGAATTTTTGGCACCAGCCACTTTGGCATAAGAGCTTAGTTGAGACCCTAGTTCCTCTGGTCCGAATCCAGCCAAGGTTCCTGAGTTCCTGATCCATTATTACAAGATAAGTGAATTATACAATTCCAGCTGGTGCATTCAGATGTTAACAGTCAGCTCCTGTACTCAGTCAGCTTGACAGATGGTGGACTTACAGGATGTTTTGAAGGAGCAGATGGAGGCAGAGCTGTGACCCTGCGCTTTGATTTAAAGTAACACTGAACAGATCTGTTGGACTGAACTGAGTCCAACTGATCAATACCCAACTTTAAACCAACTTCCACTCAGTGCAGACATATTTAGGTAAAACATGTGTCCAGCTTGTGATCAGGCAGCCTACTGCTTGAATGGGAACTCCGAATGTTTTGTTTTTGTACAACATGGCCAGGTCCAGCTTCACTTTTACTAATGCTACATTATTTTGTTTACAGTAACTGGGATAAGATTGTAACAGGAGCCACTGCATCCATCATCAGAGACGTAATGCTGATAAACTTTACTGTACCAATCGCTTTCTTCAGGCCATTTACCTTGGGGTCTTTGCTGAATGTCAGCAAATGTGCAACCAATGTAAGGCACTCTTGGTAGGCTGAGCAGAAGCTGAGGTACACGGGGGCACATCAGAGGTAGATTTAGCAGTCATACATGTATACCTGCGATAGTTTGTTGGCTAGCAATATGCTTGATATTTTTCTTTGGTGGCATTTCAAAATGCTTTCCAAATGCAAAATGCATTTCAAAATGTTCCCCTTTCACTGATTATTCCAGAAAAAACAGGATCTCTCTTACATGGGTTCTATTCACCAATTCCATCCATCCATTTTCTATACCGACTAGTGCCCAGAGAGAAAACCCACACATATTCTTCCACGCATGCACAGGAAGAACATGCAAACTTCACACAGAGAGGTCCTGCCTGACCCGGGGATCAAACCGGCGATCTCCTTGCTGTGACGCACGCGCACTACCTGCTGCGCCACCATGCCACCCTTCACCAATTCCATTTGCAGCTTTAATTGTTGAAATGAATTTGCTGAGGATTGGCCTTGTTGAGGTGAAGCTAGCATGCTTTCTTTTGTTTATATCTGATTTCGACATGGATTCTTTGTTCACAATGTAGCATTATCAAGGAAAAAAAAATTGTGTGTCCCATGGACACATCAATAGTGAGTTTACTATGTCTTTTAGGTTCTGAGCGCATCACAGACGCAGGACACATACCTTGCAAAATCACTGCCATCTCTATTTCCAAATTCAGAATCATTCCAAGAAAAAAATGTGACTGAAAAATGTGACTGAAGCCAGAACCTGGGAGGTCCTCTCAAGCTATTCTGCCTATGACTTTTCATTTCTGTTGACCCTGTGCTCTAAACCCACACAGCTGTTTCCTCTTCCTCTGTCACAATGAAAAACAGCTCAGAGCCTCTTACAAATGCTACAGAAATTTCCAAAGAATTGGTAGGAGGGAGATTCTTCACATTACAAAAGATCAGACAGAAAAAAGTCTCATTTTCTGTACTCTTGGTTGTCCATAGGTGTGACTGTGAGTGTCAACATGTTTGAGCATATGGGTGTAAACTCCGCGAAAGACTGGCAGCTGGTGAAGGGTGTACCCTGCCTCCTTCCTGAAGCATGCTGGCATGTTTTGAGATGCAATTGTCACACAAGGAAACTGAGTTATGTGTTTGTCTTTTGAGTTAGATGTAATTAATGTAACTGAAACACCACAACATCACAGTGTCTGTCACAAAACACGCTTTGGCCGTGACTCCAGAATTCATATTCTAATCATGAAAATATTTTCACATAAATGTCTAACAGGATAAAATTATGAAGTGATGACATTTTATATCCAAAAGGTCAAAGGTCAACTATACTGTGAAGTCATAAACACTGTCCTGTCATTATTCAGCACCATAACTCAGGACCAGAAGGCAGACTGTGATTATATTTCACATTTGGTCAGACAACATCCATATCTGGAGCAGCATCTATATTTGAATCATCGTAGTCCACCATGAGCTCATTGGTTCTGCTGATATTGAGTTCAGGTGATGGTTGTTACACCATGTGATGAAGCTGTCTATCAGTCCACTGTACTCCTCTGGAAAAACAGTCTCTAAGTGAAGACAGCATGTTTGTCACTGGAAAAGGTGATGAAGTCCTGTACTGCAATAAATTCCATTTTCAAAGTCTTCACAACATATATGACTGTGGACATTCACGGATATAAACTACAACTTGACAGGCTCACAGAGGCAAATTTGAGTCAACCTGAATAAAAAAAACTCCAGTTGGAATTTGCGGTTAGTGCAGGGGCGGGGCTTGCGGACAGGCAAGCCAGGCAGTTGCTTGGAGCCCCCGGCCACTAGGGGGACCCCCTGGGGCTGCCAAAATATACTCAACAGCACAAACAACAATGGGCAATTTGCAATGACATGACACCGCAGTAGCAAACCCCCCTGTGCAGCTCCACCCCATCTGCCTTGAGCCTGCACCTGACCCTGTACTGCACGAAAAGAAATTTATTTAATTTAATTTTTGAAATTTAAGTGTGATTTGAAGAAATGAAGAGGAGTTATCCCTCTGGAAAAAAAGAAGCAGAGAAAAGGATGTAAAAAGAAAGAGAGACAGCGGTAAGTGCATAGTTGCCTACTGTGTTGTCACGGACTCCATTGGGGCTAACACACCTAGCTAAGCTAACAATTAAGCCATGATTGCTATGAAAACAGGACACAACAACATTAGCAGGCTAGCTAGCAGCAGCCACTAGCCTGATGCTGGTAAATCCCGCTAGATTTGCTTTACTCACCACCAGCAAAAAACAACAACAAAACTTCTATTGAGTGTCTAGATAGACAGGCAGACAGACAGTCAAATAATGCTGATAATAATAACAGCCTAATATAATAATAAATTGCACCTTGTATGAAAAAGCTATGCATAATGATGGATGTGTGTGTGCTCCAAGGAGAACATTTAAACTTAAAACATGTGGAATAATAATGTCAAATCATTTTAAACTGACTTATAAAATATAAATATGTTATAAAAATATTTCTTTCTTATCTCTCCTCAGGATCATTACTAACATTTTTAAAACCAGCAAAGCCGGGAAAGGATAACGTGCCCCCTCCCAACACTGATAATGAAAACTGTGAGCTCAGTATTCCACTTTAATTGATAATAATATATGCTATGCCCTCTAAATATTCTCTATGACAGTAGCATAAAGTAATGGTAGTAGCAAGTGCTGTGTACATACATAATTATTGCCTGCCCTAAGATTCTTATATGCCTTGTTGTTGTTGTTATTATTTTTTGTATCAGTTCCGTCAACGTCCACCTCCAGCAGCACAACAGCTCCCCTACCTCCTGCCTTACATGAGCAAGAAGATACAACAGAGACAGATGATCAAGCGTCAATTCCAAATGCTGATACTGATGACTGTGAGTTCAATAATTTTTACTTTCATTGAGAACATATAACAACAACAACAATAAGAATAACTGAGGGGCTTCAAACTGCCGAGTGTGTTTCAGCACAACAATAACAACTGTATATAGTCAATGCTCTTTACAGATCATTTATAACAAATATACCCTGTTGTTGTTGTTGTTTCTGTCATCAGTTCCATCAAGACCCGAAGGTGAAGAAGAAGATGACACATCAAAAGATTTGATCTCAGAAGACCCTGCACAATGGCCAAGTGTCCTAAGCCATACTGAACTGTGCCAAATGGTAACAAGGGGACCTATACAGGTGAAAGATATCATTTCCCCCCAGACTACAAAAATCCACATAGATTCAAAAAGGAATATTAAGATATGACCATGAAAAATGGGGACAAAATATCTCAAATGTCCCGAAAATTGTGCATTTATGTGTGCAAAAACCAAATTTTTGCAGCATGCATGGGTGGGGTGGGGGGCCCCAGGGATTTCTTGCTTGGAGCCCCAAGAGTCCCTAGCAATGCCACTGGGTTAGTGTTCAGGATGTTCATGTCGCACGTGGCAAATCTATGACAATCATTTGTCTGCAGTGTTTCCCTCCATGGTTTAGCATCAGCTCTGCTTGGTGGGAACTTTGACCGAGGTGATACCAAAAAAGTAAAATTTATCAGGTGCTATCCACAGTTTTTGACAATGGAAAACAAAAATAGAGTCAAGTCAAGTAGAGCGATACCACACAGTGGAAACATGGCATACTGAAGGTTTCTTTTCGACCTCCTCAGTAGAACATTTTGGGACTGAACTCTTCCTTGTCAAAACCTGGTGCCTAAATGTAGCCAAATTTGCTGAAGCAAACGGCTACCTTTTGTTCTTGACAAATAATTTTCACAAACATTTTAGATAAAGATCCCTTAAATTTGTTTTTGTTCAAAGAGTGAGTGACCAAGAGTTTTTACAGTGTAAATTTAAACTCATCAGTGCTCTCTGGTGGATGAACTGTATAATGGCAATATTTCAAGGTGTCTTTGATCTTTACTGTAGTTTGGGTTGCAGTGGTAAACCGCTTCCTTCGCATACTGTGGTATGAAAATTGAGGGTTATTATACCATGTGCCTTTTTTATCTACGGTAATGACCTCTACCATATTAATGTTAAAATATACATAGGACATAATATTTTGTATTTATTTACAATAAAGTATTTGCTCAACCAAAATAACGATGTTTTCATTCCTTTCTAATAATAGTTGTGTAATACTGTACACCATGGTACCGTAAAACTGATAAAGCTGTGATCATTCAAAATCAGTCGATAATATTGTCCATTGTGGAATACTGTTCAGGCTCTAGTTCATATCATATCTTATCAGTCTGATGCTCATTTTTCTTAAATGTTAAAACGCACATCATGACCACACAAGACCAACTGTCACCAGCTTAGCTGAATATATCTATATATCCCTTCATTAAAACTGCTCTGCACTATTGCTCCTCTGCTGCAGTTATTAAGCAGCCCAATGGAAGCTAAAACCACTCCTACCAGCAAGCATGACTGACATTTGTAACAATGACTTTTGACACATATGTGTCAGAAAACTAACCTGTGTCTTGAAACCTCTATCCACAATCAAGAGTCCAGAACCATGCTGCCAAATATAACCGCATTCAGCTTTTACGAACTCTAGAGAACCTTCTTCTCAACCTCAAATGGTAAAAAGGGCAGAGAATAACGGAAGAGCAGTGTGCGCGGACTTTCAGTGAGGATGTGTGAAGGCATGGCTTCCTGCTGGGTGGATACTAACCAGCCCTCCCAGTCACACAGGACACTGGCTCCCTGTCACAGCTGACACGTGACTAATTTTAGCCAGTTATTTGACCTTGGATGCCCAGGCATCCTCATAACCACCCGTTCAATACTGTCCACCCCACACCCGGCCCCCCCACCCTGCAGCCAGCATTCACCCCTGCTGTTACCATTTCGTGTGATGCAAGTAACATTTCATTTATACCAACAAACAGCCACACACCACACACCGCACACCACAAACACAGGCATTATGCTCTGCTTGCATGTAAAATGTATCATGTTAATGTGCTATTTTCCTTGCTGGAGTGTGTGTGTGTGTGTGTGTGTGTGTGTGTGTGTGTGTGTGTGTGTGTGTGTGTGTGAATCTGTGTCTGTGCAACAAAAGTCAGCATTAGCTAGACTCTGCCTCTGTTGCTTTAGATAATATATATTACAGCCGAGGCCATATTGACTCCCTAATTAACTAACTTAAAGGAAAAGGAAAAGGGTGACCAAGTTGCATGGCACTGTAATTAATGTCAGTGTGACTTCTCTCATTCAAAAATATTCCACAAAATGCCTTTTTTAGAAAAATGAACCAGTGACCGCAGAAGTTAACGATGCCTGCAGGGGTTTCCTGTTATGAAAGAATAACCTACACAGAGGCAATAAATATCTCAATAGCTCGATCATGTTGTGATAAACAGCAGCATAACTTCAGCTCCAGTGACGGGCAGCAGAGCACTGAAATGACCTGGCAGCGGCCACATGTGAACGAAAAATGTGACCAAGTTATGCGATATTGTTCTAGAGCACAGCGCTTTGTTTCAAACTGAAAAACACGTTCAAAGCAGATCGCAGCGATCCATGCAGCAGCGTCTCCAGCGGGCAGATCTCATTTCCATATGGTCGCTCTGAGCGGCGGCTTAGCGTCGGCGCTAACTCCGTGTGCGCCGAGCAGCTTCTGCAGCGCTCCGACACCAGTAAACAGACGCTGCTCGGTCAGACGTTTCATGCAAACACACGAGCTCATGTCAAAAAAAAAAAAGTTGACTCTCACATAAGCTCTGCATGCTGCTTAAGCGGGTCATCAACAAGTCGGAGATGGTTATTTATAATGAGCGCGTCATGTCTTACCTGAAGAGGCGTCAATAATGTCCTGCTTGGAAGCTTTGAAATGTTTCTACAAGTTACATTGGTCCGTGTTATTGTGCAACTCCTCACGCCGACAGACAGACCCCCTCCCCCGAGTCTCTGTCTCTCTCTCTCTCTCTCTCTCTCTCTCTCTCTCTCTCTCTCTCTGTCTGTCTCTCTCTGTGCCTGTCTGTCTCTGTCTGTCTCACTGTCTGTGGTTTGTGCCACTGCTGCCACGCAGGCTGCTCAGTGAGTGTGCTGGCAGCTCGCTGAATGAGAGGAGGGACACTTCAAAGTCTCTAACCTCTGCATAGTAAAGTGAGGTTGTGAAGAGTGTTTGTTGAAAAGTAGGTCAGGCGTCACAGCTCCCTCTCTCCTCACTCAGCCCCCATGCTTGTGGGATGGGGCCATTGTTTGATGACATGTGATCTTAAAGTATTTACACACGTGACAGAAAGGAGGCAGAAGCATCCGGTATAAATCACTGAGTCTGATCTCAGAGGTGAAACTTTTTGCGTGCATCAGATGTAGAAAGTAGTGTACTTATTATTGAAGTCAGGGCCGAAGCCAAGACTTTAGAAATGAGGCTTCAGCCCCCCCAAACCCCCAATGACCATGAAGAGATGTGAAAATTCTGCAGAAATTTTTATTATTTTGGATGCTTTCCATCTTAAGTTCATTCAACTTTTACGCTTTTTTGTAACTTTTTCCAATCCATTTAACAATCAAGAGAAGTTTCTGGTGGTCTAAAACCTTATTTCTACCATACCAGGAATACATTCCACCAGTAAGATTAGCTAAATTCACATATAATTCGTTCATATAAAGAGTAACTTAAGAACAAGCTCAAACAATATTTCACTATGCACTCTGTGTGTTGCACTTCTGATTGTGTGGTTTGGTGTAGACAGAAGTGTGCAAAATTACTGTGATGTCACAAAGTTCTGACACAACCCAAAGTACACGACCAGATCACTGCAGTAAGGTGAGAGGTTAAAGCAGAAAGAAGAATTGTGTTATTAAATAATTCAAAGTATCTTCCACCTTGATCCTAGGACCTCCAGCCCATACTTGGTACAGATGTTCCTGTGTACGATGCTAGCCACCTGGTTATGATGCTTCATGTATGCTTTCCCTGCCAGCATCTTACACCCCGCTGCTGGATTGTGGGATATATATATATATATATATATACGTGTGTGTCTGTGTTTGTGTGTGTGTGTGTGTGTATACATATATATGCATACATACATACACATATATACACACACACACACACAAACACACACACACATATATACATACATATAGATTTGAATAAATCACGAACAGTGTCACCAGCAAAGCACCCCCACACCACCACACCCCCTCCTCCATGCTTCACAGTGGGAACCACACATGTAAAAACCATCCGCTCACCTTTTCTGTGTCTCACAAAGACATGACGGGTGGAGCCAAAAACCTCAAATTTGGACTCATCAGACTCATCAAAGGACAGATTTCCACTGGTTTTACTGTCCATTCCTTGTGTTTCTTGGCCCAAGCAATTCCCTTGTTGCCTCAGAAAATAGAGACGACTCTGGCCCTTCCTGTAGAGAGTGTCAGTGTTCTTTGCCCAGTCCAGTTTGTTGTTAATATGTACCCCCAGGTAGTCCTCCACAATGTCCACACTGACCCCCTGGATAGAAACAGGGGTCCCTGGTGCCTTTGTTCTCCTCAGGTCCACTACCAATTCCTTATTCTATGTCACGCTTAGTTGCAGATGGTTCTGCTCACACCATGTGACAAAGTTGTCCACAGCAGCCCTGTACTCATCCTCATCACCCTTACCGACACAGCTAATTATCGCAGAGTCATCAGAAAACTTCTGATGCACACTTCTGCCAAAGTGCATGCATAGAGCTACATTTTGAAAAATATCTGCGTATGTGTGGACTAGGCATCAGAGCAGGTGCACCAAGGGAGCAACCACTTTCTTCCAACCTGAACCATTGGAACACTGCACAACAAAGACTGCATCACTTGACATCAGAACCAAAACTCTTCTCAGCCAGGCTCACCCACAATCACTGGAATCAGTGCAGCTGATAAAGCACACCAAGGAACCCTCTCCCTTCATCGACTGGTAACATTAACTGGGAATAACATAGAATAATGGACTTGGCTAAGCACAGGACTGCTTCTCTTTTGTTGGTGTACATGTATGGATTTGGTTTACTGTTATTCACGAATCTTTATTGCAATGATGCCTTATAGGTTATTGGATAGCCGCACTGCTGAGTTGTTAGTTGAGCTTCACATGCATAGGCTTACTCATAGAGCTGGAGTTACATCCAGTAACTATGTCTCACACGTAACCATCTATTCCCTTTTCTAACCTGACAGCACAATGACATCACATGGCCTCAAACATAACCACTTCAAACTCTCACTTCACTTACCATGGTTGTGTGTTGATGCTTGTGCACATGGAACATAAGGAGGGGCACAAAGAAACATAGGCATTCACTCTGACACAAAAATGCTCTCTCTCACATACACATGCACACATAAACTGCCTATTGTTACAGTATTTAGTTAAGTACGTTTAATGAGATTACATACTGTATGTTTTATTAGGAGCCAGGCAGCTCTGCAGCTGGAGCCTCTTCTATTTGCCAATTTTAATATTTGGCTTGTTGTTAGGAGGAAATCAACTTTCTCATGCAGAAAATGAACAGAACTTTGCACATAGGTCCAGTTCTATGCCACACTTCCCCATCTGGCATTGTGGAAAAGTACTCCTGATGGTGGCGCAACAGAAACAGTTTGGAATTAAAACTGAAAATTCATAACAAATCAGTATGTATGTACTTCTTCTTTGCAGCTTTCTAAAAATAAAGGCTCAGTGTTCGGAAAAGTTCAGATATTTTGAGCTGGCAGGAATTATGAAGTCTGTCACTCTGTTTTCCTTAAAAACTGTAAAACTAACTAAGCTCATCTCCTCCCACATTTTTAGATCAATTGTCAAACTAACTTATGTTGACTCAGTTGAGAACAGGTGTTTTTTATTCATCCTAATCAACCTGAAATAAAAGTCCAAGCGGAAGTTTCAGACACATGACAGAGGAATTAATGATGATTTCAAAAGGACCAATGAACTGAGAGAAAAGTTTCCTAGATTCACTTTCAAAGGGAGGTCTTTAGAGGAGTCATACATTTTGGCCAGGACTGCAAACTGGGGCAGGGGTGTGGTGACAGTTGGACTGGGATAGGTTGGAAGCCCAAGGAAAGGCAGCTTGAATAAAAACCGTCCTGACTTTACAGATTGCACAGAGTCCTGCTGCCATCACTGCTCCCTCAGCAATGAAATTAACAAGCAGTGACAAAGTAGCTCATTAGGGTAATGGACCAGTTCCTTAGATTATTTCATTTCAGACAAAACTGACAGAGATGGGAGTAGGCTCACACCTGGTGGTCTGGATTACGGACTATGTGACAGGCAGACCTCAGTATGTGAGACTGGAGGACTGCCGGTCTGACATCGTGGTTTGCAGCGCAGGAGCACCACAGGAGACCATGCTCTCTCCAGTCCTATTCACCCTGTACACATCAGACTTCCAATACAACGCAGAGTCCTGCCACGTGCAAAAGTTTGCAGACGACACTGCTATCGTGGGCTGTATCAGGAATGGACAGGAGGAGGAGTACAGGACACTGATCCAGGACTTTGTCACATGGTGCAACTCCAACTACCTGCACCTCAACACCACCAAGACCAGGGAGATGGTGGTGGACTTCAGGAGGCCCAGGCCTCATCCTGAGCCTGTGACCATCAAAGGGGACTGTGTGGAGATTGTACGGAATTGCAAATACCTGGGAGTGCAGCTGGATGATAAAATGGACTGGACTGCCAACACAGATGTTCTATGCAGGAGAGGACAGAGCTGATTATACTTCCTCAGAAGGCTGACATCCTTCAACATCTGCAAAAAAAATGCTGCAGATGTTCTACCAGACTAGCAAGTGCCCCCTTCTACGCAGCAGTGTGCTGGGGAGGCAGCATCAAAAAGAGGGACGCTACACGTCTGGACAAACTGGTGAGGAAGGCAGGCTCTGTTGTGGGCACAGAGCTGGACAGCCTGACATCTGTGGCAGAACGACGGGCGCTGAGCAGGCTCCTGACAATCATGGACAATCCACTGCATCCGCTGCACAGCGTCATCTCCAGGCAGTTTCAGTGACAGGCTGCTGTCTCTGTCCTGCTCCACTGACAGACTGAGGAAGTTGTTCCTCCCTCACGCCATGCGGCTCTTTAACTCCACTCAAGGGGGGAAACGTTAAACATTAATGTCAACATTCCTCAATGTTCTGAATGGAATCTGTACAACACTATGTTCAACATGCACCTTAACTTGCTTTCTGTTTGCACTGGACATTTAAACTCTGGATATCTCATGTAAACTCATTTAAACACTTGACATTTATACTTGCTTTCTTTTGCATTGGACATTTTTACTTTTACTTCTGTTAGGACATTTTTACCTTCAATTATGTTTGCACTGGACATCTTTAATTTTAATTCTGTTTGCACTGGACATGTGTACTTTTAGTCCTATTGCACTGGACATGTGGACATTTTTACATTTTATACCTTTAACTTTTAACTCCTTGCTTGCTGTGCTTTTAGATTATTAATTGCATGCCTTTTACTTAAAATTTGTGGAATATGCAGGAACTTGTGAATGTCTCTTGGGGATGAATAAAGTATCTATCTATCTATCTATCTATCTATCTATCTATCTATCTATCTATCTATTTAGGATTGCCTTTCTTTGACGTGTATTCCTGAGCTCTGCCAATGGTTGCATAGTAGTAAAAATCTCCATCAATGCAAGAACAAAGCAATAGAGTAGAATACTCTATTGCAGATGGAATACTGCAAAATGGTTTAATAAAATAAATGTATACTTCATCACAAAAATTATACAAGCGTCCACAGTATGTGAGGACCCGGGACTCGTCTGCAGCACGGGGGCCTCACAGGGAACGGTCCTGGCTACATTCCTCTTCACCCTCTACACTGCAGACTTCTCATACAACACACCCACCTGTCACCTGCAGAAGTTGTCTGATGACTCTGTAATTGTCGGCCTCATCACAGATGGTACAGAGAACTGACGCAGGACATTGTGGACTGGTGCCAGTGGAACTGCCTCCAGATCAATGCAGGGAAAACCAAAGAACTGGTGGTGGAATTCCACAGATGAACCCTCTGCCCCCTGACACCGGTGAACATCCAGCGAACGGACATCGAGATGGTGACATCTTATAAGTACCTGGGTGTTCACCTGAACAATAAACTGGACTGGACTCACAACACAACCACACTTTACAAGACAGGCCAGAGCAGACTTTATCTGCTCAGGAGACTGAGGTCGTTTGGAGTGCAGGGGGCACTCCTTTTATGACACTGTGGTGGCATCAGCCATCTTTTATGGAGTGGTCTGCTGGGGGAGCAGCATCTCGATGGCTGACAGGAAGAGACTTGACAAACCGATCAAGAAGACCAGCTCTGTCCTGGGATGCCCCCTTGACCCAGTGGAGGTGGTAGGAGAGAGGAGGATGATGGCTAAGCTGTCATCCATGATTGAGAACGACTCCCACCCTCTGCAGGACACTTTAACAGCACTGGAGAGCTCTTTCAGCGACAGACTGCTTCACCCAAAGTGTGTGAAGGAACGCTATTGCTGGTCCTTCCTTTCTGCAGCAGTCAGACTTTACAACCAGCAGTGCTCCCAGTAGACCACACATTCACCACGACTTTCAAACTGACTGCACTATAATACACATCAACTGTGTTCAGTTACACTGTGAAAATATTTAGCTCAGGTGAATTTCAAGTTAAGGTGCAATATATCAATCTTTCAATCAGGTGTATTACTACTCCTATGTGCAATATCAATACTCCAGTCAGGGGTACCATCAACCAATTGCAATATCAGTATCTATTGTTCATATTTTTAAATATTCCTTGTTTATATTGTTTATATTGCTTGTTTTATATTTAAAGTCCTTTTTACTGATGCCCTATTTTTTGCTATCCACCTTGCAACTTTAATACCTGAAATTTCCCCATTGTAGGACTAATAAAGGTATGTCTTGTCTTATCTTATCCTATCTTATCTTATCTTATCTTATTGTTTCAGGGGGCCTACTTACTGAAACCTAAAGGTGGAAATCCAAATGTCAGCAGGTATGCTATTTCATATCACTTAACTACGTCAGCGTCCGTTGGTTGCCTGAACCTGCGGTAGTTTAAAATGACAATAAAAGTAATTATTATTAAAGAGTTTATATTTGTTCCTTTTTATGAATACATAATAACAATTCTAATAAGTCCAATTTTGAGGAACAAAAAGCCATACTAGCTCGAATAAACTCCACATGCATCCTTCAGTATTTCGTACACATAGAACTGCTCCAGGTAAAGTAAATAACGGTAAATATTTCTAACAAATGGGCTGATATGTCTTATCACGGGACCCAATCGTCGTCAACGACACGCATTATGGGAGCTGTAGTTTATAGCACTAGATTGCTCCGTATGGAAGACCTACATGTCTTCCACAATAGAAATACAAGTCCCAGAGTTCATCGCGAGGCGGAGCGTGATCTACGCGTGTAGACAGACCATGGCGTTGTGTAGGTCTGTGTGACAGTTTAGCATCCGAAAAACACCACTGGACAGACGCGTCTGCGCACTGAAATCCACTGCCGACAGCGACGGCAGGGAGAGGAATAAAGATGGGGTCTCGAATCAAGTAAGAATGTTTGTCCGCTGGTTCCACCGCGGCTGTTAGCAGCCTGCTGCTGTAGTAGCTTGGTTACAGTGACTCACTGGGCAAGATACAGTGCAGTGCAAGGCCATGACTTGTTGCGACACAGGCTAAAAACCAAACACTGGTGGTGCCCCACTTGCTGGACCAGAAAACAAAGCTTTTTAAATGTGTCGTACGCTTTCAGGTCTGCTAGTCATTTGCAGGCTGATGGAGCACGAAGCTTGCCGGAAACAAGTTGAGACAGAGATGACTGGCAGTCAGTTAGGAACATGTTTCTGTATGAGCAGCTCATGTAAACATGGCAACTGTGTCAGAATGTCTTCCTGTACCGGATGCTAGTTTTCTGGACAGAAGTGGAAGACAGGAACGCCGGGGTTTGACAGAAAGACTTGTGCTTTCCTTTAGCCTAATGTCACTCCTTCGACATCATGTTACTGTTCTAGGCCTACGACTAATGTGTCATTAAGTTTTGGTAAACTAAGATTTGCAGTCCGTTGTTTGTGGGGAGGTAGCTAATGATAATTGCTAATAATGATTGCAGGCAAATGATCTGTTCCATTACTATAGTGAATGTAATACAGTAAGCTGAGGGACAGTGAAACTAAACAAGCAATTTGACAGAACCGAGTAGTTAAAGATAATCCTATCGGTAATTTCTACCGTTCCACACTGCAGACAATGGCATGTTTTAATAATCACCTCGTGAGGGTGAGTATGGAGTCCCTGCTGTGACAGGGTCCCAACTTTGTGTGGGACATGTCCGTGTGTGTGTTTCTTCAAACAGATTTTGTTGTTGGTCAAACAAGCCAATGTCTGATTCCTAAACATCAGCATGCTAATTATTGGATTAATCTGAGATGTTTTCAGACATAATGTCACCTTGTATCCAGCAAGCCTCTGTAGACTTAGAATCTCATAACTGCAGCACTGAACAGGGCAGCAGCTACCACAGGGGACACGAAGGTCATTGTTGTCATTGTTTCTTGGAACTTCAATACTAGTGTGAATAAACAACACTCCGTATCTTTTCCGATTCCACAGCAAAAAGAAAAACAGTCCAAGGCACACAAAACAGGATTGTTTTCCTTTCTTTTTATTAATAATCTAGACTCCTGTCCCGTACAGGAAAAGTCAGTGAACACATCCTCACACATTTGTGATAATGTTAATAGTAATGATTTTAGGACCAGTTGATTTTCTTCCCTGTTGTTTCATCTGTGTAGCCTTTGGTTAAAAATCTGATTGTAGATCTGTTTTACTTACAACTTTGGTACTTCCAGTACTATCAAATATATGAATGGAGATATCATTTCAAACACACAGTATCAAAAAGTATTGATATTTTTGACAACCTTCTGTTAAACATGGAGAGTTTTGAAGGCTGATTCTGATATTTGTAGACAAAATAGTTTTAAAATTGACTGCAGACAAAAATTGTTTAAATCAAAATATTATTGAAGTGTGGAGAAAACATTAAAACAGCATAATATATTGTTATATTAATATTGTCATACAATGAATTTCCAAGGTGCTCTGTAGAACACTAACATAAATATTCAAGTTTTATTGTCCTCAACAAATTAATTAGATAAGTAAATAAATTCAAATTCAATGCCCTTTTTTTTTTTTTTACCTTTATAGCAGTATTCCTCTGAAACCAGCAGCCTGATCCACTTCACTGCTCCTTCCACCTGATAGTAGTCAGTCTGCTCTAGATTCAGTAGTTTGTCTTGCAGCTGTTTGTTTAGCAGCAGCTGAGCAGAGCTGTGGTGCTGAAAGGACAGCGGCAACCCAGTCATGTACAAAAACATGTACAAAGTAAGTTCAAATGCGGTGAATAGCCACAATATTTGTTATTTGTAAATCAGGGTTCCCACACATCCTGGAAAATAGTCGATCAGTTTTGAGAGAAAAAGTGAAATGTGCTGGAAAATCTTGTGTTTCCTGGAAAATTATTTAAGCATTTTCGTATTTTCCTTTACCTGAGAATGAACTGCTAGGCTATCTGTCCGAGCTACCCAAAATGAATAACACTGTCATCTGAGAGAGAAAAGTTATGTTCAGGATCATGTTAACATTGAAATGGTAGTTTATGGATAAAGGTGTTTTGAATAGGCTGTTTTGGGTTCTGTTGTGGAAATGATGTGAACACACCCCCAAGTCACATGACATGATAGCCCATGCAGGTAGAATGACTTTTAACTTAAATGGCCAAAATGTGAATAATGTAACTTACGACTATCCTTCAAATATAAATATTCATCACTGCTGGCTGGTAGTTGTAGCAGTTTTTTTTGGGTTTGATTAAAGTTGTTTTCTTCCACAATTTAAATTGGTTACAATGTTTGGTTCAGTTGCTAAAGTTGTCATGCTTGCTAGCTTGTTTCACCCACAAAGGTTTAAAGGTTTTATGTATGAGATTTTGAACGTTGAGATAGCAGCAAACAACCTTCTTCTGTGTAAAGATATAGTGCAGTAAAAGCATCCTGAGCAGAGCAGAGAATGTGTTGCAATCCAAACTTCTCTGTTTTTTGTTTCCGTAGCCGGGTGGCCGTGCGTGCATTTCAGTGCATGTGAGTTCCTCAAAGCGCATCAAGTGGCACAGATGAAGAAAGCAGATTTAATTCAGAAACAATCAAGTTTATAGTCAACACTATGAGTAACCAGCATTAACTCTGGTGCCAGCATGTTTGTGGACTGCTAATTTTTCAGTGAGAGTTTTGAGTTTTGCCATGGACTCCTGGCACAAACTGACACAAGAATAAAATGGACACAGTGGAAATTACTTTTTCAGCTAACTTGGGTTTTGACTCTGCTTCATGTGTAGTGCTGCTTGTTCACTTGTCCACTTGAAGGTTGTATGGTAAAGTTGTTTCCATGTTATTCTGGATACTCCAACCTTAAAGTCAACTCGCCTATCTCACCAAAGCTGAATTGCCTAAAAAGTCAGTCACTGTAATGATCAAGTTTTTAGGTAACACTAAGAGTAACTAACCAGTGTTATGCTTGCAAAACAGAGACTGCATGCTTTTGACAGAGCTGCAGTCATCTTCAGTCTGATGCATTAATAGTGACATACTGGAACCAACAACCTTATTATGCTCATCATTTGCTATAAAGGTTACAATTCATTTAAATGTTAATTATCCCAGATACACAATGACATTACTTTCACATCCATGCATAATGCAGATATAAATCCCTTCGTGATGGGTGGAGACTGTGCAGACATCAGCCGCTGTTGGAGCCAAGTTGTGCAGACAACAATCATTTGTTCTATCTCAGAAACAAGTTGCTGCTATCTGCTGATAAATGCTGTTGTGAAGTGTTGTTTTATTTTGTTTTTTACAAACTGAGTTTCTTGAATACTTCTGGACATTTTTTAGTTGATACATTTTTTCATTTAAAATAAGTGCCCTGCAGAGAGAGTGCAGATCTACTTAAGCAAACAGAGACAGTGTAGACAGAAGCTTTAGTGTTAAATAAATGTTCATTCAAGTTCAGAAATCGTCTCATTTGTTATTATTGGAAATGCATATATACACAGTATGCAGATGTAAACACAAGTAAACCATGATGCCTCAGATATACCTTTCAAACTGTGGAACATACTAAGGAGTTAGTAAGAAGTACAGCTACTGAGGAGGTCATATGGGAAGTAAATGGTCTGTATCGTTACTTTATGTTTCTGGAATGGATGTTCCATCATTAAGAACTCCAGAAGCAAGTTAAGCACATAGTATTTTTTTAAAATGTATCTTTATTTGGAATGGACAGGAAAATACATCAGCATAGCAACATCAGTGAAAATAAAAAGGAATGTCCTTCCAGTTTTGTTTGTTTTGAGTCCAGAAAAAGCACATAAATTTCACAGCGATCAGTGGATACATATTATCCTCTTAAGGACAGTACTGACAAATTGCCCCATATAAACAGAGTCAGATTAGGCTCACATGCTCACTTAGAGAGAACTCTAATACAACTTAATTGTAGGTAGAACAGTTTGGAATTATGTACATGAACCAGGCTGGTTGCCTGTGCTGCTGTCATAGAAATAAACATCAATAACCAGTCAGAATTTAAATAATTAACTCACAAAACAAGGTTACCAGTGAGATCAAATAAAGTCTGCTCACGTGGGGAAGTTGAGCACATATATTGAACTATGCTAAAGTAACCTTTCTTTAGTTGCTGCTCTGTTTTTATTAATTACCACAAGTGATCGTGTCATAAGGCAGTATTTTGGTCAGTGCCGCTGTACATGAATGAATGCATGCATGTGAAGATTATTATTTGCTTCATTTATTTGTTGCATAATGATGAGGTTAACGTGAGACTTCTCTGAATGAGCACCTTGTGATGCACACATGTTCTTCTTTGATGTTTTACATATTTTACTGAGGGGCAAAGGGGAAGATCAGTTAACATGTCACTGACTGGCCCCGAGACAGCTTTATTTCTGAATGAAATGTAGCTGCACCATGGTTTCAACCGAAAGCTTAACGACCATTCTTAATCAGTGATATTGATTGGAAACACAACCTTTGGTTAAAATCAGTAAAAATTTCGAAAGAGAATTACAGTGGCTTTGTTTGTTCAGATGAAAAGTTTGAGGCTAGTGGAAAGCTCTATTATATGATAAATATTGATTTACTGTGCCTGATGTTATGTTCTTTAACATGTAAAGATCATAATTTCAAGTTTTTATCCTCTGTTCCAGGGAGAGCCCCGAGTCCACTTTTGAGGTGTATTTGGAGGTAGCCCATTCAGGCACATGCAGCTCTGGTAAGTCTCTCTTACTCTGTGTGTGTGTGTGTGTGTGTGTGTGTGTGTGTGTGTGTGTGTGTGTGTGTGTGTGTGTACACTTTAACAATATGTGTATATATCCGAATACAGAAATGTTCTTGTCTGTGGTCCAATGTTCTGCTACAAACTGAAATACATTTTTTGGACTTTTATGTGAAATATTGGACAGTTTTACCTCATTCAAATGAAACATTGGATGCAGTTTTGAGGGAAAAATCATTCTTTGGAGGAGTTGCTCCCAACTAGACAAATGCAAGCTGTACCAGGGTTCACAGGTAGATACTGGTTCATCATGAGGGATCAAAGGTTGGGAACAGCTGGTTTATTGCTATATGATAAATGATAGTTGTTTGATATAATGATGATATGTCTTGTCTCTCTGAGACTTTTTTTTATTTGCAGCATGTGACTAATTTCCTGGGTACTGAGGAGAGGTTGTCGGCATTATTTCTAAGAATTTCTTCCTGTTGGAGTCTTGTGCCTCTCACCGTTTCCTGTTCAGTCGTTAAGATGCAGTATCAGTGTCAGGTCTGGCTGTTCATAAAATGTGAAATATTATGAACTTTGTTTCAAAGAACAGTTTCACACATTCACTTCAGACCACCATTTTGTTCTTTGTACACATAATTTAAGAAATATCTGGGCCATATGTCAGTATTTTAATGAATGAAAAGTATGCACAGGAGTTTGATACGTGGAGTCCCTAAGTATGCATAATTTTATTTGTTCTTGCCAAAATAAGCTATCTTTCTCAAAACATGATGATTACTATGGATTTTTATGTACAGTGGTGATGTCTTACATGTCTTGTGTTTCTAAAAACCAAAATCCTTTTACATATTTTAAAACACGTGATGCAACACTGTGAGGCTTAGCATGTTGCAGTGAAAACTTAAAGAGGCCACCTGCTGGAGAGAGCATGCAACCACCAACACAGCAGACTTTTTTTCTTTTAATGGATTTACTCCATTGGTGGAAAATGGACATGCAGAATTTAGTAGCAAAATAAAGATAATCTGCATCTGTATTGATGAGAGAATTTGTTAAATTGACCATAAAGATTAATTAATCCAATTTTATGCATATGACTGCCATAACAGTTTCCACTCTGCTGTGAGGGCTTTATCGGTGACTAACACTGAATGTTTGGTACCAATAACAATATTTTGGAGTTTTTAAATCCATTGTATCAGCTGAGTGTTTTGGGGCTTTTTTTGTTCTGCTTTTTTTGTTTGTGCACAGGAGGACAGACTTTGTAATGGTGACAGGCTTTATACTTGACCTCAAACCAAGTTTAGCATTTCTTGTGACTGACTCGCCAACCTATACACAAATGCCAATATATCTTCAATAAGTTGGTATCAGCTGATATATTGGCCTTGCTTTTTGATTGGTCGTGCTGTAGAAGGCTTTCCACCAGATGTTTTGACCTGGCTGCAGTGATGTGCGTCCATTCAGACAAAAGAACATTCATGAGGTCCTTCGCTAATGCTTGGCGTTAAGGTCTGGCTCAGTCAGTGCTCCAGGTTATCCCAAAGTGCAGTCCACTTGAGTTCTTCCACAGCAGTACCATTGTTCATCATGGAAAAGCAAGTCCTTATGAAGCTGGCTTTGTACACAGGGCCATTGTCATATTGAAACAGACAACATGAAACTGTTGCCACTAAGTTGGAGGAACAGTGGAGTATGCTGTGTAGGCAATGGGTTTTGTAGCATTTTATGGAATCCACTTATCAAATTTGAGTCAATTACTGAATTATATTAGGTTTACTGTTTAAGATTTAACAAGTAACTGAAGACTAAAATCAGTCTTCATTTACTTGTTAAATGTTGAACAGTAAGCTCAAAGATATGTAATCACCCTTTATTGCCTGGGAAGGTAGAAACCCCACTGTTTTTAGGGGCAGACTAATTAATGGTCACAACCTGTCATTACATGCTAAAAATGAGATGAGCAGCAGAATACATGAAATATTCATGAAATCTATCTGGCATATTCAGTGAACAGCTGTGGCCTCCTGTTCTCCTCCAGCTACTGACTCCAAATACTGTTGGCCCTGATTCACAGCTATGAAGTTGATCAGTTTCAGTACAGATCTTATCTGAATCAAAGTTTAACTTGGAGATTGTTACAGTGTCATGACGTGATCAGCTCTTCACCACTCTGTTGAGCTACAGAAACACACAGTCCGCTACGGGCTATAGCAATGTTACAGAGTGATGTGTCTCTTCACTCAGTATAAATCTTTGTCTGAATACAGACACCAGCAGCAGAAAGCACATTAACAAAAGAGGGCTCAAACATTTCTTTTCATTGAAGTCATGACTGAATTGACGTTCAGTGAGCTAATGTACTAGTGCTCTCATTTTAACCACTGACAGCTACCGTCAGCTTAATATGAGAAGCTGCTACTGGTATGTTTTCCATTGCTCTGTGTGAATAAAAAAAATAGTAGGAGAGATAAGGGGTTGATAAGAGATTGACTAGCATCAGAGCTTAACAAATCTGGATATTTTGCTGACCAGGAATCAAATTCAAAATGGAACTGGCTGTATGAACCCATCCCCAGCTGTGTCTTTAGGAGCTCCCTTCAGATAAGAGACAAGATAATCCTCTATTCATCCCTCAGAAGGGAAATTTGGGTGTTACAGCAGCACAATGGTGGAAAAAATAAGACAGAAACTACGCTGGAGCAATTGAACTCAGATTCCAATATCAGGCAATAGCAGTACACATAGAGTACCCACAACCAGTGCTGTACTTGAACTAATAGTGCAATACCATCTCAGGCAATGATTGACAGGGACAGGGCTGCCGCCATCTTCGGTATGCACAACAACATTTTACCAACACCACAGAAACTGGTTTGCATTAGGGGATTTCCTTGTGCACATTCCGTGCACTCCACACACCTTCAAAAAGTGCACAAAATCAGCTGATCACAAGGTTCCTGTGAGACATTTAATCGTTGTCAAGCTACTGCAGTTTTATTTATAGAAAGGTGGAGCGAAAAATACTGCCACACAGAAGAAGTTGTATGAAGAGTGGAACTTTCACAGTCTCAGATGATCTGCATGGACGCATGAAGCGCTGTTGAAAATAGGAAGAATAGTGGTAGCCATTGAAATACAACTGGCTTGTTTCCAAAATGCATCAGGATTGTGTAGACGTTCCTTTCCTTTGTGGTGAGGATGCAGCAAAGGTTTTCCTCTGATGACTCTTCCATGAAGCTCATATTTGTGGAGATGTTACTGCACAGTGGAACAGTGCACCTCAGTCTTCTTAAAGCCCTTCGGCAGTCCAGGGGCGTTGATTTGCTGTTTCTAATAATCCTACGAGCAGTTCTTTCAGGAAGTTTTCTTGGTCTTCCAGACCTCCACTGTTGTTGTTAACTGTCATTTCTTTCCGTACCAAATGATTCATGGTGCCGTTAGATTGTTGCCGGAATGCCCCATTAATACAGTGCATACCTGTGTTTGTGTGCGGAAAGCTGGAGAGCTATCAGTTTTTTGAGCGCTGTGAAAGTGTTGGTTTTGAAAGGCCGACAATTCTGGATTGAAGCAGAATATTTTGATAGACATAGAAATGTTGTAAATTTTGGAAATGATTTCATCTATATTTTCGACTTTACAAAAGAAGCAATTGGAAATTAGTTCACACAAGTCATAAACAATCCCATGCAGCCTACTGTAACCTAATCTTTATCTGCAACTGCGCAGAAATAATTAATTTAATTCAATTTTTGTTTTTATAATTTTTTGTAATTGATTTTGACCCCAACGCCCCTTATCAGTCCATCCTCTTCAAATCCTCTCCCTGGATGATAACCAGAACAGGGGGCCCCCTGTATCTCTGGCAGTCTACATACTGATTTATTGACCAGTTCATTCACCAGTCAAGAAAAGGTGAGGTTTTTGTTTCTTGTTCTTCTTTTCATTCCCTTCTCCACAGTCATTTCATGTTGTCTGTTTCTCACAGGGCCAGAGGTGCGAAGACAGTACCCTGAAGACTACACAGATCAGGTTTGAAAAATAATAATACTCTACTCCATTTTGCTTTTCTGTCTGTCACCCTCTTCATGGCAGTTCATTGGTTTCTTTCCCATTTCCCTCTCTGTATTTGCTTCTTTCTTCTTGTTCTCATATGTTGCACACAGGCTTAACTCTAGCCAAAGCATGTTCCACTGTTGTGTACTGTTTATTTATGTTAGAGGTGGAAAAGTTCACATTACATCCCTTAAAATGTTTTCCACTTTAATGCAGCATTATTCGTACATATAGAGGATAATACATGTAACTACTGTATACGTCAATTGATTGCGATTGTCCTTCATCTGTGTCCTACAGGAAACTATCCAGACTGTGCCCAAGTTCTGCTTCCCTTTCAGCATGGACAGGTACACACACACATCTCTCCACTTTGGCCCACACAAGTGGTATAGGCGGGGAAATCTCAGAGTACCTCAGAAAAATATCATTTTGCTCAACTTTGTCGAGCCTCAGATTAGCATTGAATCATAGAGAAAGTTGTCTCTGAGATATCAGTTTCATCAGTCAGTCATGTATATAAATTAACTTTTGCTACACTCATATTTTGCAGTCCTATAAAGGAACACTGTTAAATACAATACAGTGGACCCACATTTTCAGGGTGACAGCAGAGTAGATATGACATGCACTGTTAAGCGGAAGATCATCAGTAAATCAACATCACTCTCTGCTAGTTCAGTATTTTTGTTTTTCACTGAGCTTCATACATAATACTGTGTATTACTGAGTGTATTACAGACAGCAGTGAAATGAGTGGATGTCCTAGAGCTCCTTTCTGCCCTCCACACATGACAGAGCATGATGACCTGCAGGGGTCTGCATCCCTTCATCTCTCTCCTCTCTCTCTCTTTCTGCTCTCTGAACCTCTCTCACCCTGCAGGCTGACAGTCAGCCAGGTTGGCCAGAACTTCACATTTGTGTTGACTGACATTGAGAGCAAACAGAGATTTGGCTTCTGTCGCCTCTCCTCGGGTGCCCACACATGTTACTGTATTCTCAGGTGAGTCTGTGTGTGTGCAGGCAGTGTAGCCTGTAGCTTCAGCAAGTAATCAGCGGATAGTCTAGTAGTATCCATTGATTAGGGTCTTTACAGAAGCAAAGATGGGAAATACTGATTAAAAACCTCCCAGACTCTTCTATTTTAGTGCCAAATAGATAAGGTTTGGGGAAAAACAAAGCACCTAAATTGTTAAGTTTGACTTTTGGTGCAATCTAGTCATCAGCTCAGTGACTTTATTGGTATATATTTTAAATATAAAAAAAAATCAAACTCAATCAAACCAATTAAAAACAGTCAAACAATAAACAGCTCAAACTGACGATGCAGGGAGACAACACAAGTTGGCAGCTAAGAAAAAGAGTAAGTAATTTACAGAAGAACAAATCAAACAATACAACGGGTAGTTATCAGTGCATCAGTAATTTAGAGCATGTGTGGATGCACAGCAGAAACCACATGCTGTCACCACGCCAACCAGATTCATGAAGTTGTGTCACTGTGTTTCGAGTGAAAACTGATTGGTGTCCCACAATTTTGAAATTGGCAAATGAAATAACCCTTGATTTGTACTGTTGGGCCGAACTCTGTATCTCACAAGCAGTGTAAAGCTCAGCTTTGTTAAAAACAAAAAAAACAAAAAAAACCTTTTTTTATTTTATTTTCTTTTTTTTCCCCAGCTATCTGCCCTGGTTTGAAGTTTTCTACAAGCTGCTTAATATCCTGGCGGACTACACCATCAAAGGCCAGGTAATGAGAAATGAGAACAGGAACAGATGTTAGTTTCAGCTAGTTTCTGCTTAAATTGACTGATCCGTTACAGTGATAAATTGATTTACATTTAACAGTTTTCAGATGAATCTGTAGTAGACTCCAGCAGAATGCAAATGTCTCATGTTTATGCTTCTTCACAACTGGCAGAACACTTGAGAGATAAACCGACAGCAGTATAAACAGTCACACTGCTGCCTGATAATAACGTGGCAGAGTTTTAAAAGCATTTCGAAGTGACGTTTTCCTGGATGACTTTGCAGTAATTGTTCTACCAAATGATTCATTTGACCTTGGAGTTCTGTTTGTGTGTTGTTTTTTTTTTTTACATAAGATTGTGCATTTTTAAATCGGCCATTGCATGGATTTTGGATCCTCTGAATGTTTCAGGAAAGCCAGTGGCAAGAGCTCCTGGTGTCACTACACACACTCCCTATCCCTGAACCTGGAGTCCCTGTTCATCTTGGTGTGGTGAGTCTGACTTCGCCACATGACATCCATTTGAGCTCAGTTTCAACTTGGAAACACTGCAGTATCTGTTTTCACGAAGGAAAGTAATATTATTGCCTGCTGAATCACCCTGTCAGAAAAGTGGCCCTTTTTACTTTTAAGTACAGTATAAAGTACTACCACTGCAGGATTACCACAGTACCTGTATACGTCACCATATGTCTGTTTCATACAAGTAGAGGAGTAGAGTTGACTGCACAGTTTCTCAGTCTCTTGCAGTGCTTTTTTTTTCTCTCTGCCACTCTGTGAGGGATTCAAACTAAAACTGAGCCTTTCATTTTCTGTTTTCTCCAGCATTCATTCTTCACTGTGCCTGACACAGAGGAACTCCCCAGCATACCTGAGAATGTGAGTGTTGTCATTTCCAAACTGTCAAACCTCTAAGCTCCCTTGCATTTGACCAGTGGTGGAGGAAATATTCAGATCTGTTACTTAAATAAAAGTACTAATACCACACTGTAAAAATATTCTGCTATGAATAAAGTATGAAACATGAAAGTACCCAGAAACATGGCCCCTGTGCCTGTTAAACTATTATATACAGTATATAGTATTATATCATTAGTTGATTATTATTCATGTGGGTAAATTAGAAGCTATAGTTGGGATTCCAAGCGACATAATCAGTGAGATGTGTGTGCATGATCACAAATCACAATGACTAACAGCTCAGGAGATCAACAGGAGCTGTTTTTGTGCCTTAAACTGCATGAATCACCAGTAATGGGTGGAAAATGTCCCATTATTTTAAGATGGACACCTCCTGGTTAGCTCAGAGTTCAAAATTAACATTTAGTTCCAGCAATCTGGTCAGAGTCCTGGTTTCACGTGGTCCAGAGTACTAGAGAAGGTGTTTGATACTCTGACACAGAGTCTGGTTAAGAAGAAATGTTTACTTTAAGGTCAGATGGTTCACATTGTTACTGTATGTTCATGGCTGTTAAATGAACTGTGCAAACATTTGCCAGACTCTTTGATCAATACTTAGCTGATCAGTTTGATATGTGTTCAGAGTTTCACTGTGTGACTTTATGACAGCTGATTTATGTGGCTGATAAGTCCTGTCTTGACAGTTTCTTGTGAGAGAAGCTGTACCTGTAGTCACTTGTGTCATATATCTAGAATCTGGCAGAAAATGCAGAATTTTCATACACGCAATCCGTGTATAGCTATTTCAAAATAAGATCTCCTTTTATGATAAAATGAAAAAAACCTACTGGGTATGTGTTTGGACCAGATAAAGCAGCCTGTCTTAAGAGGAGCTTTAGGTTTGTTTAATGAATAAATATACAAAAAATGTTTAAATGTACAGTTCTTTAAATTCCAACAAGTCTTTCTTCACATGGAATGGTGAAGAAAGACTTCCTCTACATGCAAATGTATATTTTTTAACATTCCAATATTGCAAGATAGGTTTATTCTGAAAGCCAAATTTAGCATCTTAAAGCTATAGTGATGTTTTCTCAGACAAGATTCAGTTGACAGAGTCTCAAAGCAGCTGAACATATGGCTCTATATTTGGTGCTTTCACTTTCAGAAATGGGTTGGAGCTGAAGACTTCTAATTGAATTAAAAAATTCTGGGTGTGTGGACTTTGAAAGTGAGTTTACCAGACCTCTGTTTCTGCTCCACATCCATTGTATGACTCCTCATGATTGAGGCAAGAAGCTCCAGGCTGCATTAGCTGCATTAGCTGCTGCTAGCGTAACTGCAACAAATCTGCAACCCAACTATCAGTGGTCTGCTGGCATTGTGAGTCATATATATGCCAGGTTTGTAGAAGTGCTACATCTATGACCAAAATGTTGGGAGTTTGAGAGTGTGGTGTTCACGTTTTGTTTAAACTTTTTGCTAACAGATACTGTGGATTGGTGAAAAATCTGTTCGATGAACTGTTAACAATATTATGATATTACCACCTGATTTTCACAAAACCATATGGAAGCCCATTCCAACAACAAAACTAAATAGATACATGAAAAAGATTAGATTAGATCAGATCCAACTATTGTGACTTTTGAGATTTTTAGCATTTGTGGCACATTTTACTAGTCAGTAGTTGAATTTAGAAAGTAATCAGTTTTGACCCAATAAATGGTAATGATGTGATAGGAAGTACATTAGACCAGCTCTGCTGTAGTTATGAGCAGTGTTTTTCTTACCCTGCTGCCTTCACTGTCCCAGGTTTACAATAATGCATTTCTGTTTGCGAGTTGAAATAGTTACTGGATAGTTTCTGTGCAATTCTGAGTTTTATGACTTGAACCACAGTTTATGTCATTCAAACTGAATTATGGTCTTTACCTTCACAACTAACTCTCTTGTTTTTCTCTTATTGTTTTTGACCCTTGCAGAGAAACCTAACAGAGTACTTTGTAGCAGTAGATGTCAATAACATGCTTCACCTGTATGCTAGTATGCTTTATGAACGTCGAATCCTCATCTGCTGTAGCAAACTAAGCACTGTAAGTAGAGTCCACTTCCTGTTTCTTCTCTCTTCTACAGCTCTGCCCATTTTGGTCTCTTATATCTTTCAGTAATGAGCAAGTGTTTTAGAATCTATTGTTTACTGGACCACAGCATTTCCCCTGTGACCTTTCAGAAAAGAGTTCAGAAAATGTTTTCTTTAAAATGGCATTTTGAAACTTTGGAATTAAATGTTGAATGTTTGAGGGGTTCTTGGTGTTTTAGATGTTTTTTCCTGACCTGAACTATATAATATGAATCATTGTAAGTAACCCAGAGCTGGAAATTGTATTAATGTGAACTAAGTTAATAGCAATCAATCTGGATATCTGTAAACTCAACACAAGACAGTACATCTGTTTATCTATATTCATGTTTTAGTGAAGGACTTAAACAGGAAATGGTTTTGAACTACAGAATAGTTGATGTACCATCACAGCTTTGACCATGCAACAGCTATAAAGAGTTCTGTATGTTAGAAAGATGACAAGGCCTCCACTTGCCCACCAGTTCATTTCAATCATCTCCTTTTTTTTCTGTAATGGTGAATGAGCTTTTTGATTGCTGAACAGTATGGAATGGTGTCATTGAGAAAAAAATGAATGATGTGCACAAAACATAGAATGACATTTACATTGTTGACATTTTAATACATGTTTAAGGGATGTCAAGATAACACAAAGTAATACATAAATCTCATAGCAAAACAGCTTTGCATTTAAACAGCTTATTTAGACACATTTGGGTACACAGTGGTATTAACCTTACGTGTCCAGCCACTTTTTCATTGTTCCATTTCCTGTTTTTTGTCTCCTAAATTCTGTTACAAACACATAATCAAACATAAATGCCAAACCCTCTGACCCTACTATGTTTTTTGCCAGCTTTGTCGGTCAGTTTTGTAAAATTAGCCAGATATTTGCCCTTATTTGTATTATTTAACTTTACCAACTGCTTTACAAGTGCTAGCTTACTGCTACCACTCACCGTCAATGTAGCATGGCATTAGATACTCAGGTTAAAGGTTGTTGTAGCTACTTCCTCCAGTTGAGGACGAGCACAGTGTTGGCCTATCTTTGACATCCCTTGAACCAATGTTAAAATGTCAACTGATGTTTTTTGTTCCGTATGTTTTGCTATTTGAACACTGACTAAGTTCCTTTTTGTGGCACATGCTGGCCTCCATAGTTTGCATCATTATGTTTAAATCATTTTTATTGATTTGATATACTTGCAAGACTCATATATACAATCTTATGTAGCCATATCTACAACAATAACATGCAACCTAATATATTTTATATGTATCCATTACAATATTTTGTTTTATTCGTGCTTTTTCCACAGTTAACAGCTTGTGTCCATGGGTCTGCAGCCATGTTGTATCCAATGCACTGGCAACATGTTTACATTCCTGTCCTGCCTCAACATCTGTTAGACTACTGCTGGTGAGTATGCTGACTGCCATCATGCTCCAAACCTGCTGTGTTAAACAAAGAGTACTTTGCATTCAATTGGGCATCAATGACCAAGAGTATACACACAGGTCAAGTCAATTCAGTCTTTATGAAGTGAACCCCTTTTCTCTCATAGATAGTGGTTATATGTCCAAGTGTGAGTGATTAAGTAATAATGGTAAGGTAAGGTAACAAAGTGCTTCAGTGAAAACCAACTATAACAGTAACTCTCAAATAATGGCTTTTACTAGACAGAATCAGACCTACATTCCTGTTTTGCCCTGTTTTTATAAGTGTTAATTGCATTTCATCATATTTCGATAAGACATCTTACTGTTTTCTGAACTGGTCCTGTTTGACACTTCCCCCGTGTTTATCTTGAAAAATTCAATTTTTTTTTTCTCAGTGTTAAAGGGGTATTTCATCACTGGAACGATAAAAAAGGGTTGTCTGTTTAGTAGAAAGACACAAATATTTTTTTAAATTGGTGCTGCATGACCAGAGAAAACAGAAAAAGGGCTGTGGTATTCATTTGGCTCAAAAGGAACAACCACCAGAATGCACTGCATCATACCAGATCACTAAACACTCCCCCTGGTGGGTGAAACTGCAAGCTGGGTGGTGCTTGGTTTCAGCTTATCTGGTTTCAAGCAGCCTGGTCACAGTCTTTCTCATATTACAGCTAAACAGGACACTAAAATGTGTTTCTGAACACATTTATGGCGAGAAATAGGCAATGCAGTAACAGAATCATGATTCATATTTAATGACCAACTAGTTTCACAGTTTGATATGCGTTTCCTGTTGCCCATCTCGCCATCTTAGAGAGAGTAGCGGCTCTGTCTCAGATTCAGAGAGCGGCAGCTTCCACACACTTGTGTCCGTGGAGGTGGACACACAAAAATCTGAAGTCAAATGTGTCATTCAAACACCCTACAGCTGGCAAAAACCCGCCAGATGACACGTTTCTTTTGTCAGCAAATGAGTGGGAAGTTCCAGGTGCAGGCAGCATGGAGGGAAGTTTAACATTATTCATTTGCATACACTACCCACATTGTAATGATACAAAGCTGGTTGAAAATCAGCAAGTTCTCCCTCAGCCAGTCAAAACATCTTGCACACTCAAAGTGCAGCTCAAAGGCTTTTTCATCAGGTTATTTGCAGCTCTTGAAAAGTCTTAAAAACCACTACATTTATTTTCCAAAAAAAGTTTTAAAAATTCTTAAATTAGATGTATTAAAGTCTTTAATATGTTGTGTTTCTTGCTGTCGGCAAGGGATGGTTGTGACAGTGGGTTATGCTGCTGCTCAGAAATGCTGTTGAGCTTTGTCAGGGTACACTTGACCTGCCCAACCATGCCATTGGATTGCCTACCATCATAAACTGAATAATAATGATAATAAAAATATTCTAATGAATTATTCTAATGACATGTCACTTGATCTGTGAATGAAATTTGAGATTAGGATTTAATATCTGCCGGCAGAGCTTGACATGCTTAGTCAAAGACTGCTGAGTTTAAGTTCCATAACCCAGCTATTGTCTTATCAATGTTTAACCATGAAACTTACTCTTTTTTCAGTGCCCCTATGCCCTACCTCATCGGAGTACATTCCAGCCTGATGGAGGTTGGTGTATATAACTGACATGCAAGAACCAGGACATTCAAAACATTATTATTATATTGTTATCATTATTATTAGTAGTAGTAGTAGTAGAAGTAGTAGTAGTAGTATTGTTATTATTATTATTATCATCAGCAATAAAATAATAATAATTTCAATTCAGAAATGCAGTGAACATTTTTACGCTGCTTCATCTGGTGCTGGCAGATTTTAAGTTGTATAGTATCCGCCTGTTTTACAGGCACTGCATCTTTAGTTGACTGTCATTATGCTCTTTCTGTTGCTTGTAGAAAGTTCGAGGGTTGGCTCTAGATGATGTGGTGGTCCTGAATGTGGACACAAATACCCTGGAAACCCCCTATGATGACCTCCAAAGCCTACCCAATGATGTGGTGAGGAACTACTGTACTGTTCAGTGTGTTTTTGAAAAAAAGTCCAGTTTTTGATATGGATATGAACATTCATAGATCAAATTGTGTCCAAATGACTTGGAATTCATGTCCCACAGGTTTCATCTTTAAAAAGTCGACTGAAGAAGGTTTCAACAACAACTGGGGACGGTGTGGCTCGAGCCTTCCTCAAGAGTCAGGCGGCTCTGTTCGGCAGCTACAGAAATGCTCTGCAGATTGAGTCGGTCAGTACATACTGCACACCACAGACATGAAGGATGCAGGGAACAGCCAAAAATAGAGTTGACCTTAATCCTTTCATGTCAGTTTAGCTAAGATGGCAAAGCCACATGGGTATGGCCACATCCTTGGACAACAAGGTCAAAGGCCAGGACTACAGGGCGCTGAAAATGCAATGTTGAATGTGTCAGTGTTGGTCTGCTTTTCTGCATTTGCAGGGTGAGCCAATAACATTCAGTGAGGAAATCTTTGTGAACCATCGTTCCAATGCCATGAGGCAGTTCCTCCAGAATGCCATCCAGCTGCAGTTCTTCAAACAGGTACACACACACACACACACACACACACACACACACACACACATGCACACACAACTTTATTTCACCCATCCTCTGACACTCTAATACATGTTGTGCTTCTGCCTGCAGTTCATTGATGGCCGTTTGGACCTGTTGAACTCAGGAGAAGGTTTCAGTGACATCTTTGAGGAGGAGATCAACATGGGTGAATATGCGGGTGAGTCAGTAGTAATGTGTTAGTGTGTTACTTTTCAGTCAAGTCCATTGGTGCGTGGAGTGCACCTATACTGTGTGCTTATCCATTTAAAGGGGAATCAATCAAATAACAGCAAGAGTCATTATCAACAGCATGATAAGTGTGTTGTTGTGTTAGCATATAAACTAGACCATGCAAATTACCCGTTTTTTGTTTGTTCCATTTCCTGTTTTTTCCCTTAACTTCTGGTTGCTATTGCTGGCTATCCAAAGATTGGTTCTGATTGGTTCACACAGCCTGATATACATTTTCAAAGTTGGAAACACATGTCCACATTTATGAGGGAAGTCTTACTGAAATGACATTACAAAAACAGAAAACAGTGTGTGTCCAGCACACACAAACATATAAACTTACAGCACCACTTCCTCCACCGATATCAGATTAAAAGGACCGTCTTTGAACAAAGTTACAGTGTTATCAAGCCAGCTGTGTGTTGGAGTACATGTTTCTTGGTGAATTTTTCAAGAGCTCTGATCTTTAACTTGTTAGTATGATGATATTAAGTAGTTTTGTGTACTGTGTATTATTTGCAATCGTCACAATTACCAAACCAGGTAATTGTGACACTGCTTTTCGGATTAAGAAATATTGCATTAACATACGTTTTGAACAACCACTCTAATCAACCGATCTCAGAGCTGTACAGGAGAACTGATCTAATAAATGCCACTATGTCAATATCAGGATGTTTATAAGACTGCTGTAGACGACACACTAGTTACACACTGCAGTGGTTTTAAATCAGCTGTCAGACTGGATTTTTTTAGACCTTGTTAACTAGTACCCAATATGCCCACTACTTGATATTGTTGACCTTTTATTGTTGTGACTCCTCCATGCCCCACCCCCACCCCCCAGGCAGTGACAAAACCTACCACCAGTGGCTGTTCACTGTGAAGGTGAGATGTCTTCAGTGCTATTACCCTAAAGAATACATTGAATACCTTCTTGGTATTTTTGTCATTTGTCTTTGCCCCAGTAATACCATGAAATAGTGTGGTGTAGGTGCATACTGCTATGTCTGTCAATCTATCCATCCAAAACATTTGGTCCTGGAAAAGGACCAACAATTATTGACCAGATTGCCCAAAACTGACTATGGATATGGTTTCTCACCAGAAGATGATTCTTCATGATTTTGGTGACTCCCTGATCCACACTATCACTACCAGGTCAAATTTCCCCTTAGCTAATATTTTGATCCATGAGGTGTCTTGACTAATAGTGGCCTCTTCCTGATGAGGCCTACTGTTTTGGGGAACCTCCTCTTCCACATCCTTCAGGGCACATTTCACCTTTTTAGCTTTACTTGTGGGAAGCCTTAAAGAGTCATACACATAAACGTAATGCAATCTGTTTGAAAGTGTTGTTTTGCATCTGCACTGAACACTGCGGCCTCTGGGTGCTGCTAGTGATGCTTCTGACCTTTACTTATGCTTTATAAAGTATGTCTGTTTGTTGTGTGAGAGCAAACCTTCATCGTACACTACCCCCTTTTAAGATAACTGAATGTGGTGTATACCGTTACTAACAGATTTTGTGTAAATGTTCTGATAGAAAGGGGGCGGGGCTATCTTCAACACAGTGAAGACCAAGGCAAACCCAGCCATGAAGACCGTTTACAAGTTTGTAAGCAAATTTCTGCCTTCTGCTGGCTTCAGAAATTAGAAAATGAACCATTAGTTAGATATCAGAATGGAAATGATGTGGCTTTGTTTATGTTTGCTTGACAGGCTAAGGACCATGCAAAAATGCGTATAAAGGAAGTCAAGAGCCGGCTGAAGCAGAAGGTAGCTCTTCACTTGTGACCCACCATTCTGGATAATTTCTTCCATTTTTTTGTAAACACTGTTACACTGGTCTGTACATTTGTGAGTTTACATCTGCAACAGCAAAGGTGGTGACAATTCTTGGTCTCTCCCTCACAAAAAATACCTTAAACACTACCTTGACTTACCTTAATTGAACCTCACCACCCCAGCCACGGCGTGCAGCCTCCCTCCCCCTCCCCTTCCCCCTGCTGTACCATCAGTCCTTTCGCCCATGTCAACCTCCAGCTCCCTGTGCCCCCCCTCTGCAGGAGCAGGCAGAAAATGGCTTCTCTACAGCAGGGTCAGCAGTCATCGATGATGACAACAGAGTGGGCTTTACCTCTTTCACCAGTGCAGTCAGTAGGGAGGGGCCTCTGCGCACCTTGGATGATCAGAGGCCAATCACTGTGCACTTTGGACAGGTGAGCAGGAATGAGGTAGGTGATGACACAAAGAGTTTAGAAGAAATTGCACAAAGTAGCAGCGTAAAATGTAGTGGTTGCACAAGAGGTTGGTGATAAAACTATATATATCTATATATACACCATAGTCTTGCATAGCCAGACCTATCAACAGACCCCAGCTCTATGGAGATGCGGCTTCAACCAATATCATTTTGCTGTAGGCCAAAAAGAAAAAAAGCAATCTGCCTTGTTCGTATTTCTTTAAACCCATGACTCCTTAGGGGATTGTTTTGGTGGAGCATTTGCATGTGGCGGGCCCTGGAATTAAAATGGCTAAATCCCTGCTAAATAAAAGTTAACAGGTGTTAGCTTGTTTTTACATTCAGACTGTTAGCAATCAGGTTAGAGTTTTAGTTGTTGTTGTTTCCCATAGCAATGGGGATTTTGAAAATGTTAACACACAGAGAAGGAGATGAGAATGCTGCCTGAGATAAGTGGCCAATGGCACACAGTCTACATCTGGTGAGTCAGATGAGTCAGTGATAGCAAGCAAACATTCTTCACAGGGACTGAGATGGGCTTTATAGAATTGACAATGGTCAGATGATTCTGTGCCATCCTAGAAAAAAAAATGATATTTGAAGCTGATATTTTAAGCATTATTATAAATTTGTTTGCTGACATGACTGCAACTTTGTGTTCTCTCAAAATGAGCTTTATTGGTCGAGAATGTGGACTGCGAAGTTGTAATTTTAGTTCCATATTATTTTGTCACCTCCACAGGCTCGGCCACCAATGCTGTTGAAGAGACCGAGCAGCAATGTGAGTCTGGAAAGCAGCGTTGACCAGTAAGACTACCTCCATGATATATAGTATATCCCATTGTCCATGATGAAACTATGAAAGGGCTTTTACATATTTAGATAGCCAGTGCATGAACTTTACCGCAAAGTGCCTAAAACTGCTGATGGGTAACTTGGAGTTTGTAGACAAGAGCAAGAAATGTAACATTCCAAGCCTGTATAAGCTTTCTGAACACAATGGTATTTTAGCAGTGTTATCTAAATTTATATTTCAGTCCAGAGTTCCTGTTCTAATAATTTAAGTCCCATGCAAAATCCCCTGTTAATATCACATTAGGTCAACATTGTTCACTACAGTTGAAAGATAATGGAGACAGCTAATGAGCATTTGTTGACTGTGCAGCTCTGTATTGCTACAAATACAGTTCCCAAATACAATCACACAGATTTGAATGTTTTTGCAATTCAACAGATTTTGTTCATTGGTTTGTATGTTTGTCCAATTGTGGTCTAATTTCCTTTTCAGCTAACTGCACAGCTTCTTGTAGGCTAATTCAAATAAATAAATAATACTGTTCAAAAGTTTGGAATTGCCTGCTATCAAAGCTTGATTTGAAACAGTCAGATGGCTGAGAGGACTGCTCTTTACAAAGAGATTACAAATTACAAATAGAAGATTAGTCTAAGGTTAGCACGAATATCAGCTGAACATGCTATGGACTGACCAATCTTAGTTTAAACCTATTCAATCTACCCATATACAGAGGGCCCAAGATATGTTCCCAAAATATTTAGAGCCCAGTTTTATCATTGTGGTTCAGTCACAATATAGTAACTTATGTTCTCAACTCACTAATCGCTTTTCTGGACTGGAAAAGAAACTCAAAATCAGATAGTTACAGTAATATTCTCCTGTGATAAAACACTGTGGGGACATCAACTAAATGGATATTGTAATCATTTAAGTATTATTCTTCATGCAAAACTATTTGATATGTACATAATACATTTGGGGTCTGAATTATACTGTTTTTATTCATGTTAAAATAGAGATTATTGAAGGAAAGAAGAAAATATAATCATAACAGGTGATTCCAAACATTTGCATGGTAATGTAGCTAATCTAAATACAGTAACATAATAATCCTAATGCACTATGTAAATGAAAATAAAAACTGATACTCTTAACATAACCAACTCAACCTTCCTTTCTCTTAATTTTCCTCTTCTCTTCTGTTCCTTTTTAATGGACAAAATTAACATGTCTCTAATGAGCTTTGAATGTCCTGTTGTCTTCCTTGTCCACCTCGTAGCTCTATCCGTCCTACTCGTCACTACACAGTTTTTCTCTCTGAGGATTCGTCCGGAGACGAGCTCCAGTATGATGATGACTCCATCTCTGGGTTTCCTGACAGCTTTCTCTTCTCCGTCCCTTTTGAGTGGTCGCCTCTGTATGCATCTCTCTGATTGGCTTTGCACTATTGACTAATTGATAAGCCTTTCTCAACTCATCTCTTTTCTTTCTAATGAAATGTGTGTATGCTTGTGTACATGTGGTCTAAAGCTTCACATAGTGGACATTATAATCATTGTATAGGAAAATCCTATCTTAGGATGTAATTAATGACATTGTATTGTTTCCTGAATGTCCTGATTCATCAGGATACTCCATTAGATTGGAGTCCAAAAAAGGACATTCCCATCAGTTTATTTTAACTGTAAATGTTCTTTAATTAAACAGTTTCCTGTACGGTTAATTTTAATCACATTGGCTACCACTCCTGTCACGTTTCAAGAACAATGCCTACTGCATCCTTGTTTGCCAATCAGCACGCAACTGACTCAAAGCTTAAAGGTTTCTTCTACAGCTGTTGGAGCAATAGAGTTTCAGAATATCTCCATGGTACCCTTTACTTGGGCATTGAAGGGCATAGTTTGCCGTGGATATCCTTCAGCACTACAGTACTGTAAATAGTCTTTTCATTTTCTTCACTTTCTTAATGAAAACAATTAGCCAGCCAATACAGTAGAATTTAAACGTTGACTGACCTCTGAAGCCATTTGGCTACATTATTTTCCCTGTCTGAGCTAGACAGTTAGCTAGCAATGTCCATTTTAGTCCCAACAGGGCAAAATATAACTTTTTTTTGTTATTGTCAAGTAATTTCGTAAAAAGCCCAAAACCCATAATGAAAAAAACTAAGCCCCTTGGTTCCTATTAAATATATACTTTCATTTTTCAATTATTAAAACTCAAATCTAATTTCCTAAAACATGTGGGCACTAGCAAAAATTGCAGCATTAAATTAACATTTGTTGTGGATTTTTATCCATCAATTAATACACATTTGGTGTGGTAGCAAGTTATTTGACTCAGAATGAACTGCAGTGTCCATGGTCATCATCATGAAGAAATTATGGATTTGTGGACAATAAGAAAAATTTAGATGGTTGCCAGCCTTATCCTTTAACTAAATGAATACAGAGAGAGTGTGGAGATAGGCACATCAGTTTAGGTCCCTCTTTATTTGTGTTAAAGGTCAGTGGTTCTTTATGGGTTGAGTACAGAGATTTAACCCATGAAAACCTCTAGTGTGTGAGAGAAATAAATGACCATAAGTCCAATGCTGTTTCTGCAGGCCTCAGCCATACCGCTCCCTGAAGGAGGTTGAGTTGATGGAAGGGGACGACCCTGCTTTTGGGGCAGAAAGTCACACTGCCCCTCCCAGTCCAGTTAATGAGAAGTTCTCCAATGTCAACCTGCTGGGTGACATCTTCGGTTGCCAGGATGAGCCTGACAGCCAACCAATGACCTTGGCTAAAAGTCTCGAGGACCTGAGGACTCCCAAAGATTCTGAGGAGCTACAAATGAAGTTCACCTACCAGGTCAGAGATCGAAATGTTCTGTTGCCAAAAGTTGTTTAACACAGTCTTAATAGTGTTGTTTCCTAAAAGATGTGATCCTGATTCCAGGTTTGTAAACCATTCAATGTAACGAACTTTTTATAGTTATATAAATATAGTTTTTATAGTTTTTAGAACTTTCATGTCTGAAGTTTATTTGTATTTCCTGTTGAGTTTCCAAACATCATAGCTTAAGAATGAAAAGCTATGTGGCAGCTGAATGGCGAAGTTGTTGTCAGACCTTCACTTCAGCACATAAATGCACCAACAGGAAGGATTCATTGATTACAATGCTAAAATTACTTAACTTTAATGATGAAATGCAGTGCAGATGTACGTTTCATTATGATGCATTAGCTATGTTGAGTAACATTCAAGTGAGTCAACTGTTGGTTGATCTTGATTGCATATTTAAATTAACTGAAACCATTTGGCCCCTGGAATGTAGGAAAAACACATTTAACCATACCAATTGCATGTATTGGTTGTCAGTAATGTAGGTTGTAAGCATATATTATTTACTGGGTTGATTGTGAAGAGCTGCTGTTCCTCCTCTAAAGTCTGAATTATTTCTTGTGTTTGCAGCGGATGGACTTGAGTGCCAGCGAACACTCTCGAACGCTTCCAGGCCTCAAGCTCTCCAACCCTTACAATAAACTGTGGAGTATAGGGCAGGATGAAACAGCCTTGCCCGTTGGCGTCCCTCCTCTCTGCGACAGACCTCCGTCTGTCCAACTTCAAGTGCAGACAGAAACCCACTCTCCAAGCCGAGAAAGCTCCGGCCCGGGCCCAGACCGTTTGGAGCTTTCCACCCCCAGTAACATCACCATTCCACGCCCCCATGGAAGGAAGACGCCTGAGCTTGGTAGTGTCTTGGCACCCCCCGTGGCTCAGTCACGCTCTAAAACAGCAGGAGCTGGTGAAGGAGGGACTACATCAGGAGGACAAGAGTTTAGGCAAGCCCTAAGCATGACCACAGATGGAGACCTGCTGAAGCCCAGCAAGGGCCCTGGGGACAGTATAGATCTGATAAGCCTTCTAGACCCCCTTAACAGCTCAGCAACAACCAGTTCCACTTCACTGAGTGACGGGGTAGATATTGCTGGTTCGTCATCTACCTGCAAACCAACACTACCACCCAGGCCTTACCCACAGGGCTTGCCCCCTTTCCCACTGCATTCTCACATATCGCTCAACCCTTTTGCCCAATCTTTGCAGCACACCTCCCCCCAAATGCATTACTCACCGACTGTAAGTGGAAATCCCTTCAATGCAGTCTACGGGCCTCCAGCAGGCTCTTACTTACACACTCCACCCCAGCCACAGTCCTTTTCTACACTACCGGGGCTCTATAGACAGCATTCGCCAGGCAGTTCAACCCTGCCACCTAGCTATGGACTGCTCCAGTCAGCCTTCCCCTCCTCAGTCACATCCCTCCCTCACTCCTCTGCCAGCAATCACGCTCTTTCTAGCCTGGCGGACTCGTCTGTTCCCTGTACAGCCATGAATACACTGGCAAAGCCACTTCGTGCTGAGGGAGAGACCCAGGTGACTCAGGATCCTTTTGGGGATCTGGTGACTATGGCCAAGCCAGCTACACCCCAAAAAAAGAAGGTGGAGGACCTTCGGAGGAGGTGGGAAACATTTGACTAAAACCTGTGAATATGTACTGAGGTGCCCCTCTTTGTCAGTACCCACACTAACCCTCACTGCTGTATCAGGACCTTCTGTTGCAGTACTACTTTACTCCGCTTATGCAACTCACAGTCATAGTAGAGAAATAGCTGAACTGTTTCAGCTATTGTTAAAGACATTCTAAAGAATGCAAGTTGAGAGTCTTTAAAAATCTTCCTAATTGTCTATTCCAAAATGATGACTGATTCTGTTTTGTATGTATTTTAAACCCATGCTGAGGAATGAAGAAAAGAGTTGATCACAATATATGTGGGCTATGCCAGTTTTTTAACCTTAGGTAATGTCACAGCTTATATGCTTGAATCAATCAGAAGATATAGAATACAAATTACTGATTCCCAGAGACAGTAAATACATAGCTTGGTTAGGAAACATTAGCTAATTGGCCTTACATTATTCCCCCTGCAAGTTTAACATTAAACATCAGTGGTACTTTTTAGACAGCAAGCAGTTGCTGCCGTCACCGTCATTGTTTCCAGTGTCAAGTCAGCAACTGAAATAGGCACCAGCAGCGAGGAGAGAGGGGGTGTCTGCAGCTGAACACGTACACTTATTTGCCACTGCACTCTGAGATGACGATAGCTGAATGTTTTTTTCTGCTTGCTACTGTAGCTGTCACCGTTCGACCATGGCAACCATAAAAACTGCACAGAAAACAAGGGGGCACATTTTATGAGGATGTGACTTCACTGAATCCTCTTCAACAGCAGTGACCAAACAGTTCAGTACAACTTGTAAATGCTTTCGGGTGTAGCTGCAGTAGTTGCAGCTCCAGCAGTGCGCCCTGCTTCCGCCCATTTGAAATGCATAACTGTTGTGTGTGCTGTTGGTAGACAGAGTGGTCACCGCTTGCTATCTGAAAGCACCTCGACTCACAAGCTAATACCCAAAACTCATGTTATAATCATCAAGAGTTTTATCAGATCATTGACCCAATTTTCAATTCTGTTGAGAATTTTTTGAGCTACACTCATTGAATATATTTGCATTCTATTATCACCTCTCTATATAATTGTTTTTATTGTTACTGAGGGAGTCTGTTTGTCCAGTGCGGGATTCCAATTGTGTAACCATGCAAAAGAGATTCACGGGAAACTACACATGCACGCACTGGGCATGAAGCAAAAGACAACAGTGGGTCTAAGTTTCTGTTACTGTGAATAGCTAAGTGAGTTAAAGATAACCTGATTTCCAAAAGTCATGAAGTTGAAGATCACACATTTCTTTGATATTGTAAGCAAGATTGCTTTTATATTATGTCTTTGTGAGACTTTGGTAAAGGTTAACTGAGAGCTCAGATCTCTTGGTGTGTCCAAACTGTTGCATTCCATTGTATGTTCACTGCCCCCAGTGGTTGATGCAGGTGTCATTTCACTTGCCATTACCACCAGTAACCCCAAATCAACCAGGACTGAAATCTTAAAGATTGTAACTTGAAATATGTAGCTTTTACTACCAAAGCATAGTTTGTGAGTGGTACATTTAAGTATGATGAAATTATTTTTTTATTGTAAGTTTTTCTGTGATACTTTTGTTCTAGAGCTTCTCTACTTAATCACTCAAAGACCCACAACTGATTTTATTCAAGGTCAGGTGTCTGAAACAGTTGGCGATAGCAAAATAACATTTGATCAATGAATTAGCATCACATCTCTTGTGATTGGGCCTGCACAAATCCAAGGTAGACAAGGCACAGTTAGTCCGTATTTATTTCTGACTCAGATATATTCTTACAACTACATTTCCACTAATTATTACCCACTAGAGAAAAGGAAACACATTCTGTGTCTGCAATATAGGAGCTGTTGATGATTTATTCGGCAGCTGTGGCTCAGGAGGTAGAGCGGTCGTCCACCGATCAGGAGGTCCGTGGTTTGATCCCTGGCCTCGGCAGTCCACATGCCGAAGTATCCTTGGGCAAGATACTGAGTCCCAAAACTGACCCTGATGCTGTGCCATCAGTGTGTGGATTCATATGTACATCGCTTTGGATTAAAGCGTCTGCAAATGACTAACTGTAATTGTAATTGTAATCTGGTGTAACATTAATGTGTGACACTCTGAGGCAGCAACACACTGCACCATCTTCAGCAGTTGCCAGTGATGTCAGTGATAGGGAAATTAGCCGCATTAAAACTACAGCTACATTGTATATTCAACATTGACCTTGCTACCATACCTTACTAATCAACAGAAAATTCATTTCAAATTAGAAAACGTTCCACTTCATAATGTATTCTAGCCCATTCATAGCACAATGCGGCAGGAGTCCTCAACCACATTTATCCAAAAACCAGAATTCTTCAAAGCAGAAGAGGTGAGGAGCAGACTTTCAACCAGCTACCAATGAACGAGTCCTTATTTCAGCAAAAAACTCCAGGAAGCAAACAAAGATACTCAGTTTGAGACTCAGTACAACAGTTGGTCAACAACAATAACCCCAAATGAAGCCATCTTGTCTCTGACAGACAACTCCAGAGTTACCTCTAGTAGTCCATTCATTGTGCTGCTGTCAGCTCCAGGGAATGTTCAGCCTGGAAGCCGAGTGGTTTGACTGTGGGTCCACAGAGTAGAGAGGATGGAGTTGGAGAATAATCCCATTCTGTAGAATGGGTGAATGATGTGTGACTGGCTCTCTGCCAGGAGTTGACAAGATAATCAGCAATCGCTGTCAGGACGTACTGGGCCTCTTCCACTGGTGAGTAACAATAGATGTGCATATTTTCTGATTTCACTGATATTCTATGGGACGGATGTGGCCCGTGGGCCAGCAGTCAACAATCACTGAGCTATGGGCTGATCAAGTTTCTGTTCAGTCCAGATGTGGATCAAGGTCCAGACTTTGAGAAGGCCTGTTCTACACTATAATGACCCTTGTGTGTTGTGCATATGCATCAGAGATGATGTGTCCTCACAGTACTGCTACAGAAGTTCCTGATCCAGTTGGAAGGAATGGTTATGTGGTGACACACATGTGCACATACATTCCCTCCCCACCACCCTCAGCTCTGCTTTTGACAAATAGGAGTGTGTTTCTGCTGAACAAACGGGGGCTGTCTCATCAACCCACAACACTTGAACCACCTGTATCTGTCCAAGGATCGTCTGAATTTGGATATTTTTTTTTTCCTTTTCCTGCCATTCAACCCAGGATATCACACAAAGCAGGCCTTGCTTCAAGATGTTCAGATGCCAACAGTTCTCAGACCGTTGCCACTTGCTAACAAATTGCTGGCGCAATTCTTTGCACAGCAGCCTCTTGTGTCATCGGTCTTAAATGCCACCACATTAGCATAGTGCTCAGTATAGATCAGTGTAGATTTGTGACTTTGAAAATAGCACGCAGTATTTCCCGAAAGAGGATATATTACACACTCACAACAGCATATGTCTTAATGATGTCAACTTCTACGATTAGCTTGTGTTATTACCAGTAGCTAGTCTGCTATAGCTGATGAACATCCTAATGGTATAATGGTACTGTAGCCTCAAAGTGTGGTGCATCTCAATCACCTGTAGTTCACCTCTTGATGTTTTTGGTAGCTTCATGCATAGTGCTTTTTTGTTGTTTGTTGCATTTTTTTTTTTTTTTGGCCTTCATGGTGAATCCTTCTTTGGTTTCTCTCACTGACCTGTGAACATCTGTTGCCTCCTACTGTTTTTTAAAAAGAACATTTTTAAGAAAACCCGCAAGCCTAAAATAGACTGCAATGTCCCTAAACTGATTTTAAACATTTGTGTCTAATTAAATATACAGGGACTTTGAAAAAAATGTATTGTATATTTGTTGTTTTAAAGGGTCCTTTCGCCAATTCTGCTGCTGATATATGCACTCTTAGAGTTACCTTCTGTTGTTTTTTTGTATTACTTTGTGTTTGATGACAGTAATAGGCTAATGAATTACAGGCTGCTTCCACATTGTGATGTCAAGTGTGCAGAGAGAGCAGAAATAATGGTTCTCACAATTTTGCCACCAGTTTCTATTTCAGCTATTCTGACTTTCCAACACTAGAAATTGTGTGGGTGTCACGCCTCGTCAGCCTTTCCTGTGTTCCAGGCGATCTTGGAGCGTTCATGTATGATGAATGCCAAAAAGTCCTAATCGCTTCAAAGTGCTGTACAGCTCTAATTGCTGTTGTGTGTGTGTACAGATGACACTATATTTGTTCTAAGACTGATTAAAGAGTGGTGACTAGACTCGTACTGCACTTGATTAAAATACAGCTATTTCATCATCACGTCATCTTCACTTGATTAAAATTCCACACCTGACCCTGTATTGTGTATCATTACTTTTTCACAGTGCACTGTGTAGAAGTTGTGTACAAGAAAACTTCAACTGATTTGCACAAGATTCCCAGTTCATTTAATTGCCAACAAAATAGACTCACTGCCAATACTAGTTTGTAACCTCTCCAGGAATCAGGACCAATATCAGTTTCATCTGTTGAATGTGATTAGCCTAGCTTAGCATGACAAGTGAAAGCTGGTGGAAATGATCTGTGTCAGTAGTGTAATTCTACGGCTTCCAGTGTTTCTGGATCAGATTGTCAAGGAAAGCAATGCCATGAATGTGTGTTCTTCATTTCTAAATCACTTTTTGTGAGGAAAGACTTACTAGCTACTGCAGCTACTTGTAGCTTTTGCCCGGTCATGCATAATGCATGATGGGATAGGCTTTAGCCCCCTGTGTCTCTGAGCAGCATTAGTGGTGTAGATTATGGATGGATAATCAGCAGGTATGACACTTCACAAGCCAGTTCATTTTATTGCATGTTTACAATACATTATGAATAAAATATCTTGATTTTGTACATCAAAATAAAGAAAACGAAGAAAACAGTGATATACTGTGCAACCAAAAAAACCTAAATGCTTACTAAATGAATACTTGTATTTTAAAAACTAATACTGTACATCACATTTTTTTATGTTATAGTGTGTTACAGGATATGTCGTTTTGTTTCCTCTCAAATTTACACTTTCAGAGGGTCAGGGAGGTCTTTTGATTCCTTTCATTATTTTTGTTGCAGTATCTCAATTTTGCATCCTAAAAATCTTTTCTTCATGCTGTTCATACTGAGACCTTTGTCTACAGAAGCAGTTTAAATGGAACTGTTGTCACTGATTGTAAACAAATGTGAAGTTGCTACTGAAGAGGCCGAGACAAACGTGAGCAGAGACTCCCTTTGTGCATGTGAGGCGCTAACAGTAAAACTCGAAATCCAACAAAAGTGAAAACACGATCAACATATATATACAAACTGTACAGGCTTGAAACAAAGTTTCTCTTCTCAGCTATGGAAAAAGTCAGTTTGTGGAGTGAACTGACAACAGTCTGTGTCCCCAGCAAAGAAAACCAGACTCTGGAGTCATAAACACAACAAAGTTAAAGAGCTCTTCGCTGAAAATAAAATGATGTCTTTTTATGACATGCATTAGATGTTTGGGGTGTTTCCAGTGGATTTTCTCCTCTTTGCTCTGCAGTTTGTAATAGTGATTTCACCCTTACAGCAGTCCTCACCCCCTTTTGTCGTGCCTCCTCTGATACCCATGAGTCCACCAGATGCTGCCTTTTCCTTGCCACAGAGAAGCAACACTGCCATCCTCCATTTCCTCATTTCAGTTTACTGTCTGTTTTTCTCTCTGGTTCACCAAAGTGGATGAGTAGTACATTAGGGAGTATGAATCTGAGGGTCAAGGATTATGGGAATCTGTGCTTTTGGGGCAAATAACAGCCATGTTCTGTATATGCTACTTGGTGCACCTTTATAAAAGGATCTTAATCCCAAGATAATTTAAAGGTAAGTCCTAATATTTGCCAACGTGAGTGACCTTCTCATCTTCTTGTCCATTATAACTGTTGGTCATTATACACATGACCTCTTGTAGGGATTTGGAGAATGCAGCCTCCAGATTAACAACCTAGTAAAGCATGTAATTGCCCTTGGCTCCCAAAAGTCACAGGTTCACTGCATGTCATTTGCTTTTGATAATTTATTGATAATCCATTACAAATCATTTTGTGAATATGCTCCACAAAGGCACAGTATCATCTCAGGTGGGTTGTGCATTACCAGCCAATCTTGTGGCCCTGTCTTGCAGAGGGGCCCAGTGTCAAAATCTAATTCATCATTTTATTTTGTATTGTGCTCACATATACATACTCTTGAGCACTAGTTGCGTTGTGTAGGCTGCTGAGTGGGCAGCGTATGTTCTCAATGTACAGAGAGCAAGAAGTGAGAGCCTCCAACAGCTGTCCAAAACCCATTAGCCAAACAGGAATCATCCCAAACACTTGTCACAGAGTCCAATCACATCACTGTGCTGCTAATCTGCACAGCATGGTGGATCCTTGCTGACTGACTTAATTACCTGCCTCAGTGAATTCACTCTGCTTCACAGTTCACTGAACTCATTTTGGAAAGCTGCATGAAGCTCACACCCAAACAACACTGATCTTGTTGGAGTTCAATTTTCCTAAATCTCTACAACACAGCAGAGTAAAATGTTACAGCATCACAGCATCAACAACAGAAAGAATGGAGAAAAATATGAGAACAACATGCTGGTGGACCAATTCCAGAACTTCCCTTTCATTTTCATTGCCCACCCGTGTTGACACTCAAAATGTAATCCATTTCAACACTGTGGGGATGGGCGTCACTGCCAACTCATGGCACATAGAGTGAGAACACTGAGGTCGCCACACCCTGTCCAGTCAGGGATCAGCTAGTGCGTGTTCTCCTACAGACTGCCCCGGCATGTACAAACTAATGCCACTGACTGGTCTTCTACAGTGACATGTAACTCTCTCAAGACCAGAGCAGTTCATGATCAGCAGGTGTGCTATCTTCCCATAAGCTAATTTATTACTTTCTTTAACTGACCCTTTTAAGGTGCTGTACAGTTTTTGTGACAGACCTGCTCTAAACTGTTCTGTCACCACATTTCCATCATGTCATAATTCATTGAGTTGATTTCATAAATCATGATAGGTGACTTTTTAAGCCTGGAGTTTGGAGTTTTTATCGATAGGTGTCATTTCTGTCAGTGGAATCGGAGAGTGCTGGAATCTCATCCTGTTTCCATCCCAAAGGAACAAGTGCAAAATTGCTCATAGCAAGGCCATTGCTTTCAATGCAGAATGCAGTTGTGCTGATTTTTGGACAGGTTTTGCAGAGAAAAAGCAATAAACTGAACATTGAGTAAGATGTGTTTCCAATGGCATTCCAGCATTGACAGGAGCCAGGAGTTACAGTGTGACGCATCAATTTCACTGCTAAGATTTTTGTGTGCCTAAGTTTCCAGTGTTATCAGACTGTATCTTCCAATGCAGTCTTTAAAATCCTGGTTAGCTGGTTTGTAAGATACTCTTTATGTAATGCTCTTGATCCTACTCTGCCAGCTTTTATATATGATGTGAAACCAGTCTAAGTGCAGCAAGCTGCAACAGCTGCAGTTATGTTTGAGTCACATGCTTCATGTACGTCATCATTTATTCACTAAGTCTGTTTCCAGTGTTTCAGATTTTTTTGTGCAACAATTGAAACTGTGCATACAATCAGCTGGATGGAAACTCACTTTATTAAACAAACACATCCTTAATTATACCTCTATTTAAGCTGCCACAATGTTTAAGTGGAACAGTTTTTGTCAAAACCACCAGCAAATTCCACATTACCAGTAACTAGAAAAATGAATTGTGCTGGCCACCTGTTAGAAAAGTCGGAGCATTTTTCCAATCACTCCAACAGTCACAGTTTTCTTAAAGTCAGTATCTACGGTAGTGGCCTTTAGAGGAACTGCAGCTTTAGAGCCCTGTGTATTGGCTTGACTGTGTTGGGTGCTGCTTGGGCCCCTGACATCTAATGATGTTTTTCTACGAATGCAACACACTCTCAAGCACCACTCTAGCTGTACCATGATCCTCAGTCTGACTGTGCCCTTAAATTGTCCTCTATGCACTAGTTAAGGTTATAAAAACAGGTCAAGGCCCTGCCTTAGACAATTTACAGTATGTAGACTTATACAAATAATTGTACTTCCTTGTTCCCTCAGCTTATCAGTGAGTTTCTCAGGTACAAAGGACTTGGGCTTATTTCCTCTGATGTCCTTTAACACAAACACGGCACCTACATGATAACTGTTAAGTGATCTACAGAGCAGCAGCGTTGGGTCAGTACCTGGTCACCACCAGTAGGGGGCTGTATCCTACAACATACTGTACATCCCTCTATTCAGCCCAAGAATGCAAAGGATCTAAAAGTTTCACAGTGAGTCCCGAGCACCTGCCTGCAGTGCTACGATCCCCTCTAACACCCTCTGTGTCAGATGAGTCTTTCCTCTGGTGGGACTTTGAGCATGCTGTCCATCTCCAGCCGAGCTCCGGCCATCTCCTGAGTACTGGGGCTGTACGCGCCCTCTGACTGGCGCTTCTTCCTCGCCGTGAGCACCATGAAGGTCAAGGCGATGATCATTATGAGCACACAGAAGCAGAGCAGCGGGATGGCTATCACCAGCCAGGGGATGCCCTGTTTGTGGGCTTGTTTCTGCAAAGGCACAGAGGGCAGAGATGGAACTGAAATGTCATAAATGTTTTCTTTTTGCATTTGTGATGAATTTAGTTTACTGGGTGTTTGTTTAGATGTTTGTTACATGTTGATTGGCAGCAAGTGTAAAAGTTACATCACTTCACCTGTATGTATAATACTAAAGAATGTCTATGTATATGCATAATACTGAAGAAGAAAACTAACAAACATACATTCGTGTCACAGATTGGACCACTGTAGCCAGGCGGGCATTCACACACAAACATGTTGAATCGATCCAAACAGGAGCCACCATTTCGACAGGGGTTAGACTGACACTCATCAATCTCCATTTCACACCTGCAAGACAGAAAAGACATGCAAGTCATGTTTGGAAATGTTTTAGATCCCTCTGAACACGTCTAAAGACATTTATCTAAGAAGTCAATAAGTCTTTACTTTATTTTCTTAGTATTAAAAGAGTTTATATTGCAGATAGTTTTGGTTTTATTGGTCCAGACTTTGAGAGATCTCCTTCAGAGATGTCTGCCTCCGTCACATTACAGTGGAGGTGAATGGAATAGAGTTTGTGTTGCTCAATGAATTGAAAAATTTCATTTAAAACTTTTCAACAGCAACTTGTGTTTCTAGAAACAGTGTTGCTCCACATGGATGCAGATCTCACTCTTAGCAGTTTTCACAGTAACAACACATTCCCAAAGAAATCTCAGACACAGAAATCCAAACCAAAAAAAGACAATACTGACCATTGATAGAGCAGAAACATGGAGTTCTAACATGATTAAGTGACGACTTTTTGTTATTCAGATGTAAGCAACTTTTAACTTTTAATGCTCTAAATACATCTGGCAGCTGGTGTCACTGCTGCAGAACAGCCGTGAGTTGAACAGTTTAAGTGATGCAGTATAAAGAACATTTTCTATTCTTTGATAGGTTGCATCATCAATGTATCTCAAAACTTGTGCCATTGAAAGCCTAATTACTTTTGTCTATGTTCAGACATAAAATGACAAGATGTTCATGTCCATGGAATTTTCCTGGGGATCTGAAAAGACTGAGGATGAGGATTGCCTTCTCATCAGGGAACATTAAATTGAAGTAAAAAAATGTTGTATATCTTCATAATTTGGCAGAATTGGCCATTTAAGACATAAGCACTGCACTCTAATATGCAAGGTTTGGGAATTAACATAAAAAGGGTCAAATCTATCAAAAGTTAGCTCACCTGCTGCCTGTAAAACCTGGCATGCAGGTACAGTTCGCCCCCCATAGCCCATCACTGCAGACCCCGTCATTTGCACACTGGACGTCTTCACCACACTGTTTTGGAGGATAGTCCCACCTGGTGGAAAAAGCAATAAACTTAGCTTCAGTGAATAATGAATGAAACGGCCGAGTGTTATGTTGGCACTGTATGCTGAAACTACAGATGCTGCTACCTGTTCAAACCAATAAACAGATGGATGAGTGAGTACTCACTGGCACAGAGGTCCTGTGTAGTCCTTGGGGCATATACAGGTGTACATGTTGGGTCCATCTTGACAAGTGCCTCCATGTTCACAGGCATGATGCTCACATTCGTCAAGATCCTCCTCACAGAGTGTGCCAGCAAATCCAGGGTGGCAACGGCACTCAAAACCAGCCAAGTAGTCCTTACAGCTTCCGTGGACACAGGGTTGAGATGCACAGTCATCAGTGTCTGTTTCACAATGTTCCCCCTCCCAACCCAAGTCACACACACAGCCAAATTTATTAAAGAGGTCTTCACATGTGGCTCCATTTAGACAAGGATCTGAATCACAAACAGGGGCACTGGTGCAACCTAAATGAATCTTTGGTTTTCCATCTAAATGGAACTGAGATGGCTGAGGGGCTTTATAGTCATCCACAAAAGGAAGGTAGACTCCTCCGACCCTCACTGCACCCAAGCAGCCAGTGAAGCTCTCTGCAACAGCCAGCGTGGCCCCCTTTTCATTGAGGAAGTGAAGGCTTCCTGTGAGCTCTGGTACACTGCTGGCATCCGTGATTCCATCCACAATGATGACCCAGGGAGAGGTTTTGCGGTCCTTCTCAGCCATTGAGATGTTAACACGATGCCAGCTCCCATCAGCCACTCGACGAACTCCTGTCAATGTCAGCGTCTCGACACTGTTACCAATGTGGATCTCCACCCGGACTGAAGAGTCCAGCAGACCCACCATCAGCAGGTCAGAGCCCCAGGAGGCTCTCAGAAGCACAGCGTTCTCTGAACGAGTGCGCAGTTCGATGTATATGTTAGAGACAGGTTCAGCCAGGGAGCCTCCGGCACTGTAGTGCACAGGGTTGTTCTCAAATGTGGCATTGTACACACCTAAGAGACAGCATGGAGACATTAATTTGCATTTGTTGCAGAACCAACAGTCACTTAACTAGGCTATGCATCAACTTCTTCTCCTAACTCAGGGTATCAGCTGACCCAGAGTAACAGTCTGAAATGAACTCTGTATACCCACAGAGGGTTTTCAGCATCACTGCTGTGTGTGGAATACTATGCAAAGCTAAACTGGTAAATATCATTGTTATATTGATACTAATTATTCATGTTGGAATTCTATTTTTGCTTACATAACCTCCGTAACTAGTTACGTATATTATATTCCCATACAGCTAAAATTTCTTCTTCACAGCTCAGCATTGAGCATTGAGGAAGCATTGAGACACATATAGTTATATGTGTCTGACTATCTGTGTCCTGACACAGTGACTAGACATGACCTCCCAGCAGTAATCCTAATCCTTAATGAGAGTCTGTACAGGACGGTTCGTACTGTCATTGACCCTCAAGTGCTACTCGGAGGTATGAATGTTTTTACAAGTGATTCTGAGGTCCTTGATGAATACTGGTCCAGAGCTGTATTCAACAGGTGGCGCATCTGTTAACCAACAAAATTTCCTTGCCTGCCGCTTCATGCAGTATTTGCCTCAGGCCAGCACTGAAAACATGCTCATACATTTCCACATACCACTGTGATATATTAAAACTGGTAAGAGCAGATGGATGGCACTGGTTTTTCTTGCACATCAGAGGTGGTGCACTTCTAAGGTGACATGATATTCTACTAGAAATATCCCTATTTATATTTCTAGTATATGAAAGAATAATGTTGAATGAGAAACAAAAAAAACATTTTGTGATTCATTATCTACATGTTTGTGTTTAAAATGTAACTACATTTATAACAAGAAATCCCAGTTTTAATTACACATGTATCCATGGGAAGTAATCATTTTAAAATCATAGGAAAACATTCAGCCCTAAAGCATATGGACAATAATTTACAATTATATACTTATATTTCTCACTAGCCACTGTTATAAATCATGCACATGTTCTTACATTCATATCCATCAGGAAGGTCCACACAATGTCCGCCATTGACACAAGGATCACTGACACACCACACACGTGTTTCACAGGTCTTTCCGGTGTATTCTTCCGGGCAGGAACACGTGAAATCATTGAATGTGATGGTGCATTCTCCTCCATTTTGACAAGGTTTCATCTGCAGAGGGAAGCATTGAGATTTAATATAATCCAGACAGGCAGAAGCTTGAAAGTGTTAGCAATGGTACTTTATGACAGGTATCCAAAACAAGTGAATGCTTTACAACAAGTTGACATGGTCGGGAAGGCTCCTTTAAGAAATGCTGAAAATGTTAGAATTTTAAAGGGTACAGCCTGTGTATCTATGGCTGTGTGTTTAGTTTTGGTAATTGTGAGGCCTGTTTTGCCGAGTCTTCTGTAAACTCATTTGGAGATCACAGCAAATTTGTATATCCTGACACTTCCTGCTAATATTCTGTGATACAATAGAGCCAATCTGCTCTTTCACCTGGTCCCACCTACATTAGTTAAGCCTTTACAGACTGTATTTAAGAATGTTTTGATGAGAACTGATTCTTATTGGGTGAAAATAATCAGATGCATCTCCTGTGACTGATCGACCTGTTGATGACTGTTTGGGAGTAGTTGATGACTACTAAAATGTAGCAGTTGTGAATGCCCTAGTTGCCATCATCACATTGCTCTGCATCATGAGAGAAAGCAGAACTTCGGTCAATTGATTTGTGCTGTATAGAGATTCACGTCTTTTCACGTCTCTGTTGGTTATATTGTTTAGTAGTAGGAGTTATTATCATGACAAATTGTTATTGTAACAAAGCAGATTACAGAACTATTTCCTACCTTGCAAGTATCATCACTGACACAGTCCTTCTTTACATTTTCAGCATCACTTGGTAAATACACCTCCTCCTCATCCGAGCTGTTCCAGGCATCCACATCTAGATGTACCGAGTCTAAACGAAGGTCCTGCAGACAACCTTTGTAATGCCCCCCCCACCCATCAGAGTCCAAGTCTCCCGGAAGTCCTCCTACATAGGCTTGATCCCCACTGTTAACATTCACATCAGGGATCTCTCCTATTCCATAGCGAAGGCCTGCATGCTCAAAGATCACTTGTCTGTGCTGGACTTCCACCTGCAGAAACTGCTTTTCACCAGTGGTCACAAATATAGGAGCTGTCAGTGAGGCACTGTTAGGCAGAGAGCTGACAAAGACCCTCCCCATCCTCAGGTAGACCGTGAAGTAGACCTCTTCTCCCTCTTCTTCTGTGGGTCTCCTCAGTTGGAACAGCAGCCCATCTGGCTTTAAGGACCTCAGGAAGAAGGACAAGTTAAAGTTGCTCCCGTGGGTCTTCCCCACATCATAGACACTGAAACTCACAGTGTCCTCGTGGCTGTATGTCCATGAGGGGAATTCTGTCAGGGGAGAATTGGAAGTTACTTGAGTACTGTACTTAAGTACAATTTTGAGATACTTTGCTTAAGTATTTCAGCGCTATGCTGTTTTATTGTATGGGTGTTTGCTCTGCTCTGACCAACAATTAAAGCTCTTTTGAGACATTAGTGAATCACTAGTAACAAATCAATAGTATATAAAAATAAAACTATGTGTAATGAGAATTTTAATTTCAGAACATTGCATACTTTTCAGGTCATGTTTTGAATGTAGGGCTTTTTAGTTAGGTAAATGACACCTTTGATGACTGCTTTGACACCACATGTCAAAAGGCTGATGGTAAAAGTGCTTACCTTCAGAGCAGCTCTCACTATGGAAGGGACGGTAGCAGTCACACTGATAGCTGGTCCACAGGTCCACACAGCGTCCATGTCCATGGCAGGGGTCAGGCTTACACCATTCAGTCTTACTGCAGCCCAGATCATGGCCTTGGTCCTCTGGAAGTGTTTGGGGTAGGATAGGCTTAGAGTCGATCATCAGGTCTTCCATACATCCAATGAAGCCCGTTCCACTTGCAGAGTACTCTAAAAGCTCCTCTGGTGCTCCACCTACATAGACCTGCATGAAGGCTTCAGAGGCCTGGAAAGGTGGTTCGTCAACACCAACATCAATAACTCTGCATCCATCTCTGTCACAGCCAGGGCCTTTCAGAATCAAAACCAGACCTTCATTATCTACAAAGACATGAGCATCTCGCCAGTCTCCATCACTAACCAAACCAGGAAATGTTACATCCATCTCAGACTCCTCAGAAAAGGCTTTTGCATGAAGACCACCGTTCACAATCTCCAGCAGGAGGTGATTATCCACATCCCCTCTGTAGAAGAGCAACATATTGGGTATAGTTGTCCGGAAGCGTAGCTGAACCCCATAGCCACGGTGGACATGGTGCTCGACCTCCCTGCGGGTTCTTTCTTCTAGAACTACTTGGATGTGAATGAATCCAGGGGTGGAGAAGGAGAACGTTGTTCTTGTGGAGCAATGTTCATCAAAGAAGCCATGAGGGCACAAGCACGTATGACCATGTTCTCCATCCTCCAGCCACGGGTGGCAGGTGGCTCCGTTCTGGCATTCATGGTCTACACAGCCGGAGAGTTTCACATCGCAGTGATCACTTCCCCAAGGAAGTTCACCTGGCTCGGGTTCAGGACAGTGGCAGGTGTAGGAAGCTCTGCCATCTTCACACCAGCCTCCATTCTGACAGGGCTGGCTCTCACATTCATCAATGTTCACTTCACACAGCTCACCTGGAAGGGGACAACATGGAGGGTTAGATATAGTGGTGGCTGACTAGTAGACAGTTCCAGAGCTGTACTGGAGAAGAAGGGGAAAGATAATGCTGGCATGTTTGGTTATTTTGTCATTTTATCATTAAAAGTGTTCATCTGTCTCTCAGTACTTTCTGACTTACTGAAGGCAGCTGGTCAGCTGGTAGCTTTTACCAAACATATAGATCATCAAACAAAATGACCAAACATTTTTTGGTTGAAGCTTCTCCAGTGTGAGGATTTGCTGCTTCTCTGTTTTATATCACTGTAAACTGGAAATCTTTATGTTTTGGACTGTTGGTGAGAGGAAAAAAAAAATGAAAATGCTCCCTTTGGCTAAGTCCCATGTTTCATGATGATTCATAGATTAAGCAATGATAATGAATCAATAAACAGAATTATGAAAATTATGAAAACTGATTCAACATGGGTTCATTTCAGGGTCAAACAACCTAAACTGCATTTCCAAAGTTTCATCTGCTGAAATCTTTAATATATATGCCTTTCGAAGCATCTCACATTGCTGCTTTGAGCCTGTCAATCACTAGTAAGGACTCCCTTAATCCCTTTAAAGTTCACAGTTTTTCAAGTCTCGTTTAAAACAACAGTCAGGTGTCGATATGAACACTGAAACAGGTCTTCCTAGCTGTAATCATTCCTCCAAAATCCACAGTCCTCCTTCTGTTTGAAAATGTATTCTAAATTTAAACTGAAGTTATTATTAGGTTGGGCCTGTTTTTGTCGTTTGTATGAATGTTTCAGCTTAGGTCATTTGATAATAGCAGAATTATTAGAATTAAAAATGCTTCTTTACATTGAGAGAGTGTTGCCACTGTTAAAAAAAAAAGTTTTTATTTAGTACATATACTCTTAAATTTAACATGCATCAGATGCTTCTGTCTATTCATAAGAAGGTGCAAGACTCACCTAGAAATCCAACTGAGCATGTGCAGGTGTAGCCGTTGATCTTATCCTCACAAGTGCCTCCGTTCTGACAGGGTTCAGACTCACACTCATCAATGTTGACAGAGCAGTTCTCACCTGTAATGTGAAATAAATCAAATGATTGTCAGAAGATTGAAAAATGGTGTAAGATCTGAGATGTTTGATAATTGGTTCTTGAGTGTTAATGACCTGCAAACCCTGGCTGACACTGGCATATATATCCAGCTGCATCTGCAAAACTGAGCTCCCAGTCCAGCTCCCAGTGAGACGGATCTGAACGCTCGAAACACTCCCCACCATTCTCACAGGGCTGCTCGGCACACTCATCGATGTCAGTCTCACAGTTTGGTCCTTCATAACCTGGAGAAAACAAAATGTAGCTTTATCTGTTTTATTCACACTGAACACACAAACATATGAAGTGTCCCACACGTCTCAGATCAGTCACAAGATGTAAGGAAGAGTGTTTTCCATGTTGGGATACATTAACAATAATTTAAGAACCAAAATGAACCTTTAATGCCTCACTTAGATTAAAAATGACCAAATACTTACAAAACTAATGTGATTCCCATCAGCCTCAGCTGCACTTCATGTTTGTTGCTAAGTAGCAAATGTTTGATGGTAAAATGCTAAACTAAGTTGGTCATCATGGCAAATGTTACCTGCTTAATTTCAATATTGCTGACATTATCAATGATAAGTATGTTTGCAGCTGTGAAGCCACAGAGCTGCTAGCATGACTTTAACCTTGTTAAGTTTAGTCATTGATCCGTGTTGGCAGCATATTGGTCTAATTAACAAAAAATATAGATAAATAAAAAAAACAACTATTGCTCTGCAAATTAGTATTATCTACATTCGTTATTGAGCAGTAAAAACTTGTGATTTCACGCCTGAAATAAACTTATTTTTAAGAGAAAGGATTTGATTGAATGTTCTGGTGCAAAGCAGTTCCATGCGTCCTCTTTGAGTAACAGAGCGCAATTTGACATTCATGCTTATAGCTTTACAAAGATTTTTTTTAATGTGTACCCTTGTATTGTGAATTAGTTGCAGGTCAGCTGATTTCTTCTCTGTGGGCAGTTTGCGTCTCAGTGGGAATTCTACATGCTGCACATGTATCAAAATGTGGTTTTGTGAAAACCTGCAGCTCATTTCACAACCTTTGCGTGTTGGCACAGAAAGGTTTGGTGTGCAGCAGATAGGTCAGTACCTGGCCAGCAGAGACAGGTGTATTCTTTGATTCCCTCTAAACATGTGGCACCATGCTGACAGGGATCAGAGGCACACTCAGGGATGTCCACTTCACAGTAATCACCCTCGAATCCTGTATCACTGCAGTCACATTCATAGCTGCAAGAGACACAATTAAGTTTTTATACAGCGGGATATGAAAATTTGAACAGCAAAGTTGCCATGAAGATTTCTCAAAGCATTAATGGGACTGCCAGTTCTTCTGTGTCAACTGATATGCAGTACAAAATGAGAGCATGGCCACCACCATGGTTGAAAACTGAAGCTAATACAGAAGTGGCTTAAAATGAAGCAGATACCAATAATAAATGCTCACTCCAAAATATTCCAAAGTCACAGACAATATTCAATTCTAGCATGTGTCTGGTGATCTGAAGTAATCTTTGTCCCATTAAGGACTTATTGAGGACAAATATTTGGGGGCATGTTCAATTGATACAAGGGTTGTTGTTAAAAATAACCTCTATGTAGAGAACCATGTGTGAGTCTTCCATCCGATGTGATGTCCATGTCCAATTTGGAACATATCAGGCACTTAAGACAATAAGAATAAGAAGATACACCTCTATTTGAATTAAGGGCTTTTCTGGTTGGGTTTGATACCAGTGAGAGCAGTAAAACACTGCTCTTCAAGCTGGTGTCAAGTTACTCTTTTTGATCAAATAAAAATGGTTTGGACTGCTACTCTTTGAGTCTGCTAAAAACAAGCCTTTCTGTAACATTAATAATGCTATGTAATGGCTATATCAGTTTGCTGCTGACATTACATCCCAGTCACATCGCTAAGCATACAATTTTCTAACAAATAAATACCACCATGATTTTTGACAAGCCCAGAAGGTCATCTGACAGCTCCAGAGTCTTTAAAAACTCGTCTAGGATGAAGAAATATTCTGCCCACCTCATTATATAATAACAGTGACTAATCCAAACAAAGATGCTATCTGGAAATGACAAATGTCTCCGGTCAAAAACATTTCAATTTGTTTACTTTTCCCTTGTGCCGTCGATAAAAACATGTCATTTCCCGCTATATAGATAGGAAACCAGTCACAATACCTCTGTTTGATTGTGCAGCAGACAGAATATTTTTACTTCCAGACTCTTGGAGGATTCTTCCCTCAGAATATGCAGTGGTAAGCGCTGTTAAACCCCCTGCCCTGGGTATTTATTTTTCAGAATGAACAATTGTTTAGCTGTGCAGGATACATCTGTCATCGACGTTTCATTCACAATCACTGTAGCTCCTACAGACAGTAACTTCAGCTTGAGCACAGGCATACCTGTTCACCATATCATGACAGACAGCTCCATTCAGACAGGGCTCACTGACACACTCATCAACATCGACCTCACAGTCGACGCCGTCAAACCCGGGCAGACACTCGCAGGAGTACATGCCGACCAGGTCGTTGCAGGTGGCTCCATTGCGGCAGGGGCTCGACTCACACTCATCTATTTCAGTTTCACAGTTGACTCCTGTGGAGGAGGGATATGAAAGCAGTGATGATGATGATGATGATGATGATGATAATGGGAATGAAACGCCTGCTGTCTTATATCTGTTAAAGGTAGCTGTTACATACTGTGTGGCCAAAGGATCAGTCACCTTTAAAGATCAACACACCACTCACACTGCACTGCCCAAATGTCTGCATCAGTGTGTCTATTCTGGTCTCCAGATACCTGTGATGATAAAAGCCTTTCTTTAAATTCTCTGAACAAAGTAATTGAGGGGGGAATGCAGGATTGCTGATCTGAGTCGACCACTCACAGATAACATGAAGCTCCTCTGACACAGAGCAGACTCATGGAGAAAGAAAGGAGTGTAAGAAAAACAAGATGGGAGTGTTTTCTCTCACTCTGCACGGAGACTTTATCTGAGCCGAAGATAAGATGCCTGACTAAAAACGTCTTAGTGTGCACTTAAAATACTCCTCGTACCCAGTTTATCAGGAACAAACAAAACACTTTGGAATTAACAAATGACGGTGAGGAACAAGTAGAAAAACCTCTAGAAGGACAAATAAATGGTGTCAGGGAGCAGAAAGTCCTCGTCTCATTGCTGTTGTGTTCTTTGAGGAGATGATTAATGATGACACAGTCGTACGTGCTCTGGGGCAGTAATCCGCAGCTGGAGTAATCTGCTTGTGGGCCCAAAGGCAAAAATGAGTTGTAGCCCCCTGCTGACCCCTGTTCCTCCCACTCTTTGTGCATTGTATGTATCTGTTATCTTTAAATACTCACCAGGTACAGTGCACATGACATCTTTATATTTAATCCAGATCTCATGAAACCAACCAGTACCCCTGTGTTTTAGTAGTTTTAATAGGCGTGTCAGTTTGTTTGTGATCATTTGATTAAATACAATTGTATTTAGGAAAATGCACTATATAAGCTTTATATCAATTCAAAGAATAACGCTTTAAAAGCTAATTTTCTACAAAGGGAAAAGCACAGGAGGCATCTTAAGGCCTGCCTTTATCTTTTCAGGTCATTTCAAACTTTTAATCATAAACTGTATTTCTTGGGTGCACAGTACTTATAGGCCAGTGCTGACTGACACATGAGCCATATCAGCTATAAGGACTGTATGTCTGTCAGCTTGTCTCTGCTGATGCCCAATGGACAAATTTTAATGCAGCATTAAAGTGTTTGTAATCAAAGGATAAATCTGGTGATATTACAGATTTGTCTTTGTATCAACAACAGTAAATAAAAATAAACACTCAAATAAACACACACACATACATACATAAACTCAGTGTGACTGTGTGTGTGTGGTTTCATCAAATGTGACTGAAAATGACTGAAAGTGTTCTTTTCTGAGGTATTTCAAAAATGTAAATCTTCAGTAGAACCGGTGGGCTTGGAGCTGAGAGCTGGACAGGGTTGGGAAATCGGAGTATTGAGAGATGTACAAACACACTGCTGGTTTGGGTCATTTCATGAGACTTGCTGACTAATGAGTATAAAATATCACCAGTCCTTTCCTTTCAAGCAGAGATTTTCAAACTGTGAGACGCCTCCCCAGGGGGAGCATGCGAGAGTGGAAGGGCTGCAGAGGGAGACACATTAGACGACTGTGTGAAGTGAAAGGGACAGGTGCATGCTGGTCTTCTGAAAACAACAGGAAGTTAGTTATTGTGGTTTGGCTGCTGATTTGGCCGCTCACCAGCACGGTCAGCAGTTGCAGCTGCAGCAGTGGCTGTGACACACAGCTCATGGGGGCAGTTAAGATACTTAAAACCTTAGCACCAGACTGACAAAGAGTAGTCATAGTAAAATAATAGGAGGGACCAAAATCAGAAAGTTAAACAGACTTACTTTGTGCACTGATTTAAACCAGTGTATGTTTGAGGTGTCCTCTGTGTGCATGTGCATGTGCATGTGCATGTGTGTGTGTGACTTTTGAATGTACCTGCAAAGCCCACCAGGCACTCACACTCGTAGTGATCCTTCTCATTGATGCAGGTGGCATTGTTCTCACAGGGTCGTGAAGCACACTCGTTGATGTCGATTTCACAATTAAAGCCCTGAAAACCAGGGACGCAGAAGCAGTGGAACTCTGCCACTCCATCTATGCAGATAGCTCCATTCTGACAGGGCTCTGATGAACACTCATTCACATCTTCCTCACAGGTTGTGCCCTCAAACCCTCGTGCACAGTGGCATTCAAAGCCCTCGGGTCGTAATACACAAGTCCCATTGTTCCTACAGGGATCATCGATGCAGTCAGTCACATGTGTCCTGCAGTCCAATCCTCCGTACCCAGCAGGGCATCTGCAGAAGTATCCATTCCGCTGGTCCACACACAGAGAGCGGGGTTCAGAGCACGGGTTGCTCTGACATTCATCCACCTCCTCTGTACAGTTATCACCTGTTAGTCCATCCGGGCAGATGCAGTGGTATTCTGTAGTGCCAGGGGTGCTGGTGCAGTTTTCACACGGAGCAAATGAGCAGGCATCATAGAGCTCGTTGCAGTTTTTGCCCATGTATCGGATCCCCTCTCTGGCACAGATACAGGCATAATCATCCATGGTGTCCACACAAGAAGCTCCATTCTGGCAAGGTGCCGACAAACATTTGTCTGATGTGGCTGTGCAGAGGATTCCTGGAAAGCAAAGGAAATGTTATGCTGAGGATTAATAATGCATGTTAATAACATATTTGCTATACTACAGAGAAATGATTCCAAACCTAGGGCACAGCATGTGTCAAGGTGAAAATTCAGAGAAACCTCTATAAAAAAATAATGCACATTTTGTCCGATTTTGCTGTTTTTAGGTTGGCTGTGTATTGTATGTGTATCACTGACATGCCATCAAGACCAACATGTGCATCAGGATCAGAACTTTAAACAAGAACGTCAGTGCTGGGTTCTGGGCTCTCTATGGAATCACATGACGTGCAGACAAGTTTGGAGAATCTCTCATATAATGATGTTTGTTTGCCAAAGAAAAAAATTACATCATACATTATACTTAAAAATTAACTAGATTTAATATCTTTGAAAGGGTCTCAGGTTTCTGACTAATATACTTGGAGGTCCCATCTGTTCTCGTGAAAAAATAAAATAAGAAAGTATACTCAATCTCAAATAATTTGACAATTTCAGCTATGTTGTTTATTGTTTATTTTGTATTTATTTTTAGTACAGATTCTGTAGAGGCGTTAATTTATTCCATCTACTTAACCTCAATGACTTGTCTTTCAGCATTACATAATATCTAAGAATAACTTGGCACTGTCAGTAATTTACTGCTCCCCCCTGAACTACAACCCACAGGTGTTCTGGACTGTTGTCGGACCACAGACTGCACACATCATGAGACCTGTTACATGTCAGGTAGTCGTATGACTACCAGTGTGCTACTGGGACACAACGTTTCCAATTAGCAGCAACAAACAAGTGGATGACCTGAAATGACCAAGTGTCGTTAAAATAGGCCACCTGCTTTTAAACCTGTTACACTTATTCATTGTGACATTTCCTCTAATCTGATCTCACTGCATTTGAAAAGACAGACTGTGTAGGAGAGTCCTGGCACCGATGTCCAGATGCAGAGGTGTTAAATCCTCACATATACTGTACAACTAAATCCTCCCACACATGTCCCAGAGTCTGCGTTGCTCTCAGCATAAACTCTTGACCCGTGCCGTTTCAGCCTTTCTTTTGACTTGAACTGAGTTGATAATGATCTCAAAAAAATGATTTCTCCTGTCCAAAACATTCTCTGAACTTAAAGACTGGACGAGCTACTCTGTTTGATTTTGGATTCCTATGGTAATGCTGAGAAAACGTTCATTCTCAGAGAGATTGATTGGGATTTCAGGTCTTTGATTTAAACATCCTCCGTGAACATGGAAATGATAGGAAGTAAATGCAAACCTTACATGAAGTGAGCTTCAGGTCACTGGGACTTGTTTCACTCCACATATAATATTGTATTTTATAAGATTAAAATGTTTAGTATAATAAAAACTCTAAAACATTGATTCCAAAAACAAGGTGGGACAGTCTATCCATCTATTCATTGTCAATCTAACTATTTTATTGTATCTTTTATTGTGATTATTTCCCCTCCAGTCCTTAATAACAGTAAGCCTGCATTAAAATAAGCAAGCAAATTCATTATCTTTATACTTTCCAAACATAGAACGACAAGTTTTCTTTGACAATTTTCAGGAATGTTTTGATAATATCTGTGGAGAAGCACGTCAGTGAGGATCTTCTGGCAGGAGCACTGCACAGGAGGTAGGCAGACTCTCCTCATCTGTAGCACCAACAAAACGTTTAAGTTCAGGTACAGTTTTTACCCAACAACAGAACTATAGAGTGAAGGTTAACCTGTGTCTGAGGTCTCTGTCTGACTGTGACTGTCTGTGGCCTCTAAGGGCCTCTTGTGGGATTTTTTGTCTTGTTTCACGAAGACGCATGAGCCACAAGTTGGGCCTGTTTCTTGCCTTGTTTCTTTTTTTACATAAATAATTGTGTTTCTTGTCTCAATTAGCATGTAGCCAGTGCAAATAATGACTGCATTGTGCATTATCCTCCATGAATAGCTACTCTCTCAGTTTGTGGGGCTGTTCCATATGTCATTTCACAAAGTGGTTGTGGATGGGGGGGGGGGGGGGGGGGGGGGGGTTTAGTGAGGATTTACAATACATACGCTGTCTGCCCTCATCATCCAATGCCATGAGGTCTCTGTGGAATCAGTCCACATTCCTTTTGCTGGACCAATCTCAACTCCCTGTCCAAAATACCCCATCCACCACTCCCAGCCTCCCAGCCCCCAACACTTTGATCAGTGTCCCGTGTCCAAATTCTCACTGAAGTGGAAGATATTAACAGTGAAGGGAGTTATGGAGGGGAAGAAAGGGGAGGCAGAGAGAGATAGAATATTTAATGAGATGAATTAGTAGTGAGGAAACGAGTAGTAGTTGCAAACGTCTGCCATCATTGGGCTTTTTCCATAACCAAGACAGAAATAAAATCAGAAGATTATGCACATTTTGACTTTTCTTCTTCTCTTTGACTCTTTCATGAGTCTGTTTGACACCACTGTATCCTGATAAAATGAGCTCAGAATGTGAGTGAAGACATAATAATACAAACACTAATCAGGACTTTGAACTCGCCTTCCAGGGATGTTGTGAATACCCGATGAGGGACAAGCATAGTCAAGTCAAGACAAAGTCCGTACAAAACCATCTATATTCTTTCCAAAGATCAAGCCTGAAAGCCTCAGTTATGTTCTACAGCAAAGATTACTCACAACACAGAGTGCTGCATTAACATACTAATTTCTGCTACAGGTACAGCACTTCTGGTCATATCTATTTTATGTGGTGTTTTGTTTATCACACAGAGTTTTGAAGTAGGCTTTCTAAATACTGTGACTCCTCAAACCTTGTTCCAACAGTCAGCAGTCATGGGCTCCTCTAAGCAGCTGCCAAGCACTCTGAAAATTCAAATAACTGATGCCCACAAAGCAAAAGGAATCCATAAGAAGCTTGCGAAGCATTTTCGGGGAGCTGCTTCCTCGGTTTCTAATATAACTAAGCAATGGCAGTTGTTTGCCAGCACTGTTAATCTGATCATATCACACCCTCACACTGCTCAATGAAGCAGATTGGCTGAATTTTAGTTTGATGGTTTTGGTCAGAGAGGAGCTCCTTCAAGGATAAGTCTGATATTCTCCATTTCTGCTCTTGTCAACAAATCCTATGACAAACAAACCATAGAGCTCCAGTGTGATCCTGAAGCTGAATGCATCAGTGAGCCACACTGGGTGACATGGACTCCAAAAAGTGGATCAATCTGCTGCTGGAAATAGTTTCCAACAAAGGTACTATTTCCTCCTGTTTAAGTAATGTTTGTTAAAAAAAATATATATATATATTTTGTGATGTGTTTTTAAACTTTAAAGACTTGGAGATGAGAATCAGAGTACAAATGTCCTAACACGTGTTTGGTTTGGATCTTTTCATGGAATTTGTGGCCATAAGAAAAATACAGAACAATGCCAGCTTTATCCAGCAATGGGGCAAAATAAATCCAAAACATACAGAGCTGTATGCTGTAATGGGTAAGACAATCATCAAAGATTATGATTCGATTAGATTAGATTATTATCTCAGAGACCAGACTCAAATACTTAAGTATAATAAGTATGCAATCAAAATACATGTGCAGCTGTTTCGGTGCTTAGATCAAGCACTGCTTTAATCATAGGCAAGCTCTCCTCAATTCTGATCCAGAGCTGCTAACAGCTGTAGACACCTGAAGCCCACAAGACCATCTTCTCAAAGGATTACAATGGTTACCTCAACAGCTGATGGACTCATTGGAGTCATTCCCAGTGACGAGCACTCAGTTCTCACACAACTACCATCACAACTACACTAGTAGTTAGAGTTACTACATACTGCACTCAAGATGGGATGAGATGACAGTGGACTGCAGGAGAAGCCCCCCTACACTGCCCCCCACCACCATACTAAACAGCACTGTGTCTGCTGTGGCAGTCGTCAGGTTTCTGGGATCCAGGACTTAAGGTGGGTATCCAACATAGAGTCCATTATCAAAAAAGGCCCAGCAGAGGATGTACTTCCTGCACCAGCTCAGGAAGTTCAACCTGCCTCAGGAGGTACTGATCCACTTCTACACTGCAATCATCAGTCTGCTCTGTGTTCATCCACCACTGTCTGGTTTGGATCAGCCACCAAACAGGACAGGAACTGACTCCAATGTACAGTCGGGACTGCAGAGAAAATCACTGGTGCCAACCTGTTCACAGCTCAGGACTTATACACCTCCAGAGTCAGAAAACGGGCAGGAAACATAACTACAACCTGTTCAAACTCCAGCACTCTGCACGCCAAAACAACTAGACAAAAGAACAGTTTCTTCCCACAAGTCATCACTCTGATGAACAGTCCTTGCCCCCTAACAATAAGACATCCTGTTACCTGCAAATTGTTAATTCTATATTTACAGTTTGAAATATATATTCATTTGCACTTTGTGTATTTGTTTATAATCTACAGGGCACTTGACTTGTACATAGACACTGCACTGTATGCTGGTGATCATTGCTGCATTGCTTTTTATATATATATTCATATGTGCATTTATTTTCCACCCACTTGCATGTACATTATAGTTCTATATTTAGTTTAACCTATCTTTGTTCAACTACTTTTCCTGTAAATTGTTCTGTGTGTAAGTGCATTGAGAGCAAGTTAAAGACTAGAGTAAAATTCCTTGTATGTGTTCACATACTTGGCCAATAAAGCTGATTTCAGTTCTGATAATCTCTCCAGTAGACATCATGTGATATTATCAAAGTGACTGAATTCTTTCCTGAAGGAATGAAGGAATGATGGCTATCTACACTGCACAGATGAGTATAACTTCGTATTTACACACTGACTCTTTTTTCTCTCACTGTAATAACATATCAGCTTATGTAGCATGTAACAAATATAATGCAACACTTATGGATGCCAATCAACATTATATTCAACAAAAGAAGAGGCAGCAACTGTAATTTCTTGTCAACACGCATTTTTTGTCAACACATTTGACCCAATGAAGTAACCTGCTTTAAGACATGTCCAAAAACAACAGACATGCAGCAGCTACTTTGGCATTCCACCACTTACAAAGAAATGTCCAACATCAAACAAGTTAGTTAAGCAGAAGAGTGCAGTTGTCCCCTTGCTAAATGGCAGAACAACTTGACTGAAGAACAACAGCAAATACTGTGTTTTCTTCAGTCATATCCTCTGTTTTCATATGCTGAGGGTTTTGCTTTATTGAAGCAGTAACTAGTCAGTGAATGTCAGAGGTGCATATTGTACAGAGCATTGCACAATCAGTGAGGAGTTAAGAGTAAAGTTGCACTCTGCTGAATTTTGGGGACTGTTCTGATCAGAGGACATCACAAACACCACCTTGCAAACTGACAAACTGGATACACTTAAAGCCAGCAGGAAAACGCTGGGCAAATGGTGAATACAAGCAATCCAGATTGTTACTCCAACATCAAGAAGGTGGTTTAAATGTCTTTTCCACTGCCTTTGAGCAGTGCAGCAAATCTAAACATAAAACCAAGTACAGATCTCATCTGTCATATATTCATCTCTCAGCCCTGATGCACAGTCACCTGTCAGACATGACCACAGAGACATTTGACCCAAAGCATCTACCCTGCAGGAGGCTGAAGTGGAGGACAGTGAGGGAGACACCAATGAGGACAGTGAGGAAGATAGGCAGTTCTACAACTGCGCCCCAGTGTCACCCTTTTGAAGCAGAAGGTTGGTGTCATTACTAATTCTGGTTGATGTGTGCTCTCCCCTTAGTTTGAACTGTAGATACTAATTGTGTTTGAACTTCACAGATTAAAATGGGCTGTAGGAGAGTGTTAGCCACCTGTAGACTAGAGGAGTCCCAGGTGGCTGTCAAGGTTTCAAGATTAGTTTCAAGTCTCCTTAATGTGAGAAGGAAACCAGGATAACCAGTGATGCGATGATCCTTTGCTTGCTTCATAAGAAACTTAAACTGCTGTGAGGTTAAAGATGGGTAGAGAAACATTGTCCAGTCATATGTCATCAAGGGACGAGAGTATTCAGGCCTGATGTCGTTGAGTGATCTCTGTACTCAATTATTTCATGTGCAACAAGTGGCACATGTGGTGGGTACTGGTGATTTGTCAGTGCCTGAGAAGCTTATTAGGCTTGGTAATAGGTTCAGGAAGGAAGTGTGAATATGTGGAAGTTGATATGCTTGATTTAACAGACATCTGTCCATGAGAAAGTTCTGATCATCGTGTTTCAGTGTCAGCTTCTGTTTTCTTATGTGGTGTACCTCAAGGGTCCATTCTTGCTCACCTCCTTTTTTTCTGCAAACATGCTAACCGTTGGCTATGCAATTCACTGTTTAAACAATATGTTTTAATCATTGTTACGACAATGATCTTTCATTCTAACTCTATCGTTAGCCAAGAACGCCAAGACAATTCAACCAAACCCTGGATCACGTTTAATGACAACGTTGTTTCAGCTCTCACTTTCAGCGATATCTGTGTGTGGAAACTACGGTATGTTAAGGTCAGGGTATGTCTAACCAAAAAGGTTAGCACAAAACACTTGGTAAAGGCTAGGGAGATACAGTAGTGAAAAGTAACTAAGTATATTTAAGTACTGTATTTTCTACTTATACTACATCTCAGAGGCAAATATTGCACTTTTACTCCACAAAATTTGTCTGATAGCTTTAGTTACCAGTTCCTTTTCAGATTGCAGTTTTTCATGGCCTTCCTCACCCGAGAAAACCATGTATCTCCAGATCTGGTGATTTTGAATTGTTCTGATGAACTGAAGGATGAAGTGTTCCTTTGTGGGTTGAGAAAAGTCCCCTCCTTCTTAAGCTAAATAAACTATTTAAAAAGCTTCGTGGATTAGTTGGAAAATGCATCATCACAAAGCTGAAAACAGGCTGATGAAAAGTTGACTTTTGAGAGGTATGTGCTTCTCACAGTTTGCACTGTTCTGCAAACCATCTCGCAGTGCTGATCTTCAAAGGAATGAAAAGAATCAGAGATTCCAAAATGGGGGAAGCTAACATATTAGCTGCCCTGCACCACCCAACCACAACCAACGGTAAATACTGCACTTCCAAGTAGTGATTATGTCACTAAGCTTCAAGAACCACCTATTTTGGGACAAGGTGCAAATGAATTTCACTGTACTAGATCCTGGTGTGACTGTGCACTTAATGCGATAAAAGAAGGAATGTTTGTCTCCCGTGTGAATTTTGAATACGAGATTCCAACTTCCCAAATCAGTGCATTTAATACATGCAATTTTTTACCCTGACATTTCCTAAAATAATGTGATATGTGATATTAATGGAACATTTTCTTTTTTTTGTATGTGATCTTGTCTGTCACTTTTCATTTTCTCATTTTTGCCTCTCTGTCAGTGTGTTGGTTTTCATTGTGCATACCCTCCCCCTCTTTTTTGACCCCCATCTCTAACACCTTCTCCTCATCCACCCCCAACCTCTACTCTTCATCCTACTTTCCCTCCCCCTCTTTCACCGAAGCAGGTTTGATGGCCTCCCTGACCTCCAGAGCCTTTCCATGTTGTAATCCCTCTGGTCCCTTTGGGTCAATCCCCTTGCTCCACTAATCTCCTGGTGGCAGGATACCTGCACAGATTATAGTTTGAAGCCTCAACCCTTAGCGTGTGTGTACTTTTGTCACCTACTCTGTCACCATATTGCCTCTCACATACTCTTTTTCTGTCACTTTGACATCACGTTTTACCAGCTTCCCCTACTCAAACCCTCATGAAATGTGGCACATTTGCCAGGATTCCCAGGATTTGTTAACAGACACTCAAATTGGTACTACAGTTGCAATCTTACACTTCACAGTCTTAAACAATATATTTCACCTACAGTATTTCATATTGATTCACAAATCCTTATGCAAAACTACGTGTGCTGGAGTTGCTGTAGCATATAAATGAGTTTGTGATTCTATTGCTCATATAAAACTGTGGCTGAAAAGTTCATTTAAAGAACCAGTATTTAGGGAATATAGTGAACACGGCTTGCACAATTTGTTCCCCAGTTTGATTTTTGATTGTACTTGATTTTCACATCCCACTCATACTTCCCAAAGTGCTGTATTGATGCAGTATTCAGTAACCAAGAAAAGTATTCATTTAATATTATAAACATTACATTCTTAAACATTCACAGCATTCTTCAAACTAATTTTAGCATTGTAATCAAAGGTGTGACATAAGTAGAGTTCTCAAACTGTTATAATTTACACTGTATTCTTATTTATCTATTCATCGATCTGGCTTTGGAGACCCCACCCCAAATCTAAAGCAGATAACTAGGCACTCAACTAATGTGCTGGAGGCTACATGTGCCGTTACCTGCAGGCAAACTAAATGAAGTCCTGCATTAAAGATTTTTACTACAGTAACAGTGCCAAAGTATTAGCATTGACTTGTGCTTAAAGTACCACTAGCAAAAGTGCTCATTTTGCAGATTGGCCCATATCAGAGTGACATATTGCATTGTTATTACTGAATTATAATTACTGATGCATCATTGTATACATTACTTTAATGTTGCAGCAGGTGAAGGGAGAGTTGATTTGATTACTTTACAAAGTGCTGGGTGGCTTGTGAATTTCAGTAGTCTTAGCTTATTCTATGATAATACATCATCAATTATTTATTGATTATACTTTCTATTCCTAATCTGAATCTGGAAAGTAACTGGTAACTAGTTATCAAGTTGTGAAATAAATTCAGAGTAAAAAGTACAGTATTTCCATCTGATATGCAGTGGGATGGAAGTATCATCAGTGTTGTGCAAGTTGCTGAAAATGAGCAATTTGTTATAATTAAGAGTTACTTCCCTCAAAAGTAACTGAATGACCTATTCCTAAGTAATAAGCTAGAGGTAAAATATCTTTTGTGTTACTTTTACAATACTCAATATACACATAACTATATTATTTCATTTTTTTTATTTTTTAATTATTTGCTTTGCATTATTTTACTTAAAGTAAATATATTTGCTCAATGATTTTAATCATTCTAAATGCTAAATTATTGTCTTTTACTGGCTTCTATTTTTAATTTTCCTTTAAATGTACTTCATTCTATTTTTATTTCTCTATTCTCTTATAATTTCTTTCTTTCTTTCTTTCTTTCTTTCTTTCTTTCTTTCTTTCTTCCTCTCTCTCTCATTGAAATGTATTTTCTATTTATGATTTTACTGTATTTCTATGCTTCTGTAAAGCACTTTGAATTGCCTGGTGTATGAATTGCACTATACAAATAAATTTGCCTTGCCTTGCCTATTGTTTCTTATTCTTATTGTTAAAACTATTGGAATTACAGTAACACGTGACTTTGTAATGCATTGCTGCCGACAGTATAACATAGCAGAAAAGAGAAATTGTCAAGTAAGGCACAAGTAATTTGTACTTCAGTACAATACTTGAGTGTAAATGTGCTTAGCTACTTTTCATCACTGCCTAAATGAAGTACTGGGATGGACCAGTCAGAACAACTGTTAAGTAAAGAATGAATAGATTTGTGACAGGTACCTGACTGCAGACTGTTTACAAGCTGTAATGGGATGTGATGTACAATTGATTGTCCAAATATAGAGCAATGGCTTGATATTGCTCACACTCAGACACGCACACAGATACACACATTAGAGAGCCACACACAACACAATGACCTGTCCATCATTCAAGGTAATCCACAGAATACACACACAAGGTTGATCCTGGCTGTTCAGACAGCTGCACCTTCCAGACATGACACATAGGACAACGACAGCCAGAGGGACAGACGTCTCATTCACCTGACACAGCTCCAGTTAATACAGTCACACCTGGAGCTCCCTGGTATCAGAGTGTTAAAGATGCAGATCATATCTGTCTGCCTCTCTCCCATCAGATGTCCCTGAAAAGTTCACAGCTCAGCTTCCACGTACCCCATCACATGGACACACATGCAGAACAACCTTCCTCTTCCACAGTTACACGCACATACAAACAGAGCATTCTGTCTGTCCCCACTCTCAATGATATCATCCCCTAATCTGTAATAATCTGTCTGTTGTCTCTGACCTCCCCCTCTGACAGATTTAAGCCTAATCTATTTTTTATTTTCTGAAAATAAAATGAAATGACAAGTGTGACATGTTTCTAGACAGACTGCAGGCAGAGCATGTCCACAGTCTGCTGTAATTAAAGAATCACAGGGTTCAGATACGAGCATGGACTGCTGCATTCAGGTGCTGAAGGTCATTATGGAAACCTTGATATGAGTGTACATGCAAGGTTTTATTCTCATTTGTCTAAGACAACGTTCCACTCCATTTTGTACAGCCTAAACATACCAAACCAAATGTTGCTTTTTTTGTGTAATTGTATACCTGCATTTTACTGGTCTGATCTCTCAACAAACTAATACTGCTGATTATTTTAGCATCACACTTGGACGTCATTGGAATTTTGAAGATGAAACAATCCAAAAATAAAAAGTATTTGTGCTTTCATAATACATAACCTTTTCCTTCATTTTTTTGTACTTGTCCTCGCCTTTGTCTTCTCTTCATTTAGACAAGTTTCATCTAATAAAGCTTTAATAATTGCAATGATTTTGGTTTTTAAAAAAGTCACTTTTACACGGGTAACTCTAGTGAACCCAAGAGATCAATCGGCCTCACAGTATTTTTTTGACTTTGGATGATGACAATCACCTGCTTTTCTCTCTTCCTCTGTCAAACGTCAGTCCAAACATGTTGTACTTCACATGCTTTGTTTGAGGTCTGAAGCTTGCTAACCTGATAACTTTATAGCCTTGTTAGTAAGAGAGCACTCTCGTATTGTTTCCGCACCAGTCAGATTCATTAGACTTCCACTCCACATTTTTCTCCCGGTCACATGCTGCAATGCCTCTACACCCCTCAAACGTGATCCATCCCACAATCTGAGAACGCTGATTTCATTCTACAAACAACTAGAATTGCTGCTGAATTGACGGTATTAGGCTACTGGGAGTATAGTGAAACTATATAAATGACAATATAGTAAAAGTTGCAAAAATGTTGAATTTAAATAATGAGTAAATACATAGATTATAGGATAAGTTATAATTACAAATACTATGCATTGACCTTGTAGCTGAATGCAACTATATATAGTGTGTTATAAAGCATTTACTAAATGTTTGTAATGCCCATAAATGCTAAACAGTAGAACATAAAGTGTTAACAGTTGTGTTTTCACTTGCTCTTATCTAAAAGCACAACAGCAAGAAAGAAAGGACAGCAGATGATGTCACTATCTAGGAAAATACAATAAATACAATACAAAGTGTTATGTAATGTCTTAACTGTTTCTCACTGATGCGATGTTCAATCAGTGAGCAGAATGTTTTTTTTACATCACATTAAATTGAAAAGAGTCCATCTTTTGATACAATTCAAAGAGTTCATAGCCCAGAGTCATTTAGAGAGGCTGCTGCTTGATGCAAACATGACTTTGCAAACTAAAATCGAAACTTTCTGGATGTTATGTGACCTCATTCTGCGCCTCCATTCATGCTCAGACAGATATGAATGAGCCTCTCTGCTGATCTCATCCCTGTTTGCTCTGATGGAGTATGCATGACTGACAAGCACTACCTCAAAACCAACAAACCAACAAAAAAGGCTAAAAAAAAAAACACAAATAAATGCTGAATGCTACAACTTCTACCATTACCAATCCAATCATACACCAGCTACATATGTTTCAGAATCCAGTAATGATACAACAACAAAACATCCAACAGCATCAGAAATTAATTACACTCCAAATGCTCATGGCTTCTCAGCATTGTCAAAAAAAAACTAGCCAGTCTCCTCATCATTGTAATAAGTGACAAAGGGAGAACCACTCCCAACTGGTCTCCATCTATTAGAGTCTCCTAAGACTGTGGGAGGACAAACTGGCTCAATGGGCACCTCCAAAGACCCACTTGTGCACCACTCATGAAGCAGCATCTCTGAGAGCACTGATGACATTCCTGAGTCCTGCTCCTGTTAACTGTTAGATCGAGGAAAGTGACAGAGTGGGCATTTGGGTCCTTGTAATAAGTTTTTCTTGTAACCGGTTGTTTTTCCAGAAGAAGGATTAAACACTAATTTCAGACAACAAACACATCGCCACGTAGAATCTTTCTTTGGATTTACACACAGACATGATCATCCAAAAGGAATACTTCACACTGTCTTTTAACACAGGAAGAAATACAACGCAACTGTTACTCACCCCATTTGAACATCATCATCGTCAGCAGCACTGTCTTTAGATTCAGGTGAATTTTTCCCAGTTCCATGGTAAAACTGCTGACCTTGGTCTGTAGAAGACCTCGAGGTAAATGTGGAAAAAAACAAGTGAGCGGTCCTAAAGATCTGACATGCTGCTGTGTGGCAGAGAAGCTCCTCACTGAGTTGCTGTTGTCCTGTGTTTAGAGGCTGGCATGCTACACACTGGCCATGCTTGGCTACTAATGAGTGCTGTGCTGGACTCAAACAGACGCCCTCCCTGCTCTGGACTTTCAGAGTGTAATCAGCCATGAGAGCAGGAAGACAACAGGAAAACATGAGCTGGATTAACACGTGCTAATACCGATGCTCGTCATCTCAACTCCTAATGGATGAAAGAAAGACAAGAAAGTGAGGGAAACACCATCTGAAGACAGTATAATAAACGAAAAACATGTCAACTGTGTCAGTTGAGACAAAGGATTTTTTTTAAAATGACACTATAAGTATAGTTCTGTACAGTTTTATGCTATTTAAGCTGTTAATACTTTGATTAGAAGGATAAATGACATGTTTAACTGTAACTGACACTGTTAACCCTTAAAGAGTCACACCCAGGAAGAGGAAAATGTATTATTATTATTATTATTATTATTATTATTATTATTATTATTATTATTATTATTATTATTGCTTAGATTTGTTTCCATTAAAGAGACATATAATACACGTTTTGTGGGCAAGAGCAATACGAAATATTTTTAACAAGAATTAGTAAAACTCAAATTTATATTGTGCCCAGATGAAAATAACCCAAAATTATGCAGATCGGTGTCTCTAGTTGTAGACTAAAGCTGTTTATCTGTCTTTTGGTGCAACACACACACACGCTTTTAAGTACTGTATCTTCAACAAACCATTTCTAAACCGAGTATGTCCCACACACTTCAGTCTTGACACAGGCTTTAGGCAGAAGAAGTGATCAGACTAAAGTGTAGGTGTGTGTGTGTGTGTGTGTGTGTGTGTGTGTGTGTGTGTGCGTGTGCGTGCATGCGTGTGTGTGTGTGTGATATTTGAACATATAAACATGCTAAAAAAATCAATTAAAACCTTCACTTCATCATTGCCTTTACGCTGTTGTACAGTGGAGACATGATGGATGGCTGACTTAAAGATACAAAAAACACATGAAAGACACATTACCTTTAAACTGCTTCCTGGCTGAGATATCACTGTTGAAGGATTTTATGAGTAACAGCTTTTTCACACGTTCATGTGGGTGTAGTTTCTGCCTACATGTACCCCACCTCTCGCCCAAAGTGCCCCTGATGAGCCTTGATAGACTAAACGTGTTGGAAAACAGATTTTTTTGTGTGTGTGTTTTCAGAATGAGTGAAAAGAGAATCAGTTATACAGGAAAGACAAAGCAGTCTTGCATTTCGTAGTCAAAAATATCTCAGCTGTAAAACTTCCTTGAGAATTCTAAAACCAGTTCTCAACAAACACCAATATTGACAGATGTCCAAAAACATGGAGAATATTCTCACATACTTCTTTAACCGAAGGTATGTTGGCTTTTTCCTAGGAACCCTAAATCCAGGGGATGGCCTCCTGTCAACCAATCAGCCTCTGGCTTTGTGTGGCCTATGCAGTCCAGTGAATCCAGGCCAGGTTTTAGTCACTGGCTCATTAGTGTCTTCAGCCGCTTTAGTGACTCCTTTGTAGCATGGGGCTTAGCAGTCTGACATCCATCACTTAGCCTGTTACAGACGGGCAACAAGTCTTTACTCCCTCAGTCCTCCAAGCACCAGCTGTAGCTGACACCCCATGACCTAACGGACAGATTTGCACCCATGAACTCTGAGTCACCTAACAGTAACTGGCACATCATTAGGATTATTGTGCATTGTGCATACTGAATAGGTAAACTTATGTGAATAATGTTAAACTCTGGATAGATAGTGTTTGTTGGTGTGTTGCAGAAGCGGAAGTGTAATCACAAAAGGTAAATATGTGTAATACTGTATGTCCATGATTTTGAAGGCTTATCCGACACGAAAAGACTGCACAACAGTTTAATATGAGACAGGATTTTACAACTGAAAGCTATCAACAATAATTTTATTCTGTTTAAAGATGATGAGGTAAACAGTAGAATTTTAGTGTTCACGTTGTAAATGTGTGGAATGTTAGGAATGCGTGCTTGAATGTATTTGATTGGCCAGCTTGTGCTGCATTGTGATTTCACACAGATTAAATTATCATAGTGTGTTTATTAATGCTGTTCTAGAGTTGTCCAGAACACATCTAAGGTCCTGAAAGTGGCGCCTAGAGGCCGCAGTGTTCATTTCACCCACTATATGAAAAGAAACCAAAAATAAACAAGCTAATGACACACTGGTGATTTCTTACATAGTACATTCATGGAAATGTGCCGCTGAAATGATCAACGATTTTGTGGGCAAAGTCAACAACATGACAGTGGGGTGACACCAGAAGATGGCTCATGAGTGTCTAAACAGTTCATTTCCTGGGAGCAGAGATTGCAAAGTAAATTTAAATGGCAACCTGCCCTTTAGATTATTTGATGGCATTGTTGGAGAAAAGGTGAGGGTTCACATAAAGTTTTAGAAATGAATGATGAGGACCTGACATGGTCAAAGTTTGGAACTACGTTCTTGAGCACTGATACTCTGCTTTACCCAAATCTACTATTCTGCAACTGACCTGTGTATAGTGTGGTTATACATAGTGCCTTCCTTTATGTGATCATCCTCTGTGGACCATGAACATCTACAGTTAAATGTCTTGAGCTCCACAAGAGCAGGTGGCGCTATGAGTCAGTTTAACATGCCAGGGTTAAGCAGGCAGAGAAGACTGAACAGCTGAGATTACAGCTGAAGTTGAATGTCATTCTAAAGGGGTTTGATGCATGAATTTGAAATTGAATAATAGCGCCAACTGCTGTTCTGGAGGTTGAATATCTAAGAAAAAATTGTAGAAAATCCCACAGCTAATCATGGCCCTCCTGATATTTTACTCTCCACATACTGGATGGACCAACACACCAAATGACAACAACGTTTAAGGCCCAAAATTTACTTAATTAGATGCAATCAAAGTGATTCACTGTATGATTTATCTGTGTGTGACGAAGATGACACCGTGATGTTGAGGCAGGCTTATCCCTTACACAGGCCTATTGCACTGCAGGCCAGTGAAAGAGGTATATGTAAGCTTCAACCCCACATGACCCATCCAGTGGAGACAAGGTGGTATCTGAAGCTGACAAACAACAGACAGACCTTTCCATCCAGACAAATGCGTATTACTGAAGAACTTCCAGGTAAGTGATGAAATATTCCGTGACTCCGGCAAACAAGCACACTATTGCAAACTGAGTGGCAGCTGGGTACACACTGCATTCACCGGATGTTTTTTCAGTACAGAAAGTAAAGTGGATGCAAGCTGTGCAAAAATTCTGTCCTTTTCTTACCTTGAGAGCTTCCTCCTTAATCAGTCATAGATAAGGATTGAGTGGTGAACCACACAAGGAGTGAGTGGCAAAGACGAGTGTTCTGAACACATCTGTGAGTCATCCACTGTGTCATCTGAAAGACAATGCTTCTTGCATCTTTGAGGTCATCACCTATTTAGCTCATCACACTACTTTTCGGTGTCAGCATTACAAACAAGTTTCCTGTTTACCATGATGAGCTGATCAGGATGAAAAATAGTGCCATGTGCAGAGCAGCACAGACGTGACTTATGACCATGTAAGCGGGTTGATATTAACATGCTTATCATGTTTTTCCCATTCCAGCAGACAAACTGACAGCAGCACCTTAAATCTAACCACTGTTCAATCATGAATCATGTCAACTTTCTAAACTCCTGAGCCACCTCAACCTCCATTTAAACTGTGGGTCATACATGGGATGATTCAGCTGTGTGGCCTGTAACTCACTTCAGATGTATTCAGACACTGTTATTTGTGTCAGAAATTTGACATTTCCAGAAAAGCCATCATTTTATTCCAGTTTAAAAACCAGAAGCAAAGTTGAATTTGTTCACTTAATATGGTCCCACCAGTGGGTTTTTGCCCAGTGCAGTCAGGTTAATCTGATCATGGATAGCCTATAGGAATGGTTCATGTTGATATCTGAGTGAGAACTGTCAATCAACTATCATAGAATACAGCTTTGAATGACTTTTGTCCCAAGCGAATGCCTGCTGAGGCTGCAGCTGAGGTTGTATTTCCATGACTTGGCAGACACAAAAAGTGTTAGAAGGGTGCAAGAGCAGTTCACAACTTCACTAGAATTCCAGCATTTTGGACCCAAGCCCAGAAATTCAATTTCTGGGCAAATAGAAGATTTGGCTGAAAGAATACACAACCTGACCTAAGCCTCTACATCATACAAGCTTCAGGAGACGAATATGAAACTGCTTACATCTGTGGTGTAAGGGCAGTGGAATTTATGTACCGTAGGACCAGATATTTATCTTTTACTTTTAATCAGTATAATCTGTAAGGGTCAGAATACAATAACGTACAAGAATGGAAAATATTATGCTTAAGGATTTTGTTCAAGCATGGCTTGTTGGAGCACTAATGAAAAGACACTAACATGTTTCATTGTGTAGGATTCTGTCTTTCTGAAACTTCATATACGTATACCACAAGACCAGATATCTTGACCTGTTTGGATTTTAACCCCCAAAAACTATCTCCTCCCCCAACTTTATGGAAGTATTGGTAAATCACTGGAGTGCCCCCTTCAGATGTTGTAATATAGCAGTCTTACTGTAACCTCAGACTTATTTTGAATGTAATAAAGATTACTTTTGAGCCAATAATGAGTGATAGTGGAATACAGTCTCCAATAATACCATCACAAACACACTGACATATGCTGCTCTGTGGGTTGGATTCATTTCATTTTTTGGTAGCGCACTGCTTCTATATCTTAAAACTAATGAGAATCATCTTTAAATTACAGTAATTGCAAAAGGGAAACTGCAACAGTTAGTGCTTAACTAAATGCAAAAACAAAGACTACAATTTTCTAGCATTTTATAATGAATTTATCCACTCAATTTCAAATTTCAATCATTAATTCATAATTTCAACACTATATAATAAGGATTTAAAGTCATTGTGGCCTTTTAATACAAATTAACTATTAATTGTTGAATCGGTTTATAAGTGATTAAAAATATAATCGAGGAATTCATTTATTCTAATTAATTACTGTAAAATTCGAATGATTCTAATAATAATTGGAATTATTAGTAGAATAATTCTGATGGCATTTCACCCTCCAGGCTTCATAACACAGGGGCATTCCAGGCTGCAGAACAACTTCATGCAAGAAATAATATTCGTAATTTGTTTGCCCTCTGGTGGTTATTATTCTTCACCATGTTTAAGGAAGCTATTGTACATGATAAGTTCTTACATCGCGTGATTTAATATGCGGGCCTTTTCTCAGAAAGAAAGTTCTTTGTTTTGCTGGGAGCATATCATATTCTGACTCCAAAATAAACCACCTTGAAAAATCTGGTGCCGCCGCTGTGCAGACATAACGGAACCACTGAGACAGCCAGGCAGGAGCCGGTCACATATTTCACTCCGATCCACATTGTGCGCGACACCGGAAGCTGTGCCTGGGAATGACTCGTGTTTATTTTCCATAGTTTTGTCTTACAGGTAAATTAGGTCATATGAAGAAAATAATTCCATGGCAACTGCAGTGCAAAACTAAAATGATTATGTCTTTCTAGCGGATATATATATAAGGAATACTTATATATTACTTACTTACACGTACTTACTTTCTCTGAATGTGTCAAATTCAGGCCTTTATTTTCGGGGAAGAGTTAGCAAGCACTCCAACGGCGCCTCCTGCAAGACAGTGCTGAGGATAGAAACAACAGGTTTAGGGATAGCGTTTCCATTATCTTTTGGTTTTCATGCTGTCAGAACCTGCCATCCTTCTACCCTACTCACTGTTTAGGAAATGAATAGAAGACAACTTCATTAGAAACATGATGCAATTCACAATTAACAGAATCAAGTACTCTTATCATGGTCGTTAGCTAACGTAAGCTACGAAGCTAGGTTACTTGGACAATCCCTTCAACTTGCTCGCTGACAGGTTAGCTTATGACAGCTAACTTCGCTATGTGAACTAACTAAGCCGGGAAAGTGGCGATAAAGAAAGTCCCTGCAACTCTCTGGTTGGTCTACGTTTTGAGTTTATATTTTGAATGCAGTTTTATGTACTAGCAAGTATTGTTCGCTAATTGAGTGAATGTTACCAGTCCTAGCTAACTTGCTATTAAATTGTAGTGGTATTACTTAGCAGACGTTTGCTACAAAAGTTGCTAACTAGCCAGGTAGCTTGCTTGGACTGAACGCATGAGCAGATATTGCTAATTGCTTGTGAAAGTAATAACCTCCAAATTTGTAATTCCAATAAATAAGATACATACATAGGTTACCTAACCATTATACCTGCGAGTGTCTTTTCTTTTAGCAAAGGCATAAGTCTGTAAGCTGTCTGAAGCCTGGCGTTAAAGCCTTCAGCTGTTTTTGTTTTCATCTTTAACAGTCTGAACTTAATGACAGTTAAAACTGCGCAAATACAAATGTATGGCCGGAGTTTAGTTGACATGTCAGATGGGTAATACTGCTGGTTCCTAAATCTAAAATCTTAACTAAATTTCCTCAGGATTGTATTTATTGAGGGGAAACTCACACGGTTTGTGAATTGCCTGTTGTAACAGCGCATTATTGACTGCAGATCACTACAGCTGTTTATGCCTTTAAGTCTTTGTATCTGCTGTGATGCCAAAGTGTTTCACACTATTCTTTCTGGCTACGCGTCTGTCTTATGAAACTATGACAGATTAACCAGTGTGATACATTTGATCACACATTGAAGGCATAACAGTACATCATTAAAATATCATGAATTGTTTTGATTGACCTGTTGTGGATAAAAAGCCCAAAATATTACACTGCAAAGAAGAGGAAAGGGAGAGAAACAGTAAATCCTGACATTTTAAAATCAGTTACCAGCAAATGTTTGACAATTTGATTTGATACATTATTTGAATAATGCAGAGTCATCATTTATTGAATTTCTGTGAATGACAAATTCACCAATTATGTCTTGTTTAATTTTCATTTTTGCATCATGATGCTGGTGTTTTGCTTTCTTTAAAAAGCTGTCATGCAAAGTGGTTCAAGATTTCAGTTATCTAATTCACACTGAGTGGACATTAACTTATCCCAAGCATATTATTTATCAGATTCCCACTCTGTGGATGCTCGAGTCACTCTTGTGTTTGATGATGTGCTGAAATCAGACCCTGCATTGTTCTTACAGGTGTTGCAGGTTGCTCTCATGTGCCCATGGAGAAGGCGGCATTTGAGGGGTGGCTGGAGTCAGTCTCCACCACTTTCCTTACTCTAAATGACCAGCAGCGCAACCAGTCTCTGGACCACCTCATATCTTTAAGTGGTGCTGTCCAGCTCCGTCATCTGTCTAATGGACTGGAGACGTTGCTCAAGCGTGACTTTCTACGCCTCCTCCCTCTGGAGCTGGCCTTCTACCTGATGCGCTGGCTGGATCCTCAGACCCTGCTCACCTGCTGCCTGGTCTGCAAACAGTGGAATAAGGTAAATATTGTGCTTCCTGGCATTTGGTAGTGTTATCATGGGGAGCAAGTCATTGTTTTATATGCTTTTCCTCACATCTTAGCCCCTCCCGTCTAAGATGTGAGGGGTGAATGTAAAGAAAGAGAAATTATATTTATATTTATAGTGAATTGAGACATCCTTCCCTGTCACGTGTTATATGAATTAAGGTCATTTTCTGATGAAGGCTGTACAGCTTGATATGCTGTCAGTGCCATTTAAGTGTTCTGGGCTGTTCAGACAGATCAGTAAAACCACACTTTGAAAGCAAACTCCACAGCTAAGATGCTGAATGCATGCAGTACGAGCAACCTCTGCCAGCAACAATGCAGCAACGTCTTTTATATTAATTATTGACTTCCTTACTTTATGATACTTAGCTTGTAAATTCCTCATTTAATAATCCAGGTAATGATAAATGTGTTCTGTAATGTGCAGAGATAATTTGTGACTTATACCTGAAAATCAGAATAGTTTTAGTCAGACGTATGGTGCCTTATTTGAAGCATCACATATGACTGAATGGAACGGAATGTGTCAATAGCAATGAAAAGCTGGAGTATTGTAAATATAGTCTGAAGAATGTTGACAAGAATAGAAAAAGAACATGAAAGTAGATTCATGCTTATTTTGTCCATCTGGCCTGCGGTTAACACTCACTATTTTAAATTGTGAGATTGGAAAAACAAGAGAATACAAAAACATTTTGGAATAATGTAGAGCAGAGTAGCCTGGTCAGGACAGTTGGTGTGTCCTTTTGTTAAATGAAGAATGGTTTCTGTAGAAAAACATGCTTATTTTTGTCAAAATAAGGAACCGAAATAGTTTTGGTGTAAAGAAACTCTGGTATGATGTTGGTATCAGAAGTAACATGATGTTTTTATGCCAATTGTTCCAACTTGGCATACAATATATCTATTTCTGTGTACATATGTACATATATGTGTAATAAAGAATTGCTCATCATTAATCAAATGAAAAAGGGTTACTTGATATGATAGTAAAGGCCAGAAATAATGCTATAGTGCTGTAGATCAACTCACCCTTTCTAGTATTGAAAGTACTCGTCATTTACCCACGTAAGTGTTTAAAGTGTTCAAACATGCCAACAAGCATCCTTCCTCTTGTAGGTGATAAACTCGTGTACAGAGGTGTGGCAGGGTGTGTGCCGGGAGCTGGGCTGGAGGATTGATGAGTCCATTCAGGACGCATCACACTGGAAGGGCATCTACCTGAAGGCTAAACTGCGCATGATGCAGTTGAAGGATCAGGAGGCCTTTGAGACGTCGTCCCTCATTGGTCACAGTGCTCGAGTGTACGCCCTGTACTATAAGGATGGTCTCCTCTGCACAGGTACATTATGGCTGTGGTTTATTTTAGCTGTGGAAAAGGCTGGGTTAGACTCAGACTTGAATTTTATACAGATGTTGAAAATCCTCTCATCAGTCTTGGAGGCTGTGACCTAAAACCTTTGTCACAGAAAACAGCCCCCACTTTCATGTTGACCCACACAGGTGCTTTCAGTTAAGCTTCCTGATTAGACCCCTTCTCATCACTGTGGGCATGTACAGATTGCTTGATTGACATCTCCCTGACTTTTATATCCCGAGCCAATCAAAGGAAAGCATGACAACTATAGCTCAACCAATGACGAATCTGCCCCTCTAGGACATCAGATTATTGTCTGGATGAAGTGTCACAACATGAGCAGATGGCACCACAATCTGCGGCCAGAGGCACACGGTGTAGTTTTAACACTTCATTAGTACAATAATGATAGAAATAAGAGTTTGGTTAAGCAGTTTACATGATTCTATCAATTAGTTAGTAATCCAATGTCTCCCACATAAACAGCAGAATACAGGGTTCAAAGCAACCAGTCTGATGAGTGTAGGTGTGTGTGTTTGTCCTCTAGCAGCCTGGTGTCATCAGCAGGTGATTCAATTAGTGTAAACCTAGTGAACAGTGTGTGTGTAATGGCACTGCAGTGTTCTGCAGCCCCTCTCAATTCAGACATCCACAGATGTGTCCTGCTGCCTTCAAGTATAACATTTAAAGCAGCTGTGGACAGCAGATACTGAAAGAATCACTCACTCTGTTTGTTCCTCTCATCTCACCTGTGTGCTCTGTGCTGCACACCAAAATAGCACACAGGCAGGCAAATTTCAAGTTCAAAAAATACCAAACAGTTAAAGTCCAAAAAAGGGCCCCCAAAGAGTTCAGTGACCTCTCTTAATTTCTTTTGTCACTTGAGTCTTAATCAACCAGAATAAGAGAAAACAGCTGTGTTTGTTCAAAATGCTTAATAGCTTTAAATTTCCCACACTGAGATTGAAGCACACAGTTCTGGTCTCTGGTTACGCTTGTGTGTTCAGTACTGCTGATGAGTACAGAGCTCCCCAAAATTAGCAACAACATTATGTGTCATATTCTGTGTCCCAGTTCCATACTGCATGCATCCCTATCTTTATACAAATGTACATTTTTTTGCAGATGTGAGCGGCTTCTTCATTCCCTTTGTGCCTTGTGTTTTGGAACAATGGTCTCCATCAGCAGCACGCTCAAAGTATGAATAAGTGCTGTTTGCAGTATACATAATTTTGTTGATAATCCAGTGTAAACACTCCACAGACTCATAGCCTGCTTGTAATTGGTGAGTAGTCTGCAACTGGGAAACAGTATCAGAATAACAGGTGAAGGAACCTTGGCCTTTTCTTTATGAATACATATGTGAATAAAACACCCCAACCCAGAAACATGGGTATTCAGTACTTCCCTCACCACAAAGTTTTAATTCCTGAAAATTTGAAGGAGGGTCAGCTGATGCACATCGAGCCACTCAGATGAGGTTTGACCCACATTGGTCTGGACGGGGTTTTGTAGAGTTGTGGCAGAGCTTGCAGCAGGCACGTCATGGTCATTCAGGCTGGGGGGACATGGGCCGCAACAGATTTTTAATATCTGGATTTTTAATATTTTCCTTTTATCTTATATATTTTATGACTGTTTTTTGTAGTTATGATTATTTTATCTCACAAGTAAGATGTATTCTTCTAATTATGTCATAATTCATACCTCAAGAAGACACACACAGCACTGTGTCCAGCATCAGTGCTAGAGGAGATAAGGAGTTAAGCTGCAGTTAAACGTTATGTTACTGAAGTGGTTAGTAGAGCATCAATTCCTGTTTCAAAAGTGTGAAAATGAAATCCAATTAGTTATACCCACCTAAGTGCATTTGAGAAGTATTGGCAGATAGGCTTTGCAAAACTAGTTGACCTCTAACAGCTAAAGTGAGTAGCCATCCTTCAATCCAACTGTTTAGCCTTCTGGCTCACTAGCCAGGCATGACTTGTGATAGCATAGCATCCTATTAAATATCGGTAAAGGAGAGCTGCGTGTGTCTTATGGCAGTGAGCTGATTTTTCCACCGTTATCACAGGTCACAGCCCAGTCCTCCATCAGAGGGCTGATAGTGTCAGAGGAAGGTCATCTTAGTGAGATTTAGAGTGATTTTTCCCTCATGGAAATGAAATGCATGTAGATTTCACTGAAAGATTCGTTCCCTCTTTCGTATGTTTCCTCTGCGTTGTGCCTGAAAATACAGCTGTTACCATGTTGGCAGGTTCCTTTCATTTGTGATTTTATTCATTTGTATGTGGCTATCGTGTTTTTATAGGAATTTTTCATGCCTCTGTGTCAGAGACAGCCATGGCCCGAGTCATTATGTTTTGTGTTTGTCCTCTGTCCCACTGTACGTCCATCAGTCCGTTTGTCCCATTCTTGTGAACATGATATCTCATGACCACGTGTGAATATCTTCAAATTTGTCAGAGTCCTTCAGTTGGACTCAAGGATGAACTGATTAGAATTTGGTGGTCAAAGCTCACTGTGACCTGACAAAACACATTTTTGGCCCTAACTCATGAATTCATATTTTAATTATGACAAAATTTCACATAAACCTCTCACAGGATAAAATGATGAAATGATGACATTTTCTATTCAAAAGGTCATATTGTGACCATGTGTCACATTTGGTCAGACACTGAATTGGTGGGACTAATCTTTGGTCTCCACCTTGAAGCTGTGCTGATTGTATAGATCTTCTGTGCTGTTGGGTTGAGGATGTGTGTGAAGGATCCACATTTTACAGTTTGTAGCTCCTTTGCAGCAGTATCCATATTTGAATCATCGTAGTCCATCATGAGCTCATTGGTTCTGCTGATATTGATCTTCAGGTGATTGTTGTTGCTCCATGTGATGAGACCCCCCCCCAAAAAAAAAAAATCACAACATTAACTTGGATGTCCTCTTGTGTTTCAGGATCTGATGACCTGTCAGCTAAATTATGGGATGTGCGCACTGGGCAGTGCATTTATGGAATTCAAACACACACCTGTGCCACAGTGAAGTTTGATGAACAGAAGCTGGTGACTGGATCCTTCGACAACACTATTGCATGCTGGGAGTGGAGCACAGGGGCTAAAATCCAGCAGTTCCGTGGCCACACAGGAGCAGGTTGATTTTAATATCCTTCAGATATGTAGTACTTCTAATAATAAGCCAAAGGAAGACTTTCATACCACAATTTATTCCAGCGTAGTTACAGTGCTCGACTATAAATTTATATAGAAACATATATATACAGTATACATATAAAAATCCAAATGCAATTAAATGGAACCTGTTGGAGTGTTGCAGCAGCTTTGATCATGCCCTCCACAAACTATTGTTCTCTGGGCATAAATTGCCAGTGCTGTCAGTTAAACTGTATCATTTGTAAACGTATAAAGGTGTGAGTGTATGATGCAACTGTCAAATGTGTGAGTGTTTTTATTTATTTATTTTTCATTATAAATATTCTTTGAGTTTTGAGCAATTTTGTGTCTGCTCAGTCTTCAGTGTGGACTACAATGATGAGCTGGACTTGCTGGTCAGCGGCTCTGCGGACTTCTCTGTGAAGGTCTGGGCTTTGTCTGCTGGTGCCTGTCTCAACACTCTGACTGGACACACTGAGTGGGTCACCAAGGTCAGCTAACCTTACTGAGTCCAGGTTTGGTTTTAGGAAAATAGTTTTATGTCATTTATACTTGAACTAGAAGTCGGTTGGCACATTTTAAATCAATATTTGAATGTGAGTAATGTTGCCTTTGTTGTAAATGTGTTTACTGACTGAGAAATCTGTTAGCTAACAGCTGAAAGTGCTGATAGACTGACGTGATCAGTGTTCAACCATGAAATGCTTGATGTGTTTTGAAATGTGTCTTGTGGTGTTACCTCCCATCAGGTGATACTCCAGAAAAGTGAAGTAGAATCTATGGTGCATAGTCCTGGTGATCATATCCTCCTAAGTGCTGATAAGTATGAAATTAAGGTAATGCTCCTCTCTACAGTTTCACTTCTGAAGAGTAAAGAAACAAACTAATTTGAAGCTTTTGTCATTATTTTGTTGTTCATGTCATGAGCTGCAATACCTGAAGAGTCCATACGATGGAGCAAACACTGTGTTCCCTCCTCAGGTCTGGCCTTTAGGGAGAGAAATCAACTGCAAGTGTTTGAAGACGCTGTCAGTGTCAGAGGACCGCAGCATCAGCCTTCAGCCGCGCCTGCAGTTTGATGGACGCTACATCGTCTGCAGCTCTGACCTCGGGGTTTATCAGTGGGACTTTGCCAGTTTTGAGATTCTCAGGTAAAATAACAAGGTGCTAAGTGTTTTAAGGGTGGCAGGTGTAAAACTGGATTCCATAGAGCTCTACAAAAGCCACTGTGAACATGAAACAACCCAGAATGAAAAGCAGCAATCGTTTTCCTCTTTGGTGCTGACAAATAAACTTAACCTACAGGAGAGAAAGTAAGGCCTAAAATGTGTTTCTGTCGAATGCGTGATTACTGACATCAGCAGTGTTAAAGGGCACAGTATGGATTTTGTGATTCCTGAATTCTGTAATGCATCATAGTTAATAACAAATACGAGCTGCTGGACAAGTGATATAACAATTTAATTTGTTTCACACAGCACCTTGATTTAAGATAAAAGACAGTGTTGAAAACTAACATGCAGTCCTTTGACAGGAATAATTTGACAGGGAAGATCCACATAATCTGTTTTCATTGATAATCCAACAACATAACAAGATCTTTTTTTAATATTATTAATAATTCATGATTATGTCATCACGAGAAAAACCGTTAGACAAACTGGGTTATTGTTGTTTCTAGATCACAAAGTATATTACTTTCCGGTTAAAAACAAAACAAAAACTTGTCCAGTTGCTTTGACCTTTATGACCTTCCTTAATTTATCAGCACTTGGTGGTTGAGTCGTGACATTTGCTTACTGTGAGGTGAGGTGCCTGAAGTCACTTCAGTGATATTAATAAAAATATGTTTCAGTTGCATAACTTTGTTTAGCACGAAAGTGTTCGTTTTGAACAACCACTGCTGTGTGTTACACCAGGCAAAACTCTGCACATGTAAAACGAAACTAAGAAGTATGTCTCATTTTTCATGACAGTTTGCTCAGAGTCATAGGTTTGTTATATGATGTTTTTATGTTCCCTCAGGGTCATAAAAACGCAGGACCCAGCTAACCTGTCCCTGCTCAGCTTTGGCGAGGTGTTTGCACTGCTTTTCGACAACCACTTCCTGTATGTGATGGACCTGAGGACAGAAGCTATCTCAGGCCGCTGGCCTCTACCAGCCTACAGAAAATCCAAACGAGGATCCAGCTTCCTGGCCGGTGTGACTTCCTGGCTCAACGGCCTGGACGGGGGCAATGACTCTGGACTGGTGTTTGCTACCAGCATGCCCGACCATAGCATTCACTTAGTACTGTGGAAAGAGAATGGATAGAAGCAAACAAGATTTCCAGTCCCAAGACTGCTAGGATATGAGCTACAACCATGTCTGCTCTGGAATAAATGAACATTAACAGCCAACATAGATCATGCATGGACCAAAGCATTTTGATTTTCCGTTTCTTCCTCGGCATACAGTCCTCCTCTACACATAAACATTCTCACATGTAAATGGAAGGCAAACTAGGAAAGATGATGCACTCTGATGTGCTACACTCACTGCTAGATCAGTGCTTGCTCCTGAATCCTGCAGCAACCTGTAAACCTACCATTGGTCTTGGTCTTCGACAAAGACAGAAAGAAAGTAAACAGACTTCTCGAAAGCCAAGATGTTTCAGTGACAGCTAAAAAATGGCATAAAATAAAACACAACCATAGAAACTCTCTTGTTGTAGACTTAAACATGGAAGTGTTGTCAGATTAGCTTTCTGATCAGTTTAGCATTGTGCACTCATATTTGTAGCCAACCTTTAATTCATAGTCTTTTCACTGGGTGCCAACTTTGGCCAGTGACCTTTTCTTACCAGAAGAAGACTATGTCAGATGTGCTGTAGCTAGAGCATGCCCAATGCCAAGCTGGTCATTGAGCTGATGTGCCAAAACATTGGTTTCCTTAAAGAAAAGCAGTGTTGCCTTAAACACAGTTGCTGTAAATAATGAAGAAGATCTCCCCTGATGCTAGACTGTGACGTCAGGGGAGATCTTCTCTGCGGTTTTTCAGACCATCCCCAACGACGCTGTATACTGAATCGTATGTTGAAAAGTGGTTTGGTACATTGTCGTGTACCATGTAAAACTTTGTGAGGTTTCATGTAATTCACTGAATATGCTTTTGGGATGTCTGGTTTAAATGTCAGCTTGAGAAATGTGATGTGCCTTTTCAGTTCATTTGATGTTTCAGACTAGAATTCCTTGATAACTCTGGCACATTGCGGTAAGGTGATGACTGCATTGTAAATCTTACTTTTATGTTGAATTTTTTGTATTTACTGTGCTCTAACAGTCTAAGATGTCTGTAATTTTATAGTTATCTACCTGACATGACTTGCTCAGTGAATTGCTTTTATGAATCATTGACTGTGTAAAACATCAGGTTTATTTTTCTAAAGGCCTCAACGCATTGCACAGCTGAGGAAGCGACTTGGCAAGCAGTCGGTTCTGCACGTAATTACTACTTTAGACTATAAAGAGAATTTGAACAGATGGTTTCTTGGCATAACCACAGAAATGATGTGAAATCGTGCCTCATTCTGTGCATCAGTTCGTAAGGACCAGTGTGTAGGTTTTATTGGCATCTAGTGGTGAGGTTGCATACTGCAATAACTGAATACTCCTCCCCTTCCAATCATGTCTATGATGGCTGTCAATTCAGGCCCTCTCCAGAGCCAGTGTTTGGTTTGGTGGTGCCACATGACGGACTCTGCTCCCTCTGTAGATATAAAGAGCTCATTCTGAGGTAATGAAAACACACCCGTTCTTATTTTCAGGTGGTTATACACTGATGAAAACACACTTATGAATATTATATTCTGTTTCTACCAGTGGATCCTCCTAAATCCTCCACACTGGGCCTTAAACACCATGTCTCAACAACACTGAAACTTTAACCATGAATGAGTGCTTTTCCCAGAATTTTCCCTGGTCTTCCTTTGCATTTGGCAGGCCACAGATCAGCACAGATTGAACTTCATGTGCACCGAACCACAGCTATGACAGAACAGTTTTTTCTTGCATACACAGACCGTAACCTGTTTCTCACATGGATTATTGTACACAGCAGATGTACAGACTGTTCTTAGTTTAGGTTTTTCAAATCTAATTAAAACACCACCAATATACTGTATTCTGTACTGTTGTCTGACCATTGCACCACATTATATCCTCCAGTAGCACTCAGTTAAAATGGAAAACACAGTAAGGTGATTTGTATGTAAAGTGATGAACTGAAATTGGCCAGCAGAAATGTGAAATGTGTCTGTTCACAGTTAATTGCCATTGAATTCAAGCTCTGCAGTGTTATTATTTCACAAAATTCCAACTGTAGCTTTTTGGTCACCTGCATCAGTCTACAATCAGCTTCACTATTGCAGTCTTTCAAATAAATAAAAGTAGCAGATGCACCTAGTTGTGTATGTGTATTTGGTCATGCAGCATTTTAAAATGTCAGCCAACATCATGTTGCTGATGCATGTTGTTCTTAGCCACGCTAACAGCAGCTTTAAATTGGGGAAACGATACAATACGATTTTACAAATGTAGTTTAATTCCACCTTATACTGTACAACTTAATCGTCTGTGATGTAAAGACAGAATCATGAGACCGCTCTGTGCAGTCACCATGACCTGAGTGCAGACACTGTAAGGGTAAATAAAACATCCGCTGGCTCCTGCAGACCATTTTGGCTACTGACAATTGTTAATAAAGATCCGTTAGAAAGCGCCAAGGCAGGTAGAGATTTGTTTTCCAGTGGAGGTCTGTGACACACAGCACCAACACCAACTTACAAGCTAAATCGGAACAACCAGTTTTTACAGGCAGTTGAAGATCAGCCACTATTTCCTGCCACCGGTTCTCTTTTGCCTCTTGGTCTTGATAGAAGGAGAAAACATCAAAGAGGCACATGTACTGTCGTCACAGCTTGACCAATCTGGCCTCCATATTTCTATCCACATGATGTGTCATGTCACCATGGCGCTTTGAAACGCTCTGTTTGCAACTCTGCACAGGCAGTGAGAAAAAACTGACCTTAAAAACTGAGAATCAGCTCGTGGCTCTGCCTCAACTGTGCAAAAGCCTGACAGCCAACCAAATTTTATGATGTCAGAAAATTCATTAGAAAGTTCGACGGCCAGTCTTGATTGGGCTATGATTGGTCCTCACCCCCTGCTGTACACTGCACGATAAGCAATGCCAGAGGAAGCTGAAATTGTGTCTGACTTCAAAGTGAGTCATGCAGCTCAAAAATCAGGTCAGATCTGGGCTCAGACTGAACAGTGTATGGCCAGCTTTAGGGATGGCAATGTGGGTCCAAATACTCACAGACTGGCATTGCTACCAGCTTTAGCTGTACTGTGTACTAGTGCTAATTAGTAAATGTTAGCACAAAACGTGGGATTTTTACAACATACTAAATTATTGAACGCTAACCACTGTCATGGCTGGATCTGCTTCTCTTTGGTGAGATGTCTGATGTCAGATGGTGGTAGTGATGATGATGATGATGCTACTCAAAGCTGGTTTTCCAGCTTCAGGTCAATGAGTCTTGAGTCTTTGCCGCAGTCAGCTTTGTCTCTGTCGGCATGCAAACTCTACTGCAGAGAATTAACTTTATCCAAGCTTGTTCGTCCTTGCAGCTCATCCAGTTTAGTGTGTTTCAAGCTGTAATGGTGCTCCAGATTGGCCTTTTTCATCACTGCAAACTACATGAGGAACACTGCCTTGCCTTTTGCTTCAACAAAAAAAAATCATTTGTCCATTTCTTAGCTTCATCCTTTACACATGTTGCTTCATCGCAGCAATCATGGTTCCTTTACACTGGACTTGGTGAATGGTTTATGTATCTGAGAGCCATTTTAACCTCGGTTTAACTGTTACCTGACCCTTGGCGGTGGTTCAGTTTTCTTTAATCAGCAAAGAAATTGCATATACAGAATAAAACAATATCCAAGAAGCAAAACTAGGAAAGCTGCAGTATGTGTGAGCTGAATGTGATTACACCAGTGGAGCAGAGATAATAAATACACTGCTGATTGGTGCAGCAGAAAATCCTCGTCACCTCACTGTGACGAAAGCAGAGGGAAAGCAGGGGATCAATAGTGAGGCTGGAGGCGAAACTAACAGTAACACACCAGACACACAACCGTTCAAATAAATGAAAAAACACAATAACATCAATAACAATTATTATCATCATTATAACACTTACTATTGTATGTGTATCCAAAGGTATTTAATATCTTTATTGGACAGCAAACAGTAAAGAGATGCCAGAGAACGAGGGGAGACCAGGGAATCACATGCCACATCATGGAACAGGGGAGCACTGCAAAGTGCATCTAGATACATATTCAGTATCATATTTATTCTCAGGCCAGCAACAGTAGACAAAGCAATCAGTGGAAGCAGATAAAGGTGAGGAAGAGGACAGTACCTGTACATGGTCAACGGTCAAGGAATTTAGGGAAACGTTTCCCTTTGAAGAATCTATGTACTGAAATGGCCTGATGTGGTATAGATGAATGGGTTCTGAAGAAATTCATGCTGCTGTCAGGGTGGTGTGGCATTCACTGCATAACACAAAGCTGCAGGGAAAGTCTTTGTGTTCAAACCTTTGAAAAAATATTTGACTGATCCATCTGTAGTTAGGGTAGTAAATCAAAACATTTGTGATAGACTGGTTTACAGACCACAGTCTACAGAGTCAGCATTACCAACCTGGAAAACTGGGAAACTGACTTGAAGGCCCAGAAATCCAGAGCCCACAAGCAGTGTCAAATGGTTTGTGCAAATCTGATTGAAAATGTGTTTGGGAATGTGCAGCACGAAACACCATATCAACTCATTTTCCCTTGATAATTATTCATAGCGCCTGTAGTTTCCAAAGCGGGGGCCAGACTATGACAGAGCTTAATGTTTGTGACAGCAGTACAGATGCACCGCAGAAACTACATAAAGGCAACAACTTTCTGTACAGAAATTTTATTCCCAATTCAGTGTCCGAAGCTGAAAAATACAGCAACATATAGCAATGCCATGGTAAAAAATAATTTAGCAAAATAATTACAGACTGATAATCACGACCCAGTGGTTATCTTTTTCACAGTTACAACACTAGAAATTTTGTACACAAAAAATACATGCAATGTCCCATTGAACGCATTGATCCGTTTTTTGCTCAGAGGACTAGATAAAAAACAGAAACCTGTTTAGATCCAGTCCAGTATCAAGGCAGTCTGTGAAATAATCAGGAAACTGAATCTATAGATTTGTGTACATGGACACGAATGTTCCATTTTTTGTGACACTCAGCAGGACTTAAGGACAAACACAGTATAACGTCCACATTGAGACGTGGTCAGGGTGGACGGATGGGTCAAACACAAGAGTCCAGGGCTTGACTTCAATGTGAAACCAATAGTCAATGTTGATTGTTTCAAGGAAGCAGCTATTTTAGCCAAAACCAAGCAAGTTTTATTTTGAAAATCTAACATTGCATATTTACACATTCATATTTCATATTTATTATTGCTAACTTGACTGCAGGATGAGATCATCAGTGGGCGTGGTGCAGGCGTGAAAGATACTTCCCATTGAAATGCATTTGTTTGAAGTCATGCTGAGAGTCACTAATCCACTAATCCTTTAGATTCCAATTCAGGACAAACTGCTCTGAGACTGTGTTGTTGGATCTAACACATACAAGTATCAAAAACAATAAAAGAAGCTATACTTGTTGAAATACTTCATGAAAACAAACTGGACAATGATACGATGTAATCATGTACACACTGATGCTAACATACACTACACTTGCATCAAATGTATTTGGATAATCAGTTGTAGAAAAAACACTGCTAAAGGGGAATGAGGGCACTGATTCTAAACTGGTGGTTTGTGAGAGAAATGTTGGGTCAAGCTGCATCTAAACTAACAATGGCTGCATTTCAGAAAACTTTCTGGCACATGCTGACAAGGTAGAGGATGATTTGAGTTATTTGGGGAACAAATCATAGAAAAATGTACATTTTAAAACCCACTTATCTCATAGGTACAGTTCACTTGCCTGCTGTCTGCTGCATTCAAAGATTTGTCAAAATTGGCTCTAAAAACACATTTATTTACTGTGTAGAGGTAAGTAAATGAAAACTGTGGTGGCACATAGTTGGCATGAAACTGATGAGTCAGATGGCCAGTGTGTAACAATTCAAGCTAAATCACGGCGAAGTGTATTAATTCTTCAGAGGAACACACTCGTATTTTGGAGACTGTGGTTCTTTGGCTCGTGGTTTAATTGGTGTTTGTGTGTGCATGATGCTGTCACCCAGATCTTGCATTCCTTTAGTGTTATCTAACACACACGTCAGCACATGAACAGTATGTCAGACACTATGATATGAAGTAAGGTCAGCAGTAGACTGAACAAACCACAGCAATGACAGAAAGCTCTGAGATCCATGATTTCAGCATCAGTGCCACCATGTTATTTTCGCCTTGTGCAAAATCAGAAGTTCTCAAGGAACATGAACTGGCACTGATATCCAGGTCCTGATCTGTCCTGTAGTGTATACACTTTTTCATACCACTGGTTAGTTTTGGCTAATTTGACTTTGATCATTTCTTACAATGGTGCAAGTGTCAGGAGTGCTTCATTACTGGCTTTCTATATGGATTTTTGGATGAATGAATTGTCAGGCAGTGAATTTTACATCTGACTCTGGTCAAGATATGAAACAAGCATATGCTATTACCTGAACACGTTCAACTGTTTCTTTCATTTGACACATTTACGAAAGTTTTGAAAAAGCATATAAAATAAATAACAAAGCTGAATATACTTCACAGCAACAGCGGAGGGACGTGAAAGCAAAAATGTTGACGAGTGTCTTCACTCACTCATTCAAACTGTGTGCAATGACAGTCAGTGTAGAACATCTTGTTCAGCTGAACTGCAACAACCACATAGTACAATAGTAAATACTAAAGAAAAACACAGGCTCAGTCACAGCTGATGAGTGGTAAGAGTGGACATTTTCTGGTGTATTTATGAGGAATGCCTAATATTCCTCAGTGATGAGAGGAAAATTAGATCCTAAATTTTCCATTTATTCCATTCATTTTGACAGTCAATTAGTCAATCAGCAAACCTGTGACGCTTGTTTGGGTGTGTAATCCATTACATGACATCTGCATTCCTGAAAAGTCGACACTACATGAGCTCATAAAAATAATGTAGCATTGACAAAAAATAAATGCACACCTTTTAAAGCCAATATGGAGGAAAAGGCTCAGTTCTTTGGCTGTTTCAGGAGCTCTCCTTATTATTTTGATAGACATCATGAGGACATTATGGGTCACACTTATATTTTTGCATTTTTTTGTTCTCTGTGCGATATGCTTGTTCTGTTTTTATGATTTTTATCCAAAATGATTCATTGTTATGCTTGTGTTTTATGTCACGCTTGCTGCTCTGTGAGGCTATACTTTGGCAAAGCAGTGCTTTGAGGTAAATGTTAATGTCAACATGCTCACACTGCTAACATGCTGATGTTATAATGTTTGCCACGTTCACCATCTTAGTTTGGTGTGTTGTCATATTAATGTGTGTAAAGTAACACTAAACACGAAGAATTTTTTTCAATGGGAATCCTTCCAGCAGTTGTTGAGAGGTCTCAGCCTGGAACAAAGTGGTGGACTGATTGACTGAATGACTGACTAACAATGCTATCCCTTGAGCCAAGATGCTAGTGTGACCTTAAACATAGCTTTGACATTCCTCTACTGACCAGCTGACCTACCTCTTGCTACTTTTTGACTGACATACAGTACAGTACAGGTCTGTTCTAATGTTCACTGTGATGGATTACAAGACTCAAGCAAGATTTTCCTCGCCTACAGAAATGAATGGAATCCACTGAATGCCTGAAACGGTGAAAACAGTCTGAAACACAGCAGCATGACTTCCAGAATGATTAGCTGTGTTGTATATGTAAGTATATGATCTGTAGTAAATGGGCTTAAACAAGTATTATCACCACTATGATGCTGTAGAATTTAAGAGAGCCTTCATGACCGTGTTCATCTGAAGGCAGACAATAAGTCTGGAGAAAGAATTGGACTAGTTGAAGAAATCCTGACTATTAGTCCACTAAAGATTTTAGTCAAGTACAATACAGAATGAGTTCTGAAAAACTAAACAATTATAAAAAAAAAACAAAAAAAAAACACTAAATTATTAATATTCTTAACAATGTGATTATCCTTGACAAGTGATGATTTCATTCCTGTTTTTCTGTACCTCTGCCACCATGACAACTCATATCATAAATGACTGACAGTTATGATTTACAACAGGGAAACAATATGACATCCATTAGTAAATGTTTAACATCATTTAAATTTTCTGAGTTCTACTCTCAAAGGATAATTCCAGTTTATGACAACTTCAATCTTCTTTTCATACCTTTGGCTGTTGTTTCCATCAATCATGAAAACACTGTCCCCATGGTAAGAAAAAGATCTGGGAACATCAGATGATCAGACAAACCAGATTATCTAAACCACTTTATTTGTGGGTCCATAAACTGTGTTGGGTTTTTTATAACAATAATAATTTGAACTTTCACCTTCATCTTGCCTTCCTGATAAATTAATAAGTAATAATAAGTAACCTGTCAGATGCTCATGTTTGATTTAATGTGTGATGTTTAGTGATGTCTGTCCATCCACCTTAAACTACAACCAGATGGACCAATCCCTCCTGGGTGTTCTGGGTCTGCCTCTAGGCCTCGCCCTTGAACTTGCCCCTAAAACCACCGCAGGGAGGGGTCCATCATCATCATCATCATCATCATCATCATCATCATCATCAGATGCCAAAACCACCTCAGCTGACTTCTTTCAGTGCAAAGCAGCAAGAGTTCTACTCCTCTACGACCTCCTGCTGGACATCTGACCCTCTCAAGGTCTGGTGTGCTTAACAAACTAGTACACACAATGTGTCATCCGGCCATGTCTGAAGGACTTTCGTACCTCCGCACAGCTGGCCAATCACTGCATAATGTAGGTGTGGTTGTTGGATTGTCTGTTTCAGAAAGTTAGAAAAATTGCTTGGCCACAATGCTCGTTCTTTCAAATGTCAGAATTGTGGGGCCTGCATTGGATAACATCTGTAAGTTACAGTGACTTTAGCATTACTTCACACAGGGATTGGTCAGGTGTGTGGAGTACTCGTTTTTCATTTATGTAATTATTTCTGTCACTTTTCACATGAACAACTGAGTGCAACACTATGAATGTCTTCCCAGAGGGACGGTCAGAAAGTATGCATCGTTATCCCCATATACATCACATCTGCCCCCTCTATGACAGCCAGCTCTTCACTCTGAGAGTGAAGGCAGTTATTGGCCAGCTGTGTGGAGGTATGAAAGTAAACAGTGTAGCTACTTCGAACTACTTCAGTCACTGTTTGCATCAGTGCAGTACAAAGAATGCCTCAGAGAAAAGAGAGACACATTTTGACATGTGTGTGTCGTTGTACCCTTTGTAAAATTTATCTCACCGATCTCTAGAACAGCTGACTCTTCACCCCTGCCTTCCAGTGTGGCCATTCAGAACACCTTTAAACACTCTTTCCTTCAGACATGGCCAGATGGCACATTGTGTGACCTGTTCCTTGCCTTGAGAAAATAGCTCAGAGCAGCTATGAACACGTTTGCCTTTAGACATAGTTGGACAACATCATACAAACTAGCTGTTTTCCAGCATGACCCACTCCTAATGATGCCTTCTTCCTGTCTCTATGGATGAGCCAAGCCACAAGGAAATTCATTTAGGCATCTTGTACATGCAATCTCATTATTTTGGCCATAATGTAAAACTCATGCCCATTGTTCAGGGCTGGAATAGAGAGCAACCAGTAAAAGTAACTGCGGTTACTTTGCCAATACAAGAATCTTACCAAGGACGTGGCACCAATCCACCTGTCCATCCTATGCATCAACTTACCCTCACTAATGAATAAGACCACAGGATATTTAAACTTAACTTGCTGTGTTCCCAAATCTCAGTAATCACCTTGGAGAACAATGTCATTGTCACTGATAGGAATGATTGGGGAAAAATACAGTCCAATCCAAGTTGTATCAAAGCGGAATTATCCTTTAAATTCAACACAACATTTTGTTTTTAAAGCATGATTATTGAACAATACCAATGCTAATGGAGTTGTCCCTTATTCCAGTGTCCTTCAGATGGAGATCAAACAATCTAAGTTTTAGGGTGGCTTCCCACCAAGAGTCTCTCTGAGGAGCGGCGTCCTGCAGCAGGTGTTGAACAAAGATAATTCATCGTACCATTTCCCTTTGATGGCCAACTGTCAAAAAATAAACTCTTTTACAAATAAATACAGTATTTACACACACATGATTGTTGAAAACTTGGTTACTTCATTGTAAATTGCTTTAAATTTGCTGCCTTGACATACTGGTGTAGACAACAGCTGGCTGTCCTGTCGGTTACTGATTTAGCTATCACCTTGTTCAGTACTGTTTCCATGGTGTTTGACAAATTTTGATTTGTTCTGTACAAAATATTAATTGTTGCTATTTGTAAACCTTGTTATGTACATCAACAAACACCATTTACAGGAGGACTACCAGCTGAGGTAGCGAGGAGTGAACAGGTGAACTGATCCAGGGCTGCTTCTTCATTTGACCAACAATTCAACACAGGCTCCTAAAGCCAACATCATGATTCCATGTTGTTTTTGTATGACCATAAATTCTCTTATTTTGGAACAAACTCAGTCCAGCTCGTCACAGTATGTCACAGCACTGAAGGTGATGAAGTCTCATCGTCTGTCCTTTTTGCTACAGTGCTGATCTTGAATGGTATTAATGAAGCCTTCAAACAGAGTCACGTTTTTCATGCTCACATCTCCACAAGTAAGGATGTGTGTTCACTTTGCTGCCTACTCCTCTTCCTCGATATGATGCTGAAATGCAAAGAAAACATTGCGAAAGCCATTTCATGAATTTAACCACTTTAACAGCAGGAGCGTCTTCTCAACTCTCCATGTTTAAAAACTGAACTCCATTTGAAGGCCGTATAACACTGATCTGCAAACCGTCTGCAAACATCATTCAACTAACACTGTTGTCTACATTTGTGCACTGAAGCATCTTTTCATCCAAACAGAAACCCAACATGGGCCAAAAAAAACAAACTATGTGCTTGCTCACATGTTTTTAGCAGCATAATGAATAACAGTGAACTATGAAGCCTAGGGAAAGAAACAAGGGACCTCCTCACCAAAGTATTCCAATGACTAGATTTTTCCAGAGTTTACATTACACTTAGTCCTGATGAAGACGACAGCAGGTATGTTGGCATATGCAGTCACACATCCAGTGTCCTAGAGCTTCTCCTATAGTGTCAAATGCATCTTGACTCCAGTTTCAGTAGATACCATCAATTCCACTGTGTTCCATCATTTAGTCTGTACTCCCAAGCAACTGGTTTTGGCACAATAATGTCCTTCTGGATAAGGTCTGCTCTCATTCAAATGACATGAGGTTTGCTGGTATCTGTTGAGAGAACAGAAGAGATACTTGACGCACAAATATAGAAACAGGGAAAGCTGCTAACTCTGTCAAAAGTGAAATATCATATACAGAGGCAGCTCTGTGTCTGTATGAAGCAGTTTTAATGTACTTTTTTTTGGCTACCTGTAAGCAGTGCAACAAGCTATAAATTCAACACCGATATATTATGACCCTATAAAAATATGTGTGCTATGCGTCGTGAGGCAGCAGTGCAGCCTGTCACGAGAGTGTACTGTTGAGACTGTGTTTGCTAGCATGGAGTACTGATCTAACTCAAGAGGGCATTACAGGCACTGAGGGCATGTACATGAGAGGAACTCTGTGGACACTTCATTTCCCCACATCTGCAGATGTTGAGAGCATGTATGCAGGAGAGGACCTGTGAATGTTCCACTTCTCCATAACTGCTGTTGCTGTTGCTGCTGGGTGACAAATCATACTGGAGGGAATGTGGTAACAAATTAAAAAAAAAAAAAAAAAAGGCTGACTGGCAAGAGATTGCTCTTCGTCACATTATACCGAAAAAAATCACAGACAAACTCTTGGCTCAGGATGAACATCTCTGCTCGCTAGAAAGCTATCACACAGAAATGGCTGCAATCCTGGGAAACTGATCAATATGTAAAATACTGAAAACATTGGACTACATATATCAATATAGATGAATAATATAAGATGAAACTCTATATGTCATTGACATTTCTTGAACAATTATAATGTTAGCCATGCCCATGTCTGTTCTTATTGCCTGAAAACAATATTTGGGTGTTAATTTATCATTTCAAGACATAGAAAAGGAAGTTTCTAATTAGCAAATTTACTTTCAATATTTATTTTTGTCTAAAGAGTATATTCATGCATTTCAGTACAAACTGAATTAATCAATTTATAATGGTACACAGTGTTGAAACAGATGGAGAAAACAGTCTACTCTCTGTTGGTGTCTCCCTCCTTCTATTGATGAATTATTTAGTTTTTAGTTTTGCTGACTATACTGTATATCCATATAACCATATATTGCATATTTCCACTTCCATTCATCTGTCTCCTCTGGAAAAAGAGTGGTTTCATCTGACCAAAGCTGACCCATGGTCCAAACAGATGAGCGTGTGTGCTGAACATACCTGAGGTCTACTACTTCTACAAGCCTCTTCCAGGTTTTTGTGCCAGATGATCGCTGAAAACCTGGATCCTGTCTGGAACTTGTAAACATTGCCTGTGAAGTGATACAAATTGCTCTGTATGATTATCTGAATTTAAATGAAGGACAAAGAAAACAGCAGGTACTCTGTTGGTGGTGTGGAACTGACCTTTGTCTGGGTCATTGAGCTGGAAGATGTTGGGTCTGGCAGGGTCATCTGGCAGTACCACCATCCATCCAGTAACACACACCTTCTTACATGGGCTGGACTTATACTGTGGCAAACATCAGTGGATCAGATTTACAGCAAAGATGTGAAAACTAAACACATTCAAGCAGTCATAACGCCAATAATAAAGTGTCCTCCAAAGGATGTTGCTGTACATAATGATGACCAGGTGTAACTCCACTAGGGGTGGGTGGTACACCAGTTTTGCCACTGTCATGTTCTGACACAACATGGATTTTGCAATACCATCATTTCCGTGATAGATGCTTTCAGCAAATTAAAAATAAAGTACTTTACTGTGGCTGTGATAACATGCAGGTACAGGCCTGCCCATGCACTCATAGAACTGGAGCGACATCCAGTAACTACTATTTTCCTCGCTATAACGGCGACTCTAGTAACGTGGAAGATGTGGAAGGTAACATTAGAAGAAACACATGCAAATGCATGCAAGAACAACACAATTTCATTTTCATTTACTCCCACCATCCGAGGAAGTGCATTAATTTGATGGAAATGTCCCTCAACAATGCTTATCCAGACCTAACGTCATCTCCACACTTAATACTGCAACACAAGCTCAGCTGGTTTTGTTGGGACACGAACAGCTCGTCAATGCACGTCACAGACATGCCCAATGGTACACTCACTATTGCATATACATAATATACTTTGGGTTTTCTGACAAATAAATGCTGTTGAGAAGCCTAATTGTGCCCCTTTTGTAACTCTGAGAATACATCACATTACATTTACTAATTAACCTACATTATGAGACAGGTTAATACCATGATATAATACCATCACCACAAAAAAACAAAAAAAAAAAATCTGATTTCAAATTTTCATCATATCACCCAGCCCTAAGCTCCACCTCCATGCATGACATGATTTTTTCTCCAGTTCTGTCCAGCACTGAGTCTGCTGACGTGGAAGCAAGCATTCAGACAGACAAACACAAAAACACTGCACAAAGGTTTATGATACTGAGACTTGCTTTGAGATTGCAGGATGAATAGCAAAGACCTGACACTCACATCACAAAGTCTGCACAGTTTCGTGTTATTTCTGTTCTTTAAGCATCAAACTTACATGTTTCCTCTCAGAGGCCCTCAGTGCTTTCGCCCCATAGAATGTCAGTGTTGATCCAGACAGAGTGATCCAAAATCTGGTCCATGATGACAACTGCAACACAGAAAATAAACAGAAGATAATTCTTTGCTCACATGTTGGACCATATTTGGGGAAAACAAAGCAGCTTAAAGAAATCAAAGTTCGCCTCACCCTGGGCTTCCGTCCCTCCTTCAGCAGTGTTTTCCTTCGCAAGGGTCCTTCAATGGTCACACTGCCGGCCTCGCTGCATCCATAGCAGGAGTTGGCAGCAGAGGAGCTAATCATTTGGGGAGGTGGAGAAAAGTTGCAAGGGGGGATCCAAACACAAAACACTGTGAGCAACTGAAACAGCTCTTCTGCTCAGCATTCAGACTTCAGTGTGGGCAAGTCACTGTTTGACACCATGTGATGCTGTTAGGACAGTGGCGGTGCTATGGTATGTGCAGATTTTCTTCTCAACCAAACTGACTTCACTAATTAGTACAGAGGAGGAACTAGTCCTTTAAGTGCCTGTTTTATTAAAAACACACTCTCTGCTGACTTAATGCATAAAAAGTGGTTAGTGGCACAGGAAAATGTATTTTGGTGCCATTTGGGTGGCTAACAGGTGCTGTTATATAGAGCTACATTAAAGTCTGGCAGTCAAAAACGTATTTGGTATGTTCAGCTATGAGAAATCTCTTGAACAACAGACAAACAGACTAATTTTTCATTGACATCAGCCTACTGCTGTCCCTGAGAGAATGCTACATTTCACTTCATGATTATCCAGTCTGGATCCATGTAGCCTTTGTAGAATAAATGCAATATCAGCAAACTGAAAGGAACACATTATAGTGTGTTCACACAGCAGTGTACAACAATCACAGTGAATGACCTCAAGAGAGCATGCAAGTTAAAAATATTGACAACATGGTTCCCAAAGTTAGCTTTTCTCATAGTCTGATGAATAAGACAGACAGAAGACGAACATAGAGCACACCACCTCTGTGCAGTGATTGCCACAGGTTGTAGAACTGAAGCAAAGTCGGCCAAAGTCATGATCTGACCTGATCAAAATCACTTGTTCTCAGTGACCCCACTAACTGGGGTTACCTGACATTTCTAAAACATATGAAGACATTCTGCTGATGTTTGAGCCTATAGCCATGTCCACGTTACAGCAGAAAACAGCCTTTGCCATCTTCATTATTCTGTATACAAGATTCCAGAAAAGTTGTATACACTGTGTCAAATGTAAATAAAAATGGAAAGTTATCTTCTTCTTTTTTTTTTTTTTTAGCATCCCACAACTTTACACGTCTTTTCGGGCCCTGTCCAAACTCTCCAAACTAAAATCGGACATATGATATTTTGCTTGTAAAAAAGAAAACTTAGAGCTTTGGATTTATGCACACTTGAAGGCACTAGCAGTTAGCATTTCAAAGTTCTTTTCTTGATTCATAGCACAGTATAATGGTTTAAACCCAGTTTTGGATTGTAATCAAAGGCTCAGTTCACCCCAATTAAAAAAAAATAGATGAGATTTTCTCACTTACTTGTAGCCATGTAAAGAGTTTCTGTAGGATTTTTTTGGGGAAATCTGTATCTCAGGCTGGGTATTGGCATAGGGATTGAGATTTAAAAAAACAAAAAACATCTTGCCCTGTAGGCTTCTGAAACTTCTGCCTCCAAACCAACATTGGTGCTTCACAGTTTTTTTTGTGTCCCTGTTATTCTGGATCAACAGAAAGCATTTTCATTAAAGAAGTAGTCCCGATCAAACTTCTGACAATGTGCTCTCTTGTTTGTTTTGGTCTATTGTTTTGTTGCTATTTGCTTTTGATTTTGTTTTCTTTTGATAATTTGGTGAACTGACCCTTTAAAGACTTTGGAGACTACAACATCGCAAACTTCAGCCAATGGACCAGTAGCTGCTCAGTGGAATGTACAGCCCACAGCCATTTCATTTCTTAAAGCTGAGCTCATAATGACACCTGACTTCCACCAGCATGCAGTAAGGGGATGAGGTGAGATAAAACACATTAGAGTGAGTCTAGGTTCTATTCCCCAGTAAAGATGAGTTCATTCTTATTTAAAATGATGTTATTCTCCCACTTCACTGTACCTGTAAACATAGCTGCGGCTCCGGGGCGAGTTGCGAAGCGGGACCCTCCAATTGGGGCCCAGTGTTGCGTACATGCGGCCCCTGTTTGTCACACATTGTCACAGTCAGTCTCAGGGCCTCATAGGATTGGCCTTTTGGTTAACAGAACTATTCAGTGCATCTCATTGGACCAGAAGAACCCAGAGTGCACACTAAAGCCAATTCAAACCATCTACTGAGATACTGATCCCTCTGAGACCAAACATGGTCGTAATGATCAACCACAGCCTGTCTTTAAGCTGCCACTCAGAGATACAAATGAAATATTTTCTATACATTCTTGCTGTGACAAACATAGATATACAGTATGATTAACTTCACATAGGATGCTGGCAACATTCAACTACAGTGATATTATATGCATGATGAATATGCTGGAGGTACAGATACAAACTGCTGGCACAGAAGTACACGTCTCAGACAAATTCAAATAAAGCTTAAAGGATAAATCTGGTGATATTCTACATCTACTGTCAACAAATCTCATGTGCAGACTTAAAGCAACAATGGTTTCCTAATAACACGTATGTATGTGTGTATCAATGCCTGATATGTCTTCTGCCTCTGTGCCATAGAGCTCCACTGTAGACAAAACACATCACTGAGCCACACTGTTGCACAGGGAGACAGTATTGACAAACATATTGTTGACATATTGTTGGTTTAGTCTTTTATGGGATTTGTTGACTACTAGAAAAATTCTAATTACTGTCATCCTCATTCTTAACAGAACCTTGCTGTAGGTCTATAATCACTTTGAAGTGGTGACACCATCTCAATAGGATCATTTTTTTGTTCTTAGTCTGTTGTCTTAAGAGTTGAAAAAACAATTTAATGCTGTAACCTTAGTATTTGTCAAAGTGATTAAAACCTTTAAGGATTAAATGATTATATGTGAGGTAGGTATTGCAAATTATACAGTATGTGATAACTGGCTCTCACCTCTCCATCCCAGGTGACAACTCTTCCCCGAAAGAACTTTCACTGCTGCCTATTAGAAAAAAAAAAAAAACAAGAATAAAGCACAGGTTTATTATTTGGTCTCAAGTTTAATTAGGCATGTTAGGCACTGTAAAGATATTATCAGCAGAAGCTGGTTAATCGATAAGAATTGTATTTGTCATGAGTAGAATATCAATGAGCATTACTGTCCTAAACAGAAAGGAAATGCTGTCAGCACATACATACCTAATGACAGACCGTTGGACACAGATGTGCTGTGTGGATCATTTCTGACTGGACTCTGAGACTCTAAGAAGCTGTCATCCAGCAGGTGTCGTGCTTTCTCTATGGGAAACGTGGCACTCCTGCTCTCAGACATGCCATACTGACACATCATACTGTGGACAGAGATCAACCAGCGGACAAGTGAAACATACAGATGGTTGTTTGAAAGCTGTTACAGTTCATTTCACACTCACGGAGCAATTTTCATTGAAGCTCAGATTCCTTTTTTCCAGCTTGAGTTTTGTTTCTTTTCCCATCAGTTTTCAGATCATATTACCCAGTGATGTAATGGCTGAGATCTGAGAACATCTCAGACTGGTTTTAAACCTTCAGACTTGTTCATTGTATGTTAGAGCTATGCGCACACAACTATTCAGCACATTAGTAATGACAGCCAGAATTACAAACAATGTAGAAGGAAGGTGAATGGAACTCCAAAAAACTGGATATTGTCTGTAGTGGAATGTACATTTACTCAAGTACTGGACTTAAGTACAAATTTGAGATACTTCTATTTTACCAAGTATTTCCATGTTATGCAACTTTAGGCTTGCATTTCACTATAAAGAGAAAGACTGTACTTTTTACTTCACTGCATGTATTTGACAGCTGTAGTTACTTCTTACTTTACCAATGAAATGCTCTGTACATCAACACGGCTGTTTTCATTCCCTCTGGCTGATCTGACCTATGGTCAGGAGTATGCTGGGTTTTCCATGATGTCACCAAACTCTTTATACTCATAAGAATAAAAATGGGATAAGTCTCACCGCAGCAGGTACACCAAAACCAACAGAAGGACGAGGGAGATGTCAACCAAGCACAGTTTGTATTGTTTGTAATATTCCACTCCCAGATATATATATACATATGTGTTCACACGCACACACACACACACACACACACACACACACACACACACACAGGGATTTGATTCATACAACAAATTAAATGTATCTTTGGGAAAGGCCTGTTATACTCACTTGTTTCCCAGACTATGGCTCTTCCTGTGGTGAGAGGGAGGTGGGGTGGGGATATGAACCCCCACAGAGGCGTCAGGGCAGGTAGGCCGCCGGTTATACCTCAGAGAGGCAGACACTTCAGACAGACCTGAAACACAGAAAGCAGGTCATCTCACTAAAACATAGTGGAATTTGCTCTCTACATTTAACCCATCCCTGAGGAGCAGACAGCCACTGTGTGACATCCGGGGACATAACTCCAGTTCTTAGCAATGTGCCTTGGTGAAGGGCACTGACAGCAGAATTAATCTCAGATACATGTTTTATATGTGGGGGAAACCAGAGCCCCTGGAGGAAACCCCTGCAAGCAGAGAGAGAACATTCAGACTCTATACAGACAGGCCCTGCCCCAGAGGGGAACACACCAGGTGCTAACCACCGAGCTTCTGTGCTGCCATGCACTGAAAGCTTAAGAAGCAGAAGCAAATGGGGCGGCAAGCTCTTCACATACTTAATTGGTCCTCAGTTTCACCTCTCAGGCTACCGATGGGCTGCCCTACTTTAACCGTAAAGGTAGTTGGGTCTGTATGCAGTCTGAAAGGAATGCCTCAAGACACTACTCAGGGCTGACAAAAGGTACTGCCAACTTTTTTGGGGTAAAAAAAATTGCTTACTCTATTTATTTATCCACAGTTAAAGAGCCGATATTATGCTTGTTTAGTGTGTTATCTAACTTTTTTGTGCAACGTTACAAAGCCCAGAGTCCACAGCAAAGCAAGCTATTCTCTCCCAGAGGAAACTCTGCTCCTGAACTGCCTCAAACACCTTGTCAGTAGTCCAGACTTTTCTTCCGTTACTTGGTGACCATCCGACCCGCCTGGCTGTCTGCCGTTGCTATAAGAAGACGTGGAGAGTGAGGCTATGATCAAAACAGGCAATTTCTCTGCTGTCGGCTGCAAGAATCAACATGAGTCTTCATGTTCTCACCATCTGAGGATAGACGCAGTGGATTCATTTTATAGTTGATGGAAATGTGGCAGTTTCTCCCAGAGGGACTGGAAAACTCTTGTGTGTGCTAACCATTTTACTTCGGACTGCTTTGAGGGCCAGTACAAAGCTAAGAACTAAGCAAGGGAACAACTCTTTGTTGGCTGCAAAAACCAAGACAAAAGTCTTCATCCACTTACATCTAAAGATGTCCAGACCAAACGGATTACATTTTTTCTTCATGGAAACGAGGTGGAAATGTCCCCACAATGACCGTAAAACTGTGTGTGCATTTTAATGTCGGCCTACCTACTGCTTTGGCAGCAAGGGCCGTTAATGGTACAAGCTGAAGGAATCAATATGGCCGTTAGTGTGTTAGTGTTAGTTAGTGTGTTGAATTTGGTGCCACCACGTTGCATAACTAATGTGGCTACATACAGGGAGCAATTTTGGACTAATTTGGCAATACTGAGGGACAGTCAAGAGAAACTGTGTGAAGGTTAAGACTCATTTGAAGCCAGTTAAATATGAAGAATACTAGGTTAGGTGTCAAGGGAGAAAATATAGTAGATTTTAAACGGGGCTATGTGGATAAGTTACTCCTTAAAGAAGTCTTCCATCAAATCCAATAGATGGAGCCAGTGAGACACAAAATGAGCCTCTGCAAAAAAATCATTATTTACAAAAGGAGCCAATGCCCTCAACATCTGCAGTGATTCTATCTATATCTATCTGTGAATGTGTAATAGGTCTGTCCATATAATGCTCTCATCAGTCCAGCCACAGCTCTGCCTTCTGGCAGCACTGTGTTAGATTGCCGAATTGACGCAGTGTTATCATGTGCATTAAGTACCGGTGGAACCTCTGACTCACTCTCTGTTCCCTCTCACTGGAAACCCACTGGGGCCATTCAGTCTGTGTTCAGAATGTTCATCTTGGAATACTTCGGACTTGAACAGCATATGCTGTAAGTTATTTCATGGTACTAAGTACTATGAGCCTGAAGAGCCTCATGAAAAGTAGAAACTGCTGCATTAGGAGAAGTTCAAACACTACAGAGGACATACTGACAGCTGTATCTTATTGAGCCTGCTGGGTATTTTGGTGGGGAAACAGATAAATTCCCGCCGGTGATGTACTAAAGAATTTGTTAAAATTAGAATCTTTCCTAAAAACAAAAGGAAAACGTTTCCTCATCTACAATTCTGTAATCAAGAAAACAATGTGGTAAAGTTAAAATTAAAGGAGTCCATCTAATATAGCAGGATGATGTGATTTCTCTGGCATAGAGGCTGCAGTAATGTGCCCCTAAAGCTTGCTTGCTGGGGAACTGCACACTCACCGAAATAGTGCAAAATAGGGTGCATGAATATTCAATTAAAGTATATAAATGTTATTCTCCACATAGTGGTGAATTCACCACAGCCATTTAGCTAACAATTTTAAGAGTCTACAAAATCTGTAATGTCATAATATGTTATATTATGTTATATGTAATATGTCAGTTATTCATCACATTTTGTTATGCAGAAATTACTGTAAAAAAGAGCAGAGAGTGACGTTTCTTGAGATTTTGAGCCACAAGGCCATGAGGCCAAGAGGTTAAAAAAATCGTTCTGCAGTGATTGTGTAAAAATTTGCAAACTTTAAAAAAGTGTTGAGCAAAAAGAATTTTAAGAGGGTGGCGTTTTGACAGTTTCCATTTTGAATCCAGTCCAGTGTAAGCAAACTACACAAGTTCCAAGGCTTTTAGTTGGTGCTGACATTTACTCTCAACAGTCAAAACGAGATTAAATCAACTGAAGCTAATTAAGATTAATTCTTACTAACTTCACCAAAAGCCAAAACAGATTTTTGGCTGTTGCCTGCTCAATGTGCTCACTGCTAGGTGGTGTTTGTAATCAGCCAAAGAGCATTTAGTAAAAGTTATTATCATAAATATTGACTTCTTCTCTTCATATTTACTTTCTAGTCATGCTGACATGACTGACATGTGACAACTATGATGAAAACTGGACACTCATGGTACCCAGAGGAGGAAGCCTGCTGACTCCGGTGATCCCCTGACTTTTCCTCCAGTGCCATCATGATGTTCACATTGTTGGCTCAACAACTGCTGGATGGATTACCATGAAGTTTGGTAATCACATTCATGTTTCCCACAAAATGAATTGTTGTTAAAGGGAGGTGCTCATGTTATTTTGAGTTGTCAAAATGTTCCTTTTTATGCATCCAAGCATCATTATTATTATTTGATTAAGTTCTGAATCAAGGACCTCCAGCAAGTAACCAGTGAAAATCAAGGCAGGCAAACTAAGAAGGCTGCAGCTGGTATGGTTGATTACAGATGGTTGGTTTGATGGTTTCATGAAGAGAAACTCTGTCAATCATATGACCTTCTCAGTCACTACATGTCAACTCAAGTGAACATCTATTGGGGGACATGGAGTGACATGCTAGACAGTGCTCTCCTCCACCTTCATCACAACACCAGATGAAGGATTATCTTCTGAAAAATGCTCTTTGTCCCTTCAGTGGACGTCCGTACACTTGCAATCAATGTCAAAGAGTGCTGAAGCTGTTCTGGAGGCTTGTGGTGGAAGTACACCTTACTAACCCACTTTATGTTGTTTTTTACTTTTATTTGTCATCCATCTGTATTTTAGGTGATGTGTTTTTGGTGAATAAATGTAGAAATAATTGTCTTTATACAGCTGACAGGACAGCTAAAATGAACACAGTAGAACTGGCAGGTTCAGAAAAGCAGGGAAAAGCAGGAAAGCTGTGACCCCACAAACAGATGCTGCACATGTCCAAACACCCCTTTGAAAAGTCATATTCCAGGTGATTGATGTTAGCTCATATGTCATCTTTAAGCACGTGTGCTTACTCAACTACTTGAACTGCTGCTAAATCATAACAAAACAGCTGGGATGAATAAGCCAGATTGTGGTCTGAAAATTCAATCATGAGAGGCTCAGTCACAAGTGTCCAAAAATAGATGATTTATGGAACATAATCATTCAAAAGAGCTAATACTGTCAGGATGATCACAGCCAACGTCACATAAAGCACCATCATCAGACAGTTCTGTCCCTGCTCACACTCAGTACGGATGAAGTGAGCCAATGCATCGTGTCACGTGCTATTTCTCTTGTTCTTGTCCTTGCACATGTCCTGCTCAGTCCGCCATGCCATCTTACACTCACTGTTGTACACGGAGAGAGTGAGTAAACCAAATTCTTCTGTTTGGCAGTGTGTGAAGAGTATGACAGTTGTTTATGCTGAATGAGCCAACAAGGCAGTGGACACAGCCAGAACAGGCTTTTTCTGCCATGTTATGTAACCAAACGATCATCTGACCAGCATGAGAGGTAGAAGCAAAGAAGAAGTTTTGATGAATTGCTATTTTCTTACAAAGCAGGCACACACACACGCACACACACACTCACACACTGTGGTACTAACTATGATTATTAGATTGACTCTTATGTGTAAAATGAGTGGAGTGGCCCATTAAGATTAGTCCTACAGGATCAAGTGATAAATATGCAATTACATCCCAATGAGCACAAATGCTCTTTTTAGCCCTGGATTCCAGTACAATGACAAAAGATATTCTTCAAACAACAAACCACAATATTTTGCTAACTGAAGGCCATGTCACCACTGAACTACTCAGGAATTTGAAAAAGTCCAATTGTTTATTGTCAGTTCATTACAGTGACAAACTGCCGTGCAGTCATTGTAAGGCACGCTGTAATGAGCCCCCCACAAAAGCAATTTCTCAAGTCTTCTCTTGAGGCTTTAACTGGAGGTTTTTGTCATGATAAGATTTGAAAAATAACAATCTTATTCTAATTTATCACAACAGGAAATGTTCATTACAAGACAAGCTGATGTGTCCCACTTAGAAAAATGTCTTTATGAAACACGTTTTAAGTAAGAATCTTGCAATGATCATGAAAAACTAAGCAGATTTTTTTTGTCATGGTGCACAAACCAAACGTCAACCCTGAGGTGATGTGCTGCTTTAAACCAAACATTTCCAGGTAACAGCTCAGACACACGCTTCCTTCCTAAATGATTCCCAAATGTTCTGTGTATTATCATGAATGCAGCACGTTACATTACACGTTCTAATTAACATGCAGTGAAATGGAAAACTCTCTTTCCTTTACTGTACAATCCCATCTAGTCAGTCCAGTGACAAGCACTCGATGACTATCGCTCTATAAAGATTAACACCAACAAATGGTATGAACTGTAATTATGCAAAATTTGGTGAAAAGTGGTGGAAACTGAGAGAGAGAGACAATAGCTGTGTCTATGGTAACTACCACAAACAGATCCCACCATGTGACTGGCCAGCCCACGAGACATGAGTCCATGGAAAAAGATCAATGTGTTCGGTCCCCGAGGACGCTGCTGTGGAATGGCTGACATGTTGCTACTGTTAGACTGCTATTAGCTGCATCATTAACTTACTCATGGGATGTTTTAGTCAGCCATTAGCTCTGCATAACTTTAAGCTCAAGTAAAGGTTTTACTGGTCTAACGGGCTGCGACTCACATGAGTTCATTTATCTAAAAATAAAGCTAATGTACTTTCAGCCAGGTTCCGTGATTATTAGTTGCACTGTATCAGCCACAGATGTCAAAGTTCTAACACAAAAAGGCTTCTATTTACTCATTCATCTGTGGGTTTCCTGTTGGCCAGACTCACAAATCCTTATAAAGCAAACTAAACTGAATAAAAACAGATTTCTAATGTAATCACACTCACAAGCCATCAACAACTTTTGAAGAGCAACCAGGTGTTTTTGGTGAACGACCAGTCATGGCAAAAACATTTAATGACTATTTACAAACTGAGGAGGTTTACATAAAAATGGATGACTCCATCTTGACCCAATTACAAACACTCCACCTATACATCTAGACTCTGTATCATCCAGATACCTGCCTGTTGGCGTGTCTTTGGGGCTGCAACTGCTGATCTACACTGATTGCTGCTTGTTTGTTTGTTTTTGATTACTGTTCAGGATTTGTTCGTCATTCTATAACAAATGGTTGCACAATGAACAAATTTGTAGTCCCTTTATTCTACACAAGACAAATATTCATGGTGAAGTGCAGAGGATGAGCTGAGTCTGACAGCCTGAGGAAAGAAGCTGCTCTTCGTTCTAGTGGTACAGCAGCAGATACTTCTGTATCGCTTGTCAGACAACAGCAGGGTGAACAGGCTGTGGCTGGTTTTGTCTTTTAGTATCCATCAGGCTCTGCACAGGCAGCTCCTGACATTACTGATACTCAGTAGACGGCTACCAATGATGTTCTGAGCAATCCTAATCACCCGTTGCAGAGTCTTCTGTCCTGGTCTGTGCACATCCCAATCTGTAATGTTTCCAACAGGGTGCATTTTATTGATCCTCTCTAAAAGTTAACAAGAACTTGGTGCGGGAATTTTGCCTTTGTATATAAGAACAAATGCATTTGTTTGCTTTTCTTTGGTTGCTTTCTTTATCAGGGTGGAGATGTGTGATGACCATGCAACCCGACGTTGACAATGAATGCAAACCGGTGAGGGTCCAGGCTGGCTGGGGTGTTTTTTTTTATTAAGTGCTGTAGAACTGGCAAAGCACTTCATGAGATTGGGAGTCCAAAGCACAATAGCTGCTTAGACACTGCAGGCTTTTTAAATACAGGGACAATGGTGTCAGTCTTGAAGCAAAAAAGTTACGTCACAAAGTCCCTCAGCTCTCATGGAGCTGTAGAGCAATATTCCAATGAGCTCAGTATGGTTTATATCATATCCTCATCACATGCTCTACCATCATGTGGATGACAAGCATAAGGAGATGATACATATTTCTATACATCAAGCGCAAACAACTGCTGCTTTTGTTTGGCCTACAGTTAAGAACTAATTTGATGCCTTCAATGCATTATGAAAGTCAGGCTATCTTCAGAAGGAATATTTATGACTTGCTTTAAAGCAAGTGAATGTTGATGAGTCTCGAAAAAACAAGCAGACCTGGAGAATTTGTTGGATAATTTTCAGATACAAATATGAATTTTGGACACATGAACTGTGTACGTACCAGCAACTGAGGGATAACTATATAAAAAAGAAATCTAAACTGATCCCATCATGGAAATGAATGGTGTAATCCAAATCATAGTCGACACATATGGCAGTAAAACAAGAATCTTTTTGAAATTATATCAAAGATTAATCACTAATGATGAACACTAAACTAAATTTAAAGAAATATGGACATAATTCTTTTTATCACACCCATCTAAAGTAAGCGGTTCTTGGACTGAGTGCGGATCATTGGATGTAGTTTGTTACATACTGTGATATGACGTCTCTAGTTCTCTGAAGAATTTGTACCAGGAAGTGATAGACATTTGGTTAATCTATGAATAGGAAGTAAAAAAAGCTATATGAGAAGTAGGGCAGGACCAGTAAGACTAATGGCTAGTAACTGTTGAGGAATCTTAGTGGAAAACTGACTTACTACAAGGTACAGGTGGGTGATATGACCTCAAATTTCAGCATTTTCACGGCTTTTTTTTTCCATTGATGATAATATATCACAGTATTAGAAAAATAAAAGGGATACCTAGTACATAGCCAGCCTTATAATGAGGAAAATAGTAGTCAGTGGATGTCATTTCAGTTCCATGAGTTTGTGCATAGCCTTCTACCTGCATGTTATTCCAGTCACAGTAAAGCACATTATTTTTATGCTAAAACATTTCTCACAGTAATGATGGTAGAATAAATGTGTTGGCAGAACGTGAAGGAAATATTGACAAAAATCTTTTTATAAATACATGAGACTCAAAATGCTAGAAATGGACCTACATACAATTCCATTACCAGGATTGCAAAAATAAATATTATTGAAAATGTATTAACACTGTTATGGATGTCCCAGTATCAACTTTTGTTGTCCAATTCCTTCACTATGAGGAAGCAGAAGATATGAAATGTATCTGGCACATTAAAATAACAGCTGTAGCTTATTAAATTTGGCACAGGTAATTTTTCATGAGCTACTTAATCCAAAAACTGCAGGGTCTAGTTTAAAAATGCTTAGTTAATCATCTTAAATTATTAATCTGATGATAATAAAAATGTAACTGGCAGAAGGGAACTACTGGAACTGATGTGACGCAACCTGCTAGACAGAAGATGTATAGCTCTGAGTTGTTGGAACAAATTACGCTGTCATTAAGTTACTCACAGAATTAAAGGTAATCAGCAACAGCTGCTATGATCTGCTGCTGTGACATTTGTCATTTTAACTGGTCAAAGTGACGGTCAGTGCTGGCAAAAACAATAAACTGCTCCCTGAATGTTCTTATTTTAGAGCAGCAGAGAAAAATAAATGCATAAATAACAGATTTGTTAACATTGAAATGAATTTTTGTACGTTGCCAATACAGTTGTCAGGACCCACTCATCGATGCATCCAAATAATCGTTCACTTTAACACACACTCTAATTTCCACTCACATAAGCAGCACAATTCATGCACTGAGCTCAGCTGTTGAGTAGAACTTGAAGAGCAGCGCTGTACCACGTGTAGGCTGACGTGGACAAAACACAGTGGAGAAACAAAGGACTGGTTTTTACTGGCTTTATTTTAGCTGATACAAACTCATTAAATTTGCCTGGGTCTGGCCCAGTACTGGTCCTAAAGATCAGCTCAGGACAGTCCTAGTTACTGTTATTATCTACTATAATGATTCAAATCTTTCAAATGATTACTCAATTGTCTAAGCTGTTGTCATTTTTTAATGATTCATTTTGTCCGTTAACTTATCTTCTAATGACTTCAGTATTAATCCAATGTGGACTTGTTTTATGAGAAGGCTCATGATCATGCTGAACGTCCTCACTGACACATACGTAGATGAAAGCGCAGCTCACACACGGACAGCAGCAGAGCACCGTGGTCTCTTTGATGTGGCTCTGGGCTCATCCATCTTTATTATCCTGACCTACATCCAGCTCTTGGCTTGTTGATACTGCATTACATCACCTCAGCCCCCTCCAAAGCCCGGCACAACACAAGAATGGAAAAAAAGGAAGTGGACTGGCCCTCTGCAACATGTCCTCATGGAACGTTTGCGATGCCCTGTCATGCAGGAGGAGCAGCTTTCAGAGTGTCCACTACAGCGTCCTCACCTCCATGACTTCAGTGAACACAGAGTGGTGAGGGAGGATGGAAGATAAGCAGGAAATGACAGAAATGACACTGACAGAGGAGACCAGTTTGGTTGTTTGCTTAGTCTGCTCACGACAGCCAGCGAGCTCTCAAATATTTTTTGTCCAGCCTAGTCTAAATACAATCGATCAGCTGTCAGTACAAAAACCTCATGTAACTAACTCAACCTGCAGGAAGCTGTGGGTGATCATTTATCATTCTGATACCATCTAAACACTATGGTCACATATTACGTGTCATTTATCTCTGCTTTATCTTCTTTACAAAGGGCAAGTCAGGCAAGCTAATAAGCTAAGCTAATGATACAGCTTTTCACAGAGTATATAGTATCATAATCTGTCATCTAGAGACATTGTTGGTGAGTGCTTTATCTCCAGACTCAAACAGTCAACTCTTGGTCATTTCACATAATCCCTGTCCAGCCGAACTGTGGAGTACCTCAAGGCTCTGCTCTAGGTCCCCTTCTATTAATGCTACATGCCAAAAAAATACATAGTCATAACTTTGACCGCTATGCTGATGACCCACAACTTTGTGTATCTGTAAAATTGGGAACATGAATGAAAGCTGAAGTGTAAAACTACAGGTTGTAGTTTCATGCTCTGGACTATTTCTTGGTCAGATGCAGTGACTTCCTTCTCATCATCACTATGTGGCAGACATAGGCAGACATTCCAGTAACTCACAACACCAATAGCATATTACATATAAACAATAAAATCAATCTTTATGCTAAATTAAGCTGATCAAAGATTTACTGTCTGGAAACCATTCATTTTGTTCTTCTGACATGTAAAACAAATAATAACATTTGATTAAATGTTTCTGATAAAAAGAGGCTCTGACACGTGTGTCTTACCTGCCAGGTCTTCTTTAGAGGAAGCGATGCGAGGGGAACTGTTGCCAGGTTCAATCTTCAGAGACAGCCTGCAACACATATGGTTTCCATCAGACACACCAGCCCACTGCTGCTCTCTGATCAGCTGATACTCACTACTGTCCAGACAGACATGCATTGCACACTCACTGCTGTGATATAAATCCCAGTGGTTTAATAACAGAGTTAATCAGTCGGACACTGATGCAGACAGTATGGATCTAACAGTCTGTCCATATAAAGTCAATTAGAGAACTTTTTATCATGGCTTCAACTTATTACCGAGACAATCCAATAAAAATCAGAGGCAGCCTACAGGATGTCTAACTGAACATTACTCAACTGAGCAGTGAGGCTTCACACTGTTTTCATTATCTGTTGATGTAAAAAGTGGGTTGAGACAAAGGAACACATGGTTTAGTCTCTTGGATCTAAGAGATACACAGTTATAGTTCATAAGTATGTAGTGTGCCGCATGCTTACAGTTTAAGGATAGAATTAACTTCGGCTGGATTTGCATAAAAATTACTGGAAGCTTCTAATGGCCTGTCGACACAGGAGGCGTTTCAGTCTCCATATGATGGTCTGACAAGCAGAGCAACAGCTCACGTTTCACTCACACTACACACACCTAAGCATGAGCCAGAGTCTATTTTCATGCTACAAATCTGTTTTCTTCCTTTTTATTCACTTAACCACAGTGATTGTGTGTTGGACTCCGACCTACACTGAATACTAGGCCTACACACGTTGTGTGTAGATGCAGCATGTGGAGACATTATGGAGGTGATGACAGAATTGATTTGAATAAGGAGCCGTAGTATCATAGGTCATACTGGATACTTTACTTACATTTGGTTAAAGATCATGGATTATCATTTGGACATCACAGATTAACAATTTGGGGATTTATGGTGGCCCCAGTTAGTTGACTGTACAATGGCTGTGCACACATGGTTATTCCTACTTTCCACTTTTAAGATTTAAGAATCTATCATTATGTGCTCTTTAGATATAATTTCTCCTAACCCTCAAGAAAAAAGCTGGTTCTTTCTTCACCTGAATCAGCAAAAGCATTTGTTTAGACATGGACACCATCAGAACTTTTACATGTTTAAGGACTAACACCGGTGGTGTAAGATGCATGTAAAACACCAACGCATAGTGTTTTCTCTGTAAACAGCCACTCCAGCAGCAATCTGATGTGCATCATTACGATTTGATGCATGACATCACATCAGGACACTCCACTGTCCTGTTTACAGTATCAGCATCAGTGCATGTCAGCTCTCTAAATAGCAGACATTTGATTACATTTCCTCCCCACATGCCTCTTAGCATCTTGGAAACATGTAGAAAGCAAGTGTTCTTACTTTAATATGTTATTCCTCAAACTAGCAGTTCTTCTTCTGACCGTATGCCACGTCCAGTGTGTGCTGCCATGCTTTGTGTGGTGTGTGTGTGTGTGTGTGTGTGTGTGTGTGTGTGTGCGTGTAGTACTTTATGATGGATTAATACACAGTGTAATTAAATACATTTGTAAACACTGGACCATCTGTCATGCAGTTATGATATTTTTTTACAGGCTACAACTCCTCTGTGTTGTAAACTGAGTTTGGACTTCAAACTCTCACGTCTGTGAGTTTGCGCTCTGTCTCGAGAAAGGCACTGAGTCTCTCTTACTGCCTGCACATGCTCCTTTTGGTCGACCAGCACATGAATAGTCCCAGTAAATTCTGTTCCGTGGAGAATGGGATTCTGCCACTCATCACCACATTTGGAAAGTATTTATTGAAACACTGTGGGTGGAAGAAACTGTGGGTAAAATAGTCATTAATTAGTGAGAGAGGGTTTGGTTGTGTTCATGAATGACTGTTTCAATGCTGCTCCAGAGAGAAATGGAAGGAGAGTGCCACGCAAACTTCAAATGGTCTGTCATGTGTAATGTCGACAAAGCATCAATCAGCCTGGTTTCATCTGAGCATAATGACAACATGTGTGACCATCTCACCATCTCACCTCAACACGATAAACATTTTCCAGAGCAGCATTTACTGTCTAAACTGATTAATATTGGACACTGACTGTCTAAATGCATTTACACTGCTATGGACTGGTGACCTGTGGTCTCTGTGGACCAACATTTAAGATCTTACTTAGTTTAGCAGACTTTATGTTTGCTCACTGCTTGATTTGCTGTGGGTGTGCAAGAAATAGTGCTAATTTTGTTAACAATACAAAACTGTGATGAAATATGTTGATCAACTCTTTTCAGATGATGAAGATGAGACTTTGACAAATGAAACTGACTTCATTAAACACTAACTGTGACTAAATCTCTATGTAACATCATTGAATATGATATATATATGAATATCATAAGAGACAGAATAAAATTTCTCTTTGTTTTTGTTGATGAATTAAGAGTAGATGACATTACCCAGACTTTTTTTTTTTTTTGGAAAAACTGTAAATGTATTATATTATTAGTATTGTATTAAAGTATGTGCTGTCCATGCAATGTGTTCCCACTGTTGGATTTTTAGCTCTATGGATAGTAATGTCAGTCTGTCTGCTGGTCCACACCGAAACATCTCAACAATGGATTGCCATGAAATGTGTTATCCATGGTAGCCAGAGGATGAATCCTAATGACCTCTGGCTTTAACTCTAGTGCTACCATGAGGTTGATATTTGTGACTTTGAGTGAAATGTCTCAACAACTAATGGATGGATTGCCTTGAAATGGTAGACTCATGTTTCCCGCAAGATACAATGAAATAACTTTGGTGAAAGATGCTCCTCATAACTACCTGAGAATCATCTCATTTTTAAATGAGCAGTAATCCAATGATTGCTGTCCATACATCCATGGATACACTGCAGACAGAAACTGCTAATGGCTAATTCTTAATACTTTTAATGGTGCCAATTTGACAGAATGTAAACAATTATAGACCAATGGGACTCAAGTTGCAGGCCAAAACTAATTCACTTAATCCAAAGCAACGTGATCCTTCTTGTTTACATCCCCCAGAGGCCCCGAATTCCACATATCATAGGAACTGTAGTTCCACAACGTAGTGCACAATCATCTCCAAAAGAGAAGTCATCATAGAATAATAATCATAGAAAACTTTTTCACGTGCAGCATCAATATTTCTTGACATTACTAAGGCTCAGAGTTTACCATCAATGCTGCTGTTACACTATCCGTACATACAGAGACGGATGGGAGGGGTCCCAGTTGTCTTGATTTTGTCTGAGGGGGGCCAACAGAGTGGTTTATTGTTGTTTATTGTTGAGTTTTTACACTATTTAAAAACCACCATAGTTTTCCTGCATGCTTGAAAAAGCAGGGGTGACCAGAGATGTATTCAGTTGGTTGCAATCTGCAACCCCATCACTACATGTGACTAAATGCTACACATGGGTCCTTGACGGGTTTTGATCTTATTGATGAAGACCTATTTTTTCCATTTCATCATGTCTAACAATGGAAAACAGATCACAATTAACTGCTTTCAACTGGTGCCTCCATCATTTTGTACGTAGTCAGCTGACCCCGGAGTGACTCTTGATTTAACACATTATCGACTGACAGAGCTGACGGCAGGCTCTGGGGACCCGCCTACACACACGCTCTGCAGAAGAGCTCCTCTCACATTTCAGCTTACATTCAAATGCACGGGTCTGGAATGTGTATTTCCTCTGTGACAAATGTCAGTGTGTGCAGGTTAATGGTGCCCTCTGAAAGGCTCTGCTCATTCTACAGCTCCACATGGATTGTTTGTCTTTCTCCAGTACTTGCTCATTTTAGACTGCTGTAGCAAACATTTTGACAGACATTTTAGCAAAGTGGGTCTGTCAGGCTCTCGCAGAAGGAGAGTACACAGACCTGAATATTGTTAGTGGCTGTGCATCAGCAACATTCTTCCTAAAAGTTAATGTAAATGTTTTTAAAATGAAGGCCCTTATTACACTGGAAAGAGAGGAATTGGTTGACATCTATTTTTAGATTTAACAAATAAAGCTGCACTAGCACACACAAACAGCAACTACCTGGTGAACATCATGGAGCATTTAGTGGTTACAGAGCCAGTTATTCTCCTCAGGAGACAGCTAAAAGGAGAGGAAATGTTGGACATAGATTCATCAGGGGTCCACAAACACCACTCCAAATAAATGCCAATGTTGTTCTGTGTCTGTGTCTGGACGTATATTAACTAACATGTTGCCTTAACTTCATAAGGTGATAATATATCAGTGTTGTGTTTACAGCCTGTTCTGCTACCCTCACTCTGTTTTTCTTTCACATTTTGTACTGGATTGTCGTATCACCTCTTGAGCACAAGCAATAATGTCTCAAGATATTACAAGCACCTTGGTGAAAACAGCTCGTAGAAAGTGAGGTGAGCTGGGGACAATTTGTTGGCCAATATCTTCATTAACTTTTCTGGAAACCCTCTTACTGTGTTATTTCTGCTGAAGCTCTCTGAATTAGATCAAAACTTATAATAATAACAATGATAACAATAACAATAACAATAATAATAATAATAAAAAAACAAATGTATTCCCACTAGAATTACAGATCTACTGCATGTACTGGCTTGTGTTGCGTTTCATCTGGTATTGATACTGATTTACTGCTTCATGCAGCACAGACTCACATAGTGCTTCCAACTTGAATGTCAGAACACCAAAGAACTCCACAGATAAAACTAAATAAAACGGACCACAAGATAATTAAAGCAGTAAAAAAGTATATATATTTCCTTTACACCAAATGATCTTTATTCTTAATTCCACAACTCTTCCTAAATGTTTGGGGGTTTTTTTCTTGTGAAATGCAGGATACTTTCAGCTCCTCTGGTCTTGTGTCTGGCACTGTTTGTACATACTTTATATGTATTTTCTTGTACGGTAAAGGCCCATCTGTATCATCTGCATCCATTCAGCATGTCGAGAAGACTGACTAAATAATTATTCGATGTTAGCCATTCAAAACCAAGCGACATTGGAGCAGTAAAACCCCTGTCAGTACTGAGCTGAGTATGGGTGTGATTCACTACATATAAACTCTTCAGTTTGAGAGGAAGAATGTGTCATTTCTGCTTTCAAAAGTTACATAACCTAGCTTCAAGTCTGCCAATACAGACCCAACCATGGAGTTATTTCATAATTGCAGTTATTATCCAAATGGAAATCTCCTAATTATGACTCATTAATAAGTTTGATGTACTATTTGAACATACTTTATATCCCACCCAAAACTAATCTGAAAAAGGTGAGACTAAGAAATAAACAGTCCAAAAACAACCAGAGCCTTGAAATGACGTCCTACCCCGAAAATCAAGTGCTAAATCCAAACTATGTCAAACTGTGGCAGACAACCAAGCTTATTTCCAAGCACAAGATCGGACACAGTGCCTGAGAAAGTCATCAGTGCCTGCTGGATGTAGGAACTCCCTGTGGAGAAAGATAAAACCAGCTGCCTGTCGTTTTCCATCCTGCTTCCTGTTCATTGACCCCCGTCAATTTCACGCCCACCTCCATGTTTCTGTGTGCTAGACAAAAACTCATGTTGTGACCAAAAGGGACAGAGTCTTCACTCAATGTCTTGATGTGGCCATCAGAGGGTTACAGGAGTGTCCAGAATAGAGCGAGTTCATCCTCTGGGGGAATGAACGTCTGCACAAGAGTTCGTGACTGTGAAAGTGTGTGAGCACTAGCAGGAAACTTACTTGAAGTTGTCATCCTCTACAAACTTCTGGAGTTCCTCTATGTAACGAACTGACAACAGATACTTCTGGACATGTGGCAGGGTCACCAAGTAATCTGAGGAAAAAAAACGGTTGGAAACAGTCACTTTACAGAAGACAAGTAATCTGACACTCCGCAAATAGAATGTTCAGGATTTCCTGTGAATCAAGTTGACTAAAGGAAACACAGAAATAAAGCAGGAAAAAAAAAAAAAAAAGTATTTATGCACTTAGACATTGACCTAGTGATGATAGCTCTGAACACACTAAAAAGGAGAGCTGAAACACCCAAAACCAAATCTTTATTTTAACATTTTCTGTGTTCAGACTAGAGGAGAATAACACACAGACATTTTGGCTATACCTTCCTCTGTGTGCAGTTTTATGGTTTGTTCTAGATGTACCAAATCAAATATAATAAAAGTAATATCAAATACCATGAGTACTACAGGCAGCAGGCAGGTACTATACTGTTTCCACTGGATAACGTAGATGTTGTTTCTTGTTTCTTACCATAGTTGCATGACATCTGCAGGTCAGAGATGACCCTCAGAAGGTTGTTCATCTGATTGGTCCGCTGCTCTGTCTCGATGATACTGTCAGATGCAGGATAGGCTGAGTCAATGTAGATCATGTCCAACAGGTAGATCCCTGGAGCAGACAATACAAAACAAAATTCTTACTTTAGACAGATGGCAGTTCTGATGGCAAGAGGAGTGATTCAAATGAAAACATACCCATTCATTTAAAGATTTAAATCCAAACAAGTCTTGGATTCAAGATTTGTTTCGGCCTTCATGAAAGCTTTTATGAAAAATTGATGACCATGGGTAGTAAACATTAAGGTGCTTGTATGAGATAACTTGTGTGCAGAGCTGACATTTGAATGCTGTTTATTGACTATAGCTCAGCATTCAATACCATTGTGCCATCAAGCTCAGGGGCCTAGGGCTCAACACCGCCTTATGTGGTTGGAGCCTGACTTTCCTGACGGACAGACCCCAGGCTGTTTTGACAGGCACCTCCACATCTCTGACTGTCAACACCGGCACCCTGCAGGGCTTCATGCTCAGACCTCTAACATACAGCTCCGACCTCACTGTCAAGTTCGTTGACAACATGACTGTCATCAGCTGAGTTGGACTACAGAGAAGAGGTCAGAGCCCTGACATTTTCGTGCCAGGACAACAACCTCGATCTAAACATCAGAAAAACAAAGGAGCTGATTGTGGACTACAGGAAGCAACAGACAGAAGGACACGCCCCATCACCATCAATGGGGCCATGGTGGACGGAGGCAGCAGATGTGTCAAATAGGACTAGCATTCTGTTTTATTGATATTTACATGGTGTTCCAGCTTTTTTGGAATCGGAGCGGTCGTACATTACTGCACATCCTGTCCACATTACAGGTTATCCATTTTATCACTACTGTATACAAGTCTACCACAGTATTACATTTTATACCTATATTTTAACTTGTGCACTATTTTCTGTCTTATGTCTGAGATCCTCCATTTTGTTTACTTGCATGAATTGTGTCATTCTCTGGGGAGCATGAATAGGTTCCTCTTGGCAAGTATTGGATGGACAAACTTATTATGCACCGGAGCTTGTTGGAAAAAAGCCAGTATACATTTAATTGATCAGTTATTAATGAATGGACATAGTGAGGATTTTACTAACAGAAGGTATGCACATTATTTTTAATGTACATCTCTAACATGCTTTTATTTCTTTGGTTTTGGATACTAGGACATTTTTTGTGCTTGGACAAGCCAAAGAATGTCTTTGAATATTAAAAAAAGAATTAAAATAAGTAAAAATTTTATTCAAGTGGAAAGGCTGCATGTCTGACTGCTGTCATCTATTACGACGAACAAGAAGAAAAAACACAGAGCACAAAAGTGTCAAAAATAACCTGGAAAACATCTGTTCAGTCACCAACTTTTCCGACAATTTGTCTGAACGACTCTGTCCTAACTGTTATTAAATACCAGAGTGGAAACTCAACCGTCAGCCTCAACGCTGTTTGCAGTATTTGATGCAATGTACATTTTGAAAAGACATATGTATACAAAATACGGTATATGCACATGGCCCACAGACATTGATATACTCTATCCAGATGTTGCACACCATTTTCCGCATCATTTTGTAAAATCTCCAACATCATTTCAACCAGGAATGTGTCCCATTGTTTAAAAAGCAAATTAGTACTGTTCCTCAAGCAGCTGAGACAGGTCTTACAAAACAGCCCCAAATTAAAACCTGACTGATATGCGAGCTGAAACGCCAGCAATACTGATACTTCTGCACTGAATCTAATAACTGATGACATTGTTGCGGCTAATGTCTTAACATCCGACATTTTCCAAACTAAATAAATATTCAGAGTTGCTCAAGAAATTAAGTAAACTTTTGGAACCATTGCTGGACACCATGTTTTTCAGTGAAAAACACACCAATTAAACTCTATTAGGGTTGGCTGCATAGAGCAAAATGGCCCACCACATTCAATGATAGAAGACAGAACTCTGTGAGATTTCATGACTGATTCTCTAAAATGTAAACTTTTTAAAGAACAATAAATAAACAAAAAAACAATTTTACGGAATTAATTTACTACTTTCACACAGCTCCTCTACTAGGTAGTCTGAACATCTTCATATATGTACATTTACAGTATGTGTCTGCATTGGCATGATCACAAATCTGGTTTTCCCACCCTACATGCAAATCAGGGACAGCTCCACTCCAGCCGAGAGGCTGCTCATAAAGTTAGAAAAGAGAGGAGAAAAGATGCTTGAAGTGGGATGCACTGACACCTTTTCAACATCTGGCTGGAACCAGGAGCAGGTTTGAACAATCAAATCCAAACTGGGATGCATTTACACTGCAAATCAAATCCACTAAAGATGCATGAAGTGGTGAAAACTGGATTAAAAATGGGATTTAATTCTATCCTGTAGTTGCCTTCTTGTGCTTCATCATTTATAACTGATAGTTTTTGTTCATGTTGTTTGAGCGTTATGAGAAAGCTTCCTACAGTGGCAGATATACTGTATATATGTAAGCGTGTTTATCAGTCATGTTGTTGTATCTTTTAATGTGCAAACAAATCACTTATCTGTCACATCAGCAGTGCAAAGCTTTGCCTGCCTGCCTGCACTGCCTGACTTCTGCTAGGTCACTAACAGTCAGTGTTTGGTGGTGTTTAATGTTTGACTGACTGCTTCATTTCCATTCTCTTCAACTTTTAGCAGTATTTTGTTGAAGTATAATGAGTGAGCACCCAATGAAGGTTTTTGCCCACATTTTATATCTATGCCAGCACAATGCTGGAAGCTTTGTTTACAAGTAACAAATCTTCTCTCTGATGTTCACGACATCAATTTGTGGTCACACAAAAAAAGCCGACAGTGTCCTTACTTGAATCCTAAACAAAAAACTGTAAAACCAAGACAGGCAAATAACAGCTAATTTTGGTTTCCTAGTAACTTTAATACCCATTTATAATAAATAGTGACGTTATACAACAGTGGGTGAGTTCTGTTCATGGTGGCTGGGAAAACCCACCACAGGACAAGCTGAAAAAACACAAACAGATGGAGAAGACACTGGCAAAACTACACACACTGCATTTAGAATTCCAATCCAAATACAAGAATAAATAAGTACACATTAAAAAAATATGGAAAACAATTCATGTGTATTGATCAAATTTGTATTTTTATCATGGACCTGCATACAAGACCTAAATACTGGCAGTTTATATAGAGCTATACAGTTATCCTTGAAGAATTGTGTTCATACTATACATAACATGATATATTGACTATATCTGGAGATTTCAGAGATGAAAGCATGTGTCACTGTGGTTTATTAAGGAAGTCACAAAAGCACACACATGGATAAGGCCATGAAAGGTTGTAGGAGAGGAGTCCATCTCACCATCACCACACTGAGCTAACACTGATGTGAGGCCACTGGCAGCAGTGAGGTAGTATGAAACCTTCTGACTGTTCTGCTCAATTAGGCTTTAAGGACTACACTGAAAACCCTGAACTAATAACTCACAGCTGCAGCTGAAGACACGACTGTGGCAAGTTAGTAGACTGATTAGTAGACATGAATAGATTCCATCCATGTTTTCTTTTTTTTGTGCAGACTCGGATGTAGGTTACAATGAAAACTGGCACGATTCCTGCCATCATTAACAGTTTACTGGATGTAGCTCCATTCCCTTAACTGTTAAACAGACACTTTCTTGACCTCTTTGTTCTCAAAAGCTTTTGTTCTATCAGTGACTCATATGGTATATACTGTGGAGACTTTGACGGGATTTAATAAAAGGTATTAAGTGCAATTCTTGGCGAAATGGAAGTGAATACAATATTGACATGTTTGATTCAAGTGAATCATTTCCAGTGAGAAACATGCTGTCTTCACTTAGAGACTATTTTTACAGAGGACTGATACAGAGCTTTGTCTAGAACATAAATAGTATCTCTCAGCTGAGGTTTCTAGTAGGTTATTGAGCTTGAGCATTGTGCTCCTTTTGATGGTGTTGACCATCAAATGAATAGATTCTCATTGTCTGCTACTCGTTGGGAATCTCCTCCATCTGCGTGCGTGCAGTGTGATCAATGGAGAGCAGATGTGGAGGCTCTATAGAACCACATCTCCAGCACAGGGAACACGCTATTATACTTGTAGATCATGTTTATGACAATGCACCAAAAAGCAGCAGGCACTACACATGGGCCCTCCAGGCCAATGGAAACCAGGAAAAATAGGCCTCCATGGCTCCTTGTAACATTCACCGAGGGTTTTTACTGTGCACAAGGCTACTATAACTTGAAGTTACTTTCAATGAACATTTAACAGGAGGTAAGAGATGTAGGAATCTTAAAAGGGGAGTCTGTAAGGCTTGAGATCACAGAGTTTCCCTGGTAAAGTACCCATTACCTCAGTTTTCCTTAAGGCTGCTGCTGTCTCATGTGGTGGTTACCATGCACCAAAGCACCTATATCAAGTATCCATACTTGCATCATTATTTCAGAGTAGGACCACCACATGCATCTTGAAGTTTGAACATTTTGGTTTACCCAGCTGCATGTCAATCATCAGCTGCTGTTGGTGGGTGAGGTCACTGCTCATTAAACCACAATGTAAAACACACATAAAGGATACAAGGAATAAATATGACACTGTTGAAGCCATCACATCTGGGTTGTATGTGGAATTAAATGGGTTGCGCTGACATTTGCCAGTGTCTTCTAACTTCTGACTTACTCTTATTTACTACATTTTTCAACACTGATTGTTAACCTGTACATGAGCCAGCTCACGAAGACTGAATTAAAAATGGATTGGCTCCTGCTCCACCGCCAATCCTGAGAGTCAAACACTGTGCTCTCACTCAACATAATCATGACTTGATAAAATCCTAACTCTTGTCAAATCCTCATACTGTACTGTATGTTTGCTTCTGCAGCATTAGACTCTCCAAGGACAAACAACTCATGTAATCTTGAAGGTAGTTTGGTAGCGTTCATTCATTCATTCATCTTCTATACCCGCATGTCCCTTTCGGGGTCGCGGGGGGCTGGAGCCTATCCCAGCTATCCCAGCCGATCGCAGGGCAACATAGACAGACACACAGACAGACAACCATTCACACTCACACTCACACCTATGGACAATTTAGAGTCACATTTAGAGTCAGATCGGGATCGAACCAGCAACCTCCTTGCTGTGAGGCACGCGCACTACCTGCTGCGCCACCGTGCCGCCCTGGTAGCGTTCAATACTGGTTAATATGATACCACCCCATGTATCATTCTAGCTCTTTTAACAATATTCTCAAAGCAGCCTGAATACAAATTACTCTGTTCCTTAACATCCACGCTTCGTCTTTTGAACCACAAACAAAGGTTAACTGGGATTTAGCATGAAACGGGGAGCAAAAGGTCATTTGTGCATGCACTGATATCCAGACCTGAGACCAGACGGGTTTTTTTCTGGAAACATTTTGTGGATACGTCAACTGTGTGGTTGAGATAGGATGTGGAAAATGGGGGTAGACAGCATTTTATAGGGCTTTGGAAAAGACCAGAGGGCACAGGTGGACATCCTGGGGAATGTGCATTCATAAAAGTTACAGGACTCCAATAAACTGAAGAGCTCACCCACTCGGCACCTGTGTAGACTGTTGCAGTACAGCAAATTTTGACGTACAGGGTTAAACAGATGTATTCACTAATGTCATCAGTTCATTTCACTGAAGAGAAAACAAAATATAGCGAAAAACTGAGTAAAATGATGTTTCTGTACAAAAAAAATCTTAAAATTTGAAGACCATGAGAATACCACAAGATGAATGCATCTATGTAGCTTCAGTAAGAGGAAAATTCTGGTTTCCTGAGAATATTACCGATCTGTGTTTGTGGCAGTTTTCAGGTCATTAAGGACATTAAACACAAATAGTTTGTGGTACTGTCACAACATATTCAGAAAGAATGTAATATATGCAGTATTGTTATTTTCAGAATACCAAGAATACCAAGTCTGCATGTCAAACTTCTGACTACACTGCCTATATGTCCTCTGGTTTTCAACACATGGGTAGAAGATGGTGTCAGTGTTCAAAGGATGGAAGCACCATCTTAACTTCAAAACATGTTGCTAGTGTACAATATGTTTGAGATTTTCATAGATTTTACTCATACAGTATTTTACTTTATATCATTTTCTTGTGGGATAAAGTTTGGATGTAGCTATAATGCGTCGGCTGATGATACAGTGAATGTAACGCTGCAATGTAGTGAGTCAGTTAGTGGCAGGGTCCATCTTGAGCCCTCTTTTTAAGCCTAAACTTAGATGACATCATAATAATGGATATAAATATTCTATTTATGTATCTACAAATGTATCTGTAGTTCCTGTTTGAACAGTTACCATGGCTGTGGATGGATTACTTGCTGAGAGAAAAAGTCTGAACTTGATTGTGCTGAAGCTTTAAGGAGTGCCGTCTTTATAAGATTTTTATGGACATTCATCTTCAAAAATCATCAGAGAACCAATTGTCACTGGAAGGAAGAAGTTCTGCTGATTCCAGCATTGTGTTAGATCACTCACATCACTGAATTTTAAAAGAAGAGTTTCTCACACACTAGATGATGTCAAGTCTGGATTCAGTACAGCTCCTCGTTCTGCTGTCCATGATTGATGTCTCAGCTGAACGTGATAGACGAGCCAGATGTAATTTTCTATTGCATATTCTGATTATCATAGATACTCATAAGTCTCTTTCAGACATGTCTCCAATCTGATGGCAATTTCACAGAGTCAGTCTCATGCCTCAATAAGCACCCTGGTCACGGGAATGATGCAATGGCAAGAAGTATAAGGGAAAAAAAAGGAGGCTGAAGATCCTGTCTGCTCTGGTCATTCTTATATAGTGTATTTGTATTGTCAGTCCAGTCAAGTGTATTGTTCAGGTGAACACCCAGGCACCTGTAAATGGTAAATGGAATGTATGTATATAGCACTTTTCTAGTCTTGACAACCACTCAAAGCCCTTTTAGCACACGTCAGCAGTCACCCACTCACACATATTCATACACTAGTGGCTAAATGCCACCTGCTTCAGAGCAGTAACCATTCACAAGCACACACACACAATTTGGGAGTCTTCAGTATCTTGCCCAAGGACACTTCAAAATGTAGACTGCAGGGACCAGGAACTGAACCACCAACTTTCTGATGGTTACCACTCCACCTACTGAGCCTCAGCCCTTCTTTTTTTCCTTGTGTGCCTTTGGTCAGGAGTAATCAAGGGTTTGTTGTTGGAAAAACACCATACTGTCTTGGTGGATACAGCATTTTCCACACAGAAGCTGATACAGTCCATGTGGGACTGTCAGTGTCCTCCCGACGAGTATCACAAAGCACTTCCCACACAGTTGTATCAAAACAGTCCTTCACAGCCTCCTCAGCGTCCTTGGACCATCTATTCACTGTGCGAGTGACGGCTGGGTGCCTGTGTATGAGAGGTTTGTACAGAGGCAGGAGGTGCACCAGGTTGTGATCATATCTTCCCAGAGGAAGGAGAGGTGATGAGTTATATGTCTCTTTGGTGCTGGCATAAAATAAATCCAGTATTTTACTGTTTCTGGTGTAGCGTGTAACATGTTGAGTGAATGTGGGCAGAGTGGAGGACAGAGAGTAGTGATGAGGCTGGCTAAGTGAATAACGAATGAGGAATATGTTCCTCTAAGGAAAGGGTGTCATGACAGCTCAGACTGTAAAACAGCATGAATGACTTAATGGTAACCATAATTGTCTGCTGATATGATAATATTATTCTTGAAATTCCAGCAGCCCTTCGTCTTTTGCAAGAGTAAGAACACAGCCCTGCCCTTAAGCAAACAGAGAAGGAATAAATGAGGCGACACCACACACGACCACAAACGAGACCAAAACCGTAACCTTACTGCCTGATGTCTTCAGTTCCGATGGCACTACCATCCTTGAAAATACTCCAGCTTTTTTGATGTAATTATTGGCCGAAAGTCCACTATCATTATTACATGATTACTGTTCCATTATCAGAATAATTGCTTTTTTCCACTCATTCGAGAATAACATTTTGGCAAACAATATACTGTTGATCTCTAAACGTGCTCAACAGGGGCTAAATGACACGAATGTGCATTATCATATGGCAACTGCGAGTGTGTAAACTCCAGCTGGAGGAGTGCCAGGTCAAGGACATCATCTTCAGATTTGGGGAAAATGATATCTAATAGAATCCTGACAGCTAATTCACTAGTCCTATTCCAGTAGAGAGAGCAGAATATACTAAATCACACTACGTTAACTAAGACAAAGCGAAGCACAAATGCCTCGGTATGTTAAAATCCTCATGATTCAAACAACTGAGGTAAACACAATCTGGATAAAAGTTTCTGCTTTCTTCTTACACCTCCAAAAGGATATGATCCATGCAAACACACACAAACACACACACACTAAGCTTCTGCCAGTTTACGAACCTGCCAATGCAGCTCTGAATTCAATCCATTTATCTCCCTGCTACACTCTGGCTGCTCTGTTCTCATTGTGCAATGACGGAGACCCAACCATAACATGACAGATGTGGTGATCTAACAAATGCCAGAATGATGCCTTTCACAAACATTTCTTAAAAGTGATGCGGACACCAAAAATACAGGCTTCACTAACAAGTGTCCATAATTTTTATGCGTGTGTGCGGACATGTGGATGTATGCTATTTTGTGGATCTTAAAGGAAAAATACTTATTATGGCATTCCTTAGCCTCCACAAACCAAGATCCAACAGAGCACATTACATCACAGCTTTTGAAATTATGCAACATGTTTGGAAATGTCATTGTGTTTTATGCCCTGAGACCATGAATACATCTTGTGTACTGAGGAATTCTAACTTGCCATTCACATGAGAGACTGCTAAGTAAGAAACAAAGGCAAAAAGACTAATACAGTGTACACTATAGCCAGGTACAAAAAAATCATCATTAGTAAGAGTAGTGCAAAGTGAAAACGTTAGGAACGTTTTACTTGTAATGTCTGACCATAACTGTTGTTTCAGATGTGTAAAAATAAATATTGGGGAACAGTCAATTGGTTGGGGACTATTTTCAGCAGTGGATTAATCTACATTTGGTGCCCTACTGAGTATTTGGGTGTGTTCATGGTAATGAAGGAACATGTCAGCCAGTGTAACAATGTGGCTCATTAATGGGTTTCTAATAGTTTCTGGACAACAATGGAGCTCTATGGCACAGAGAAATAAGATATATCAGGCTTTGGACACACACACATTACTTTTTAGTAGATACATTCATTGTTGGTTTGGGTCTGCACATGGGATTTTCTGGCAAGAAAAATACAGAAATGGAATAGAAAGATAGAGTTTCAAGGAGGTAGTGTACAAGTAGTGAAGAGGCTTGATGGGGATGTTTCAAGCAGGAAAAAAATGATCATTTTGATCACTTTTATGTCATTGTAGCTTCGGCTTTGACAGACATTTTAGGCATCTTACTGTTTTTTAGGGTGCAACAAGTTAAGCATGTCACCAGAAAATCAACCACAAATGTGATAAAAGCTCCTGCTTAAACAGAATCATGCATCCTGATTTGCTGTGCCATCTCAGTACAGACAGAGTGGAGCAGCTCAATGCATCAAACTAAATGCAGAAAGACACACCAGAGGAGGTGAGGAAAGCACGAACTTTTACTCAATTTCCTTTGAATTTTGTGTGTTCACGCAATTTGGTGCTAAATTAGAAAAATAGAGAGTATCAGCAGACTCATCCTTTAAACACAGAGGTGGCAGATCAGCAAAGGCTGTATTTATCTGGTGCTTTCTGGTTCACAGCCACGCCACCAGTTTGTGGGAGGTCCAGTGAGTCTTGTTGCTATGGATACATTTAACCCTATTATCTTCACGTCTTATTGTGGTTAATTACTACATTACGTTTTCCACATTTATCTCATGTTTCTCTGAATATGCACGCCTTTCTTTAACATCTAGCTTTCATTTAGCAAAGTGTCTTGATTAATGCGAGGCACTATGTAGAAAGGTAGAATTCAAATGTAACGGTAAAGTAAGGATAAGAAGGAGTGAAATGCAATTTGTAGAAATGCTTTTTATCTTAGAATATTCTGCCATTTACTTAGTTATTTTGTTACAGAACAACAAGCAAGAATTGATAAAAGGCCAACATTTTTTTATATTCCACCATACTTTTTTTCTACTATCACATACTCATGTATTGCAGGTGAAATGTGTAAATACATGTAAATGCATGCACACACATCTAATCCTTAAAGCAAAGTCTTAACCTCCCTAATGTCCTCACTTTCAAAGAATGTCCTCAGTCGGTTGGTCAAAAACTTCTCACTATGGAGCAAGTACGCGCACACACACGCACACACACACACACTCATTAGTGTTGAAATTCTTGAGGAGTGCAGCGAGTAACATCGTCAGTAGCACAAAGGAGACGCAGCCCACAGGACTTCAGGCATTAGAGAGGTCAGAGGTCATGGAGCAGGGGTCAGGGATGCTTGGCCTGCTGCACCCACGCTGGGAGGATGATACATGAGCGCCTGGGACACAAACACAAAGCAGTTTACCTGACACTGCTCTGCTCCTCAGCACTGCTGCACTCTCACAGACTCAGATCAACGACCAGGACTCAGTCAGCTGTCATTTTCTCCCTGTTTGTTATATTCAAGTCACTTTGTGTAGTGACTGTGTGGAACACGATCTTTTGCCATGCTGCTCAGTGTGTGGTCCGGCTGCCACACAGGGGCCAAACAATGTTGTAAGTCCTGAACTGGAAAAGGCCAAAGCCTTTTCAACTAAAGCATAGGGGACAGTGTCCACACAAGAGCTGTGTTACAGCAGAAAGCTGTCTGAAGCAGCGGCCATCATTGCTTGTCTTGGCTTTGTCTCTACTGAAGTTGGACATATGAAGTTGTTACATGCTTTCTCTACGGGGTAAAAAGTTACTGCTGTAGAGCTCCAGCTGTGATCAGGGTGGAGACCAGAACACAGCTACACCGACAGAGTACTGACTTTTAGAAAAGTTCAACATGTCAGGTTCAGGACCTTCATTAGTGTTTAGTAATTGCTGTGATTCCTCATTTAACCCTTTTTTGTCAGTGTTTTCAATAAAACTCATGTTTAGAACTTGAAATCTGTAATGGTTTTTTTAATGAAATACCAGGTTTTTTTAAAGTGTGTTTCAGAATTACTGACCGAAAAATTAATCTGGAACAATATTAAAAATTTATATAATGAGACATTACAATCTACTGCACTGATTTTTCAGTTTGTCAGTAATCTCTGGAAAACTGTGCTGCATTCACAACATCTCCGTGACTTTGTCACCATACTCAGGCAGGCCTGCAGCACAGCCGGGGTTGCAAAAACCCAGACGGAAACACGGTGGACGGTGCCTGCTCAGGCCTGTGGGAGCTGACCAATCAGACCAGACTGGGCTTTTCTGGGGGGGTGAGGCAGGAGCTAAAATGGAGTGTTTCAGACAGAAAGTGAATGGAGGTGCTGCAGCAATGAACAACTGCAGTATGAGAAAAACAATGTGTTTTTTTCAACATTTTTAGTAAGACAGCCCTCAGTGCCTATAAAATTGGTTCAAAACACAGAAGTGTGACACACAAGGGATCCCTCTTTCAGGCCAGTCAGCGTGACGTTACTTTCATTTTGCAAATTCAGCATCATCCCATGCTAACCGTTTCATTTCATCACTTCAGCAAATACAAATTGTCAAAGATGTTTCCAGTTTGAGGACATTTTCATTCAGCGAGCTGAACAGCTGTTTACACAACACAACAATGTCCTCAAATGACATGAGAAAAATGACATCTCACCAACACAATGCAATGTAATGATTTCATCTTTAAATATTAAAGAACAGAAGTTGAAATAGAGCAGGGAAAAAAGAATGGGGAGGCTTCGTCATTAATGATTATATACCAAGTTTACAAGATGTGTGCAGACTGCCTTATTGCCAACATATAAAACTGCAAAGGCAGAAACTGATGAGGGTTAGGGTAAGATGGAAACCAGTTGTGGAAATATTGGGTAGCACCTCAGGCAGTGTTTGGCAGTATTTCAAAGCTCAACACTTCAGCTGTGCCTGTAATGATGAAAGAAACAAGACTACAAGTCTGAAGCCTCACTGTTGGCTCGCTGGCCTATGACTGCAATATTCATTACACCTCATAATATCAAGTGCTGAATGGAATAATGCACTGAAAACATGCCTTGTTTAATCTCTAGTTGCTGAGATATGTTGCTGACAGGCCAAAACAACGGTATTTCTATCAAAGACATCAAGAAGACAAATGAAAATCCAGTAAAACTGGGCTTTCACATAGAGAACAAAACAACAGATTGAGACTGCAGGAACTACAAATCCTTTCCCAACTGCAGGCTGAAAAGCCTTCAACTGTGTGTTGCATTTTTCTCCATGCTACACCCAAATCCCACTGAGATATACTGGCTGTCCATGATATCAGCTGTGCTGGCAGCTCCAGCCTAAATATTACATGAGCATAACCACATCACAAAATGCTTAACAAATATTTGCCGATGATGTCATCCCGATACACACAGTGTAAGGTGTAATGTGTTTCAGCTGTGCTCCGTCTGCAGAGCTGCGCAGCTTTGCTTCCTGTCTCCCTGCTTCTCTGACGCACAGAAAAGCCCCGTCACAAGGCGTCTACCAATACCATTCACACACAGTCAGTCACAGGCTGATACTGTCTCACCAATACTGGTGCTCCACAATTGATGAAGCTCCTTTAATAGACAAGTAAACAAATATTTATTTTCTCCTTATGCGATATTCTGGGAAATCTGGATCACACTTATGTTGACTTACTGATATTTTTCAGTGCCATTTTTTGCTCATCTGTTACTCAAAAAGTTTATGCTGTACTGAATTGTTCATATGTACACCGTTACATGCCTAATTTTCTGGTTCTTCATGTGCTTTCAAGAAACTGCATATTTAAAAAGCTATTCCTGAGGACACTTTAGGTATACATCGTCTTTACAGTTCTAATGCTTCTGACACAATGATATCAATTTGTGTAAAATTCCATGTAAACGGGTGCTTTCACTTTTCCAATTGGCTGCTTTTATATTAAAGTTTGCAATACAATCCCATAGACATCAGTATTTCTATTTCAGCCACTGTGTGCAGTACAAACACCTGATATGTTTTTCAGATGTTACATGTTTTTAGGCAGTGACACGACACTATAATGTATTCAATTTTGAAAAAAATGAGCAAGGATTTCATCTTTTTCACGTCGTGTTAACTGCAAGTACAAACTATAATCCAGTCTGGTGCAAAGTAACTACTGACTGAAAACTGACAGTAAAACATGATAAGTAGTAACAATTTGTCAGAATCTCTCAGTAATACTTTAAGTACATCACAATAAAATGTAAATCACTTTAATCTGCAAATGTTCAGAGCTGAACAGCAGCTTGGTACATAATAATAATAATGATAATTAGTAGTAGCAGCAGTACTAGTATTAATTAATTAACAGTAAGACATGCAATAAGAAACAGAGCTTAGTACAGCAAATGATTTAGAAAATTATCTTCCAGTAAAGAAAATATGATGCACTTGATGCAGTGAATAAAATAGTTTTAAGAGATGTTTTGGGGTTTTTTTTAATAATCAGCATGTCAACATCTTTGTTTCCAAGTGATCTACTCTGCGGTTTGAGATCACTTGTCAGTCAAACAGTGTGTTCATCACTCTGGTTGGATAATCTGGTGATGATCTTTCCTAAATATGTTCAGTCATGGAGGCCATCTCCACTCCTACTAAGCTTTCATGAAGTGGCTGTAAGTTGAATAATTTAATGGTTTAGTGGTCAACAACAGAGAGTTACCTCAGTCATTTATTGTTGGGTTGCAGCAGGAAGGACAGTTCACAGCCCACTGCTTTTTCCGGACTACCTGCTTCCTAGCAGTTGTTGCTCCACTGTAGGTCATTATTAGGCCCATCAGAGCAGAGTGTGTACATGAACAAAGAAGACAGAGACCAGAGAGCAGTCACAGGCTAGGGCATGTCCTTCTTTATGAAGCACAGAAGGCAAAAGACACGAGATTGCATGACATACAAAAGCCATTACAAGAAGTCCCAAGAATTTCCCTTTGATAAAACACACATCCAGGAAGAAACGTAACAAAGAAAAAAAGCGCCATGGTTCTGCTTTAATGCTCTGCTGCACCTGAATGTGCTCTGGGATGCTTCAACTTTGCATGATGGCACTTAAATTAGTATCATAATATTTCCTTCAGGGATTTGAATTGGAGGTAATGTTGTTATTGCACTGCAGAGCCTCTTAGTTTCTTTGTTGTTTTTGTCAAATATGAGGTTGACTTTTGAGTCATAATGAGAAAAGTGTGAATGATACTCTCCACCATAAAGACTCGAGCCGCAATGTGCACTGACTTTTTGCTTGTGTCTACATTTCTCCAGCTGTCCCGACTCCACAAACAGACATGTCCCTTTCTGATTGGAAAAACAAGAGTGATGTAAAACTGTCTGAAAATTTCCTTGTAAACTAAAATAAATAGAACCAAAATAAATGCACAAATCAACATGACTCAATCGACACTTTCCACAGAGCAGAGTTTTTTCAAATGTCTCAAAGGATAACTATCTTCCTCGCACACATAACCTCTCTGAGACAAAGGGCGTTTTATGAATCCATGGATAAGAGCCTATCATAGGAGCCTATTATAAGTTTGTGAGCATCACGTGCATTTAAAAACAAATACAATGAGTCACTGAATATTTGTTGAAAGTGTCTTTCATAAGTTATGTAACCAGTAATTACTATGACAACATAACAAACTATCCACTCTTCCACCTCTGCGTTTCGCAAATTGTCTGGAAGGACAGTCTCTACCCGGTTTCAGTTCTGAGATTAAAGAGTCAACGTAAGATTCATCTTATGTCTCATTTATAGGGATTGGAATGAAGCTTGGAAGATCAAAAACACCCTGTCTGTTCATCTTTTAGTCTTTGCTGAACCTGGGGAAAAACAAGCAGGGAAAATGAAGCTAAACATCGCTCTTTCCCGTAACTTCCCTGAATAAGTACAGGTCAAGACTCACATGCTCCAAACCTGTGACCTTACTGCAACACAGGCAGCTGTTGACACGTACGGCGGGTCAGCTCTCCCAGCCTCCTCCAAAGAGGGAGTCCTGGGCTGGCTGGAGGAGAGTAATGGAAAAAAGGAGGACTGTGGGGCGGCTGAGAGATGCGGGGGGGCTGCAGGGGACAAGGGTTGAAGTGGGGGGACTGGGAGCCTCCATGCCTCTAATGCCTCCATGATCTCCCTGTTGTCAAGGGGAGGGGGAAGGGGCGTGGCTGTGCCTCACAGCTTAATTACTTCAAGCAACAATAAGTGTCCCACTTGTAATGGCAGGAAGACAGAAGGAGGTTGAGTCTCTGGGAGGAAGAGAAACAGAATCTGTGTGAGGAACAGGCATGATCTCTCAGTTTAGGACTCATCCCTTGACAAAGGTGGAAAAATCCTGTGCTGCAGATGAATGAAGTTACAACAGGAGGGCTTCGGCTGTTTGCTGCTGCTGCTGCTTGATTGGACACTGAGGGGCTGTTAAAAAAAAATCCTCCTCTGCAGACACATCATCACAGCTGGAACATTTTCTTCATGGTCTTCGCAGAGAATTGATTCTGACAGCAGGTGAAGGAAATAATATGAAGGAGTCTGACTGACAGAATAACAGACAAACGCAGAGGAAATGTGGACTGATTCTGCCTGGTGAGGACTTGGAGTCAAACTTGCCCGAAAGCCAGGGGATATAAGGAGGCAGAGACAAGTGGTGAGTGGAGCCGTTATCAAACCTGACCTTTTCATTTTATATGCAACTCCCTGAATACTGATGCACCATCATTCACAGTGTTTTACTCTTAACACAGTTGTCCTTCCCTTTGAGTCAACTCGCGTTAAGGACGGTAAAATCCGCTCTGACAGCATACTACATATTCTCTATTCCAACTCTATTTTTAATATATACTATGGTTACACAGAGCACAATATTTAACCCTATGACGTCTTGTTCTAGCTTGAAATATTGTATGTCTTGTGCATCATTCTTTTTCTCCTGACAGATTTCGTGTCAACTTGAGGTTAAAGTTCTCTGGGTCTCAACAGTTTTGCTGCACAGCATGACTGTTCTGACTGACTTAGCAGTGTGTTAGTGGGGCTTAATGGGTTCAACTTAGAGTCGGTCTCTTCTCATAAGTGACTATTTTACTGGTCTTCTTATCTGTAGTCAAGAGTAGAAAGGCTACACTTGACGTTTTGTAGAAGTGCAGCAAGTGTTTCTGTGCAGCAGGTTACAGTGGTGTGGAGCAGGGAGCCCCGGGTCAGGACAGTCCCTTTGTTTTCAAAGTCATTCAAAGTTTAGATCACTCTAAAGTCTTATGAAGTGACTCAACTCATCTTTTATCATTAGGTTGTTGCTCTTTAAGCCAGGCCAGCTTAAACCACTTATCCATTTTAAAACCTTAATCAGAATTAAATTAAGTTGTTTGGGAACACTGTTATCTTACTAGCATAGTTCCCAGCATGCGTATAATTTAGGTTAAAAGCCTTCTGTTTTCTAATTTGAAGATATGATGAGGCTTGTCTTGTGTTTCTTTTAATACATTTGACTCATTAACAACACAAAAAACTTCAATCACTCCCTCAAACTCTTTCCTTGTGATTCCATATGATTGTATATTATCTGTTATCATATATTACTACTGATCCTGTTTTGAACAATACTTGCAGTACATACTTTAACTATTAGGCTAATACACCTTTACTTAAATCAGGCCTACTCTCATTCAAATAAGTTGTCTGAACATAATTTCAATCATATGAAATTCAGATCAGCGGACTCAGCAAGTTCCACTTTGGAACAGCTAATGAACAATTTAGCTCCAGTTCATTTTTCACTTCAGGTTTGAATGCAGTCTGGTCAGAATGATTTTAAATGGTGGAAGTATCTAAATTTGGGGTTTTCAGCTTGTTCTCAAGTGGTCAAAAGATCAACTAAAGGTATAGCGCAAGGACTTTTCTTGTAAACATTCAAAAGTCATGTTTACATTCAGTGTTAACCAACACTGGGCGTATCCTTGATTTCTGTCAAATGAGTGTTGAGTGCATTTCCTTTCCCATAAAAAATCTGCAAAGCTGACCTCTAACTAATTAACGGTAAAACTTGCATTGTTTATGTCTTCTTTGCCTATGTTGGTGTATTACCACATTACCACCTGCATCTGTGTTATCAGTGGAATGAAGTGAAACTGTTGGCAAGAAAACTCCAATTCCAAAAAAGTTGGGCCAACTGAGTAAAACAACAATAAAATGAATAAAATGCATTTTCAAACAAACTTTTTTTTTTTTTTTTTTTTACCAAAAATGGTTTTACAAAAAGTGTCCCTGAGTCCATGAGGTAATATGCTTTATACAATCATGTGTTCACAAAGTGGTGAACCTCCCTCCATCCTCACCTGTGAATAACTGAGACTTTCCAGGATGCCCCTTTCATACCAATCACGATACTATCACCTGTTACCAATGAACCTGTTTACCTGTGGAATGTACCAAATGGGCTTTTTGGAGCATTCCGCATCTTTCCCAGTCTTTAGGTGCTCCTGTCACAACTTATTTGAAAAATCAATGAAGCTGATGAGGTCAAACTTTGAATATATTGTCTTTGTACTGTTTCCGAATGACTGTTTGTCAAAAAGGATTTGCAAATGATCATTCTGTTTTATTTATGCTTTACACAGTGTCAGAACTTTTTTGGAATCGGGGTTGTATACTGTGTCCCTTGAGCGAACGTGTGCATGCATGTGCATCCTCAAGAGTGAGACAAACAAAACCTACACATAAAAAGTGCTCCATAGAGCTGCTGGAGGTCAAAAACCTGACAGGGAACCTTTAATACTTCCTGAAGGGATCTTTCATTTGTTTATGCAAAGCTGCTGGGATATTTAGTACAGTAGGAAGACTCTCATATGTCTATTTCCTGAAGTAAAGACTAACAGTACTCATGTCTTGGCGTGATGGTGTGAATGGCTACTCTTTTTTTAAAAGACAAATAGATAGTGTAATTGGGCTATTGTGTGAAGATCAAACTGTGTTACAGTCAGGAGCGTCTGACATCTGCTTAAAGTGCAACAGACCACAAATCAAAGATTGAATAAACCTTTTCCACAACCACTGAACCATCAAGCAGCATGCTGGGGCCAAGCAGGAAGATATTAGTCAGATACTAGTGAAAGAGGAGCAATCCTGCTACAATCCAATCGCCTTGAGGTAGACACAGGGACTGAAGATGAACTGCAGTTTTTAAGTTGTTCATCAGTCAGCCAACACTTAAACCAAATCTGCTGAATGAGGAGAGCCGGCCGTCTCTGTCCTCTCTCTCCCCCTGTGGTTTAAAGAGCTCCACAGGCCTGTCACGTCTTTGTGTCCAGACGCTGACATGTGTTTGCAGCGCAGACGAGTCACAGCCACCAGCAACTGTTCCTGCTGTGTGTGCATGTGTGAATGAGTGCCAGAAACAGACACAACGACAAAGATAGAAAGAGAGAAGTGGGAGACAAGGAGGGACAAAGCATGCGTGACAAATTCATTGATCACTTTTGTAGCTGCTGAATTATTCTGACGTCTACCACTGAGGGCTGTCGTATATGTGTCCGCCGACACCTTTTGTTTGTCTGACAGATGGTGATCTACGTCTGGACTGATTTTATGGGGTCTGTGCTGCATTTTTTAGTGACTGGAGATCTGACAGATGCCCTGACACACTGTAGCTATGGACAGAAATCGCTATCATTTCCACAGAGATCTGCAGTGTGTGTGTGTGTGTGAACAGACAAAGAGGTTTGCGAGGCTTGTTGGCTGCTGAGACATCTAACCATGAAATGACCTTTGATAAACACATGCACACACACAAACACACACACCACAGGTCTCTGTGGAAATGATAGCGATTCCTGTCCATAGCACATTTGCCGGTGAAAAATAGTACATACGTGAGCTTGAGCACACTTTGGCATCAGTTTTACTGGCAGGTTCACAGAATTTGCAAGACATTAAGATAAAATGAAGATGAAAAACAGTCAAATCAAGGAGTTGTGTAATTGTCTGTTGGACTGTGATGTCATCCTGTTCAGTTTTTCTGGGGCTGGGCTGAATTACTTTGTGTCATGTTCAGCTGAGGGCAGGAAATGAGCAATTCATCTTCATTAGAGCACAGTGGCAGATAAAATACTGCAGCGTTCTTCAAATCACTGCACTTAAAACAACATGTAATAAAAACAAGAAATCATTCCTTTGAAGTCTCTCTTTGTCTCACAAACTGCGCACACGATCAAAAGTTTATACTGCATGCTCGACAAATACAATTACATTTATAGACCTATTATCAGTTTACTGGGGTCCTCCAAGGATGAAATAAGCCTCAGTTATCTCTAAACTAAAAACAGTGGCGATAAAAGGGTACAATATCATATACAATATCAAGCATGTCTATTCATTGTTCAGGCTCTAAATTAGATGAACATTTATTCAAAGTTTATCTGTGCCTCACATTGCAAAATGACTGAAGGATTCACAAAATGAATTCAATTGATTCGGTTGCCTGAATCCAGAGATCGTTGGCTGGAACGTCAGCCTTTTCAGACCAGAACGGAAATTTACTGCTGGAATCAGCAAATCTGCCACTAACCACTGATTCCTTCCCACTGCTTAATTTTTTTTGTTCCACTTCTGCATCATGTCTTTGTGCCTTCCATTGTGTAAGTTGGTGAATTCACTACCTCAAAGCAAAAACATGTTCATTTCAGATACTTGGCATAACTTCTTAACAGGAGACAACACAACCGTTAACCAATCCTGATGTTTTTGCAATAGTATGTTCCACCTTTGTTGCTTCTCAAGATCCAATAAGAGAGTGACTAAGAAACAGTATTTAATGTGACTGGCCAGGTTTAGCAGATACCCAATGATCAGTTTTATAACGTCAATATCAGCACTGATTCTGATCCAGCATATCAGGATGAAATGAACGGCTGCTACAACATGATTAAAATAATCCAGCAAGCAGTGACAACTGGTCGATAGGGGGCGCACATGAAATGCCCCAAAGGCCGCCAAGGTAAATTCACATTAACACACACAATATTACAGCCAAATCCCAATATTTTATTGTTTGCAAGACTTAATTAATGTTAAATTTTGAATCAATAAATGTATGACAAATTCATAGTGTGAAATCTGCAGATTTTAGTACAGCTATTGTATAAAACATTCCAACTACATGCATTTACAGCACGGCAGCTCAACAGACCTTATGAAATCATACAACCTCAGTCTCTAAGATGCGTGAGAACACAGAGAGGCCTGGAATAGCTTCAATGTAGTTGACACCTCATACAATAATGTCTTTCAGGAGTAAGAGCTTCCTGTCATGTTCATCCTGTTTCCATTTCCGTAACTTTAGGATGTAAATGTCACACGAGATGAATTTGACAAATGGTAGAGGGAATGCTGTCCAACCAAGGATTCAAAACAGAATTATTTTGAAGACCGAGTCAAAACAAGCTCTGTGTCTAACGGTGTCTAAAGGGGAACATAAACCCACAGCATTTCACATGCTTTCTACTGTTTTCCACGTTTTCGACGCTCACGCACCAACAGCATCCAGACACACACAATGTGGGAAAGCTACAATTTTATCACATTTGCTTGCTTAAATTTTAAAAGCTTATGATGAATTTACAATTATTCTGTTTGCATTTGAATAGATGAAACTGAAAAATTGGTGCCTCCTTACACGTACTTGTTTGAGCTCCAGTCCACATGCAGCCAAAAATTTATGACTGCATACGTATGTGTGAACATGTCAAACAACACCACCAAAGTCAAATAAACAGAACCATGTGTGCATCTGCTGTCTGCATTGCTGTTTGTGTCCACTTTGGGGTGTATTGTCTTAAAATACGGCTCCAGAGAGACTAACCCAGGCTCAGCAGCAGAAACATGACTAATGTCCGACCAAGTGATGAAAAAAAAAAACCTGAAAAATTGATCTTCAAAGCTTCTGAGGAATTGTGAAGATCAGGGAAATTCCACAGATAAAATATTTTGCCAAACCTAATGTGAAGCTTGTTGAGTAGTTTTTGCATGAGACATTGTGATCTCGTAGACCACCCAACCTGTGATGGTTGAATCAATTTCAGTAAAGAGAACTGTAAAGATGAAAAGGAAGATTAATATAAAAGAAAGACATGATGCCTTTAAGATGCTCTGATTTGTAGAGGGGCTAATACTCAACATATATTATGCTCCTGTGGTTGAAATTTAATTTAAAGGTTGCATGTGAAACTTTCAGAAAACCCCTGTTAGTAATGATACCGATGACTGTTAACTTCCTTAGCAAGTAAGCTAATGTTAGCCAAAATTAGCCAGCAAAAACCGCAATATCACAAAATATTCTACATGCTTTGCAATGACGTTAGCTTTGACTTTGGACTTTGTGTCGGTCGTGTGCTGACATTGTTGGACTCCATCTCTTAGCGAACGTTAGCTTGCTTTGCATGCTGTTGGCACTGTGGGGAATGGAAGAGAGGCAAGGCACTCAGGAGTGTACAATGTCATGGAAAAACCATCCAAAGTCCTTTCGCATGTTGGTAATACAAAGCAATTAAAAATTGTTCCACAGTCTAACATATTGTACCTTTAAAAAGTTTTCAGATTTCAGGAAAAGTCACACAGCTGAAATAAGCTTTTAGATAGAAACAGATAGCGGCCTCAACCATCATTCCATCAATCAATCATGGACCAAGAGCAAAAACTAAGAGGTCTTATGCCAGAAATATGAACACATCAAATACATGCAAGTACATACAAGTACTGCTCACATGGGTATTGTTTAAAAAGTTTTGATACCCATACCAATGCCTTGACTTTCATACTGATTCCTGAACAAAACTTTTTTTTGATACCAATTTTATAGAATCTGTTTTAACAAAAAAAATTTACATTACACATTTTTTTCTCTGCACACTCTACACATCTTGGATAAGTGCACTAAAATAAACAAACTGATGGAATATCTGTACAGTACTGGACTACAGAAATAACTGTCAAAATGAACATTAATAACAAACAGTAGAGGCAAACAATATATCATTGCAGCACCTCGTCTGCCTAATCCGTGACATTTGTGGTATTGGGAAATACTGGCAGAGAACAAACCTCTTGTGCTAAAGAGCAGCTAGCCCAGGGCTGACAATCATCCTTAGTGTCAACTTCAGGACATGTCTCTCTTTTTACCTGTCTGTTGGTAAGCAACACCATGTTTGCCCTCAGAGACACTCTCCACCTTCCAGGTTATCCATCCCCAACGTGAACAGACTCACTAGCGAGCAGATACAGGTTAGCTGCCCCAGCTAGCTAACAAGTAGTGCAAAGTTTACTTAGTTATCTGTGCAAATACACAACTGGCAGTAAAAAAAACAGTGACCCCTGCCTCTGGGCATAACCAGCACCAATGAATACGAGACTTGGATTTGGAAAATGCAGAAGTGATGTGTGTCATTTGCCAAGCAATAGTTCCAAACACTGAGCAGTTCCAGCACCGAATCACAATCCAAGCACACTCACTGGTAAGTTGATGAAATTACTGCATTATTTGGCATTTTAACAAATTTGCTGACCTCACATGAATCTAGTCAATAGCAGTATTTTATGTAGCCAGTTTTAGTTAATGTTTATTGTACAACTATAGCTAGTTAGATTCTAATTGCAGATAGCCAATGTGAGCAACACTTCACAAGCTACCATAACCAGATGTCTGCTGGCCTACATTTATCTCAAATCAATTGTAGTTATTGGTGTTTGGTTGGCATACAAAGTTTATATTCAGTAGTAAGATTTGTTGTTAAAGTTAGCAACGCTTAGTTCGAACAATCTCAAGATGACACTTTCCTTTCTCTCTTTGAGGAGATGATAGAGACGTGTATAACAGCCCCGCCATGAATTCTTCTTCTATGAAGTTTATAATGTTCAGTTCAGTCAGAAATGTGTAAATTAGATTATATCATTATTACTGAGGTCATAGTTAAAGGTGGTGTTGTACTGATTGTTTCTCTGTTGTTTCTTTTGTTATTATGGAGATTTCTGTCACGAGATCCATCGACATGGTGCTGCCTAGCAGTGGTCATGTGTAGAAGGAACGACTCAAGTGTTTCCAGGAGTTAATCCCTGATTCCTGATGGCGAGGAACACACCTCATGTCCACAATGTCTGAACTCTTGTCATTGGAGGAAGGAAAAAGTTGAGGTGTTGGATGAGCCGACAGCTGTAAGGTTAGTTTGGAAGTTCTACAGACAGGTCAACGTGTATTTGCATGATCACAAAATTTTTGGTGCCTAGGAGTTTAAAGCGCAGACTTTCAGCTTTCGTATGAAATTGTGTGTCCAAACACATATGGACCTAACTGGAGGTGTGTTCCCTCACCTCTGTAATGTCAACCCCATGAAAATGTTTGGGAAACACTGGCTTTCAGTGTATATTTCTATCCTTCAGTGTATTAACCTGAACACTGTTTCATCTGGCTTTCCCAGTTCTCTCAGCAGCAGCAGGCTGGACTCGACTCAGGACCCGGTCTCCTCTGGGTCTATGACTTGATGCTTCTGACAGTCGAATATTCTCATCAAAACATTGAAGTAACTGCAGTGTGGTGTGGAGTGTGAATGTTTTTGCTGTCACTGTATGGATCAGCAGTTTGATTCTTGTTTGGGTGTGTGGAGATGTTTTGAACAGTGATCATCCAGTGAAGTTCATTGAGCTCTCACAGTCAGCTGTCCACATCTGCTTTTATTCCTGCTGTCCATTCAAGGATAAACGTATCTGCCCTCTTCCTGGATATATTATAGAATAAAATGTTTTGTTGAGTGTAATTGGTTGCCTGGTTTATTTTGCACAACTGACCAACACTGATCTTCACTTGTGCATGTTTATGTGAATGTCTTGAAATAAGATAACATTTGGACGTGAGTAATTACAACCATAAAAGCTGGAGAAAAATATAGTGCATATAAAATAATGCATACATACTGTAAATTCAACCATTCCAACAGTTTCACAGTGCAGATTTGTTTGGAACTATAGAGAGTGACATGAACCATGTGAACACATGACAGTGAGATCAATGAGTGTCACAACTGCGACATTCAACAGCTCTAGTTGCAATGCAGTGTTTTTCCTGCATGCCTTTACAGACAGCCAATAACCAGCATTATTGACTAGCTGACACTGATGATATTTACTCCTTAGGTGTACAAATTTGGAACAAATGACAAGCCATTTTTTAATACTCCACCCTATTGAAGCAATTGGGCCAGTGCCATAGAAGTATCAAAGTTCAGTACCCAGCCCTAAAGTAATGAATTTGACTTACAGTCTTTCAACATGAAAAACCAAATTGACGTTTACAGACCTTGTTGTTCAATGGGAAAATGTATGAAGTTCACTAAAAGTGACTGAACTGGCCTGAATGAGGCAGGAGTTGGCCGAACATGTTATGATGTAGTAGCTACCATCTCCAGCAACCGCACTGACATTGTCAGGGGAGATTCCCCTTCATCTTTTTTGTTATTGAACATTCCAACGCTGTGATAACATTTTACCCCAAGACCAAGAGCATAACACGAGGTTTGAGCAAAGACTGGAAACAGGGAACAGATTTGCTTGGGCAAATCATATATTTTAGTAAAGAGGACCAATGGTGTCACGCTATGGGAATAAGTTAGGGCCAGTTTGAACAGTACATTTCTGTTTGTGGGTGTCTATTGTTTATTTCTTTCTCTCATAGCTTAAAAACAGTAATACAGAGAAATTCATTTTGCAACAGTTTGCAATCCAGAAAAAAATTGATTTCAGCTGGATATAGCCACGTGGTGGTCAAAAATTGAACTTCGGCTGAGAAAAAAAGCAAAACAAATTAAAAGTAAAAACTTTATGAAATGTATGGAGAAACATTGGTGTAGATGCAATTGAACTGACCACATCAATACACCAAATTAGGAAATGTCTTTTAGAAGAATGCTCTAATCTAATCTAAGACAAAGAGCACCGTAGCTTTTGTACAGGCTAAGGGCTGGATGTGCTAGAAAAGAATTAGCTTGTTAGATGTGCTGTCTGACCACGTTGGAGGGCGAAAGTGTTCATAGCTGTTTTGAACAGCACAATGGAATAAGAAACGGCTGTCACAGAGTCAGGGGTGATGCAAAAATCGTTTAAATATGGGGATAATGGCGTACATCTTGCACTTGGTTCTTCACATGAAAAGTGACAGAAATATGTACAGCACGCAGCAGGGCTGGACCTTAACTTTTTTTGCACATAGAACTGGTGCTACAGAGGTTTAAAGTTTTTTAGCACAGGCCACAAACTTGAAGAACAAGTATACAACATCTGGTCCCATTTCTTTAAACAACCACAAACAGTGCAGTTCATCACTTACACAGGCCTGTGACTGGCAAAGAACATTAATGTTGTACACAAGGCACCATCCAAACCTTAACTTGAAATGTAAGGAAATTCTTCTTCCACTCTGTCGTATATCAATACATTTTTTTTATAAATAATATATTATTTCATGTAATCATTTATTGGTTATTTCTTTTGAATAAACATGCAACCCCCCAGTCCCCAATTTATTTTCACTTGTACAAAACTGTAAGATATTACTATCGGAATTTGTAAGCATTAAACTGCAACTCTGCACAATTCCATTGACACACTGCATTTAGCGCATATTTTTGATAATATTGTGAGCCTTACAATGGAAGTTATCAAAATATGAATATTTCACCATAAATGTGATTAAAAAGAAAATTGTGAAGACAGTCAGAAATTTACTTAATGTTTTAATTTCAGTGTCTGTTGCAATGATTTCTTTTTTTATTTAATGAAGTCTTAATTTATTTCCAAAATTATAAAACAAAAATATATCAAGAAAAAAGATATATACATAGAAACTAATTAAATAGGGTAAAATAACCTAAATATTACAGAACTATTACTGTTACTATATACATAAGATAAAGAATTTTGTCATGAAAAACTGAATTTATTATAAACCAAAGTATTCTGTATCATAAATGCATGTCTGGCACAAAACAAACCACTTGAAAATCTGTTTGAATTTCAGTGACTTATGATGGTTTTATTAGTGGATACACCTCCTGCCCTGACAGACTTAGTATATGCATTAGGAGGCATGGCTCCCCTGTACCAATGTAATATATGTAAACTACCTACCCAGCACCAATCAACACATAAACAATGTCAGAGACTAGCAGGGGGCTATAGTAGAGCATTTAGCTAAAGAGCCAGATATTTCCCTTAGGAGTTGGTAGGAGTTGACCAAACCAGAGCTAAAATAAACCACTGGATTGTGTTTTCAGTTTTTTCTGCTACCCCAAAGTGGATCTAAATAAATGAAATTTATGCAGCTTTAAGCGAATGAAGATTGTGAGTTAGCACACTGGAAATGCAATATGCAAAATTAAATATTTAGGACAACAACCAAATAACTACAAAATATTTCAAAAAGGCCAGTTTCACTTCACTGAATGATGTGAGAGAATGGACATATTGATAATCTCCCCCTCTCTTCCAGATATCATCTCGGTTTGGGTGCTGCAGGACAGTGCTATGATTCTCCCTGTGGTGGTTTTGCTGGTGTTCCTGTTGCTCTCTGGAACCTCTATCCAGGGAGACACTCAGGAAATGGGGAATAGTGATGAGATCCTAGAGAGAGAGTTCCTCTTTGCACCAAAACGGCAAAAACGTGCCATGGTCGACCACAGTGCTCTCCAAACAGACAAATGCTCCTATACCTTCATTGTCCCTCAGCAGAAAAACAACGGGGCCATCTGTGTGAACTCCAAGGAGCCAGACGCCCTGCTGGAGAATCGGGTCAATAAGCAGGAGCTGGAGCTGCTCAACAGTGAAATGCAGAAGCAGCGGCGACAGATTGAAGCTTTGCAGCAGTTGGTAGAGGTAGACGGGGGTGTGGTCAATGAAGTCAAGCTACTACGCAAAGAGAGCCGCAACATGAACTCCAGAGTTACACAGCTCTACATGCAGCTGCTGCATGAGATTATCCGCAAAAGAGACAATGCTCTTGAGGTATCACAGATGGAGATCCGCGTGCTCAACCACACAAATGAGATGGGGAGGCTAGCTGCACGCTACCGTGACCTGGACCATAAGTACCAGCATCTGTCAGCCCTCGCAAGCAACCAGAGTGCTCTCCTGGTGCAGCTGGAGGAGCGCTGTAAGCGGGGAGGATACTCATACAGTGTGGTGCAGGAGAGGAGCCGTCCTGTCCGTCCACAGCCTCCTGTGATCCCTCAGCCTCCTCTGCAGAGGCCAGCAGTGTCTCCTGGAGGCTACAGACCCTACCATCCACCTACCTTAACCAGGCACACCAGCAACCCCATGACTAATGAGATACAGAACGACCAAAACTCCAAAGCATTACCACCTTCACTGCCCACAATGCCAAGTGCTGCATACAGTTTCACAAACGAGCCCTCGGGTAAGTACTGACCACACTGACACTTTCATTGCTTCCTGTGAGGCCTATTATTGTCAGGGACACAGGCCACATATTGTCCAATACTTTACAAAGCTGGGAGAAACATCTCTTCTATAGCGATGAACGTCAGAGTACAAGCATACAGAAGATCAAAGAGGACTTTTTGTAGCTGCAACTGATGTCAAAGTCCCTATAATATCCGTTAGTAACTCTGGTGTGCCGGTGATTGTTGGCACAACAATGAGTAGCCCCGTTGGCAGTACCTGACATGACATGGTAACAACAATAACAACAACTTATGCAACTTCATATAATGTAGGAATCATAAGATACGGTTTGGGAATCCCAAAAGATTGTTGGCTTGGACGAGCCCTGCTCACCTACATGAAGTCATTTCTGAAGCAGTGGATTAAACAGGCTACTGCAATTTAACAGATATAAGGTCTCGTCAATCTAGTGACTTTCTATCTAGAACAAATGGGTTTCCTAAGCAAATGTCATAGAATATATGATGCAAGTGAAATGCATTAACAGGCCTAATCCCTTGCAACATTTTACGTTTGTTAAAATTGGGATGGTGGATGGATGGTTTAAGTAAAGAATGTGGAGCTGAAATGATTGGTCTGTCAATTAATTAATCTATCCAATCAGTCTAGTAACTGAACATTAATCAGCAAACTATTTACTATTTACTATTAATGAATAATTGTTTGACTAATTTTCAAGAAAGAAATCCAAACACTGACTAATTCAAGCCTCTGAATGCTTTGGGGTTTTTTTTTGTCTCGTGATCTGAATAGGTTTGGTTTAAGGACTGTGGGTCCAATAGGACAACACAATTGAATAGGTCAGCTTGGGCTTAAGGAAACTGTGACTGAAAATTCTGATATTTCACTTTTTTATGACATTTTACAGACCAAGAGATTAATCTTAACCTAAATCTAACTTTACCCTAACCTTAACCCAACTCTTCACCCTAAAATTTAATGATTTACATTATGGGGACTTGAGTTTTGTCCCCATATGGAAGGCAGCGTCCTGACTTTATAGGGTTGTAGTATACAATCATTTAAATGTGTCTCTGTGTTTCCATGTGATGTCTTTTGTGGTTACCAAAACAATATGGAGGCAATGAGAGGCAAATGAGACAACAGAAATTAATGAATTCTGGTGATCCATTTTCTAAGTCAGATCTAAATTGTTTTCTCTCCTGTATGTATGACTTAAGAACAGGTGTGAAAATACACTTTGCCAGGATCATTTTTCTTTTCTATTTTTTTCAATCTGGGAAACACGTAGGCAAAAAAACTTTTTCCAGGAGAATTACTTTTTGGTCATCTGTGAAAGTTCTCTGACAGACAGTCCCGAAGGCATATTTCTCCTATATGTGGTGCACTTCAGTCTCTTGTGGCCAAAATGAGTATTGCAGTAACAAACATTTTCACCTTTCAACGCCTTCATGATGATCCTGACAAACCTTTTTTTTCTCACCAGGCAAAACTTTTTTCGACCACTTGTTTTACAGATGGAAAAAAACATAAGGACGTTAGAAAGACTAACCTGGCAAAACATTTTTTCACCTGTCATATGAGAGAGAGTTTATTTAGATCACACTTGTCCAGAATTCTTCTGGTCTCATTTGCCTCTCAGAGCTTCCATAATTTCTTGGTAACCGCAGGAGACATCACATGGAAGCACATTTACAGGAGGTACATGCTACTGAGACACATACGGCGTAATACAGTGCATTTTTGTTCACAGTAATGTTTACTCGTGTTAGTCATATTTGGCTCACATAACACATGGTCAAGAGTGACTTCACTTTTTCCAGGAGCCCTTAGTCCATAGATTTCAAATTTTATTGGATGTTGCAGTGTCTCTTTCAAGCACAGGATTTAAGAATTATAATAATGATGATGACAGCATGTTGATGACAATGAATGCCACTCATGAAAGTCCCTGTAGATCAATATACAGTACATAGTTTTGTTAGTCAGCATTCAGTCTCTCCTGCAGGCCCTTTCAAAGACTGTCTAGAGGCTCTGGAGGATGGATACACCACCAGCGGTATGTACCTCCTGAAACCAGACAAGGGCAATCAACTCATGCAGGTTTGGTGTAACCAGAGACACGACCCTGGTGGATGGACTGTCATTCAGAGACGTCAGGACGGCTCCGTCAACTTCTTTAGAAACTGGGAGACATACAAGGTAATAATGAGGATCTGAGCTGAGATGCAGCATCCATTATATTAAATGGAGATGGGCTGTTACATTGTCGGAATTACAGCCCCAAAATCATTCTAAGAGGTCACAGGCATGTTAGCAGCTCTGTGAGGTTATGCGTAGGCAATGTGGCACTTCGAGATAAATGCCAATGGAATGCTAGCATGCACACAAAGACAATGGTAACATTCCAGTGTTAGGCTGGTATAATGCTAACCATGTTCACCATTTGTTAGTTAGCGTGCCATGTTAGCATGCTATTCTTCTGCTTAGCACTAAACACAAAGAGTAGCTCAAGCTGACAGGACTATCCAACAAGGACCAAACTTCAGCATAAAGCAAGGTTTTCTGCCGTGTTGTGACAGCAATAGGAAGAAACACAAACAACCTATCCCATCATTTAAAAAACACAAACATCTGAGAATATAAAGAGGCAACCCCAGTCAGAACGAGCACAAGTGGGACCAGCAGTGACAGCAGAGCATGTCCCAAATCTACTCTGTGCAGCAAGAGAGGGAGGATATTTCTAGGTCAATCACGCTATACATTTCAAAGCACATGGTGCCCATCAAACCATAAAGACAGATGGCCTCTGATACATATGTGGTTTGAACTCTGGAGGTTCAAGGATTGTCAAATGGCTTCAGCAACAAAGAAAACTTCCAAGCTGGGGAGAAAATGAATTCACATCCGCTTTTTGACTGCTGTACCTATGTGTAATATAGATTAGGTTTTTGCAAGTTAAATGCTGTTGAGAATGCAAAATACTCTGCCCCATGTCTCCGTTTGATAAGGATACATACCATTCATTTGTTTTACTATCAAAATATGAACTTTATTTAAATATAAGGACAGAACAGGCAAACCGTAATATAATAATACCGTCACCATCCAAAAAGTAAAAAATATAGATAATAATTTTAGGTCATGTCAGCCACTCCTTCTCACAACCACACGAGTCAACCTCATAATGTGGTACAACTAATGAATGTGAACGCACACTTTTTTTCATGGCATGTTTTATGAACAAATCAGCACAGATTGGAATGGATAAAATCTCACATTTTTATGCCAGTTGTGGCGGCTGCATCTGAAAAGACAAGTCAGCCACATCTGCAACAAATTTGAAATGACACATTGAGTTGAAGCATCCGACCAGTCACAAGAAATCATTAACAAAAGGGTCAGACCATGAGCCAACAGCCGCAAACTTCCTCCACCCAAGTCAAACTTGGAGCATTTTGTAAAGAACCTGTTACCTGTCCAAACCACAAGTAGCAGTGGTGGAGGAGGTATTCAGTTCCTTAACTTAAGCAATAATACCATACTGTGAAAATACTCTACTAGTAAAAGTCCTGCTTTTAAAACTGTTCTCGAGTGGAAACAGACAACTTTTCAATCCCCCTAGTGTTTCCAAGTGGTAATACTGCTGGCGTTGGTATTGCAAAAACAGGTGGATCACTTTACATTTTCCTCAGAACCCAACAACTACACAGGATACACTGCATTCTTTATACATTACCATGAAAAAACGATCAACACCGCTTTGGAAATACGAGAGTTCATGGAAGAAATAAAGTGAAACTGGCACAATTTTATATTGTGTATTACCATCGTTTTGAATATTACTTCATGCAAACAAATAACTACAGCAGGGGTTGGCGTCAGGGTGGAGGGGGGAGTAGAAGCAAACATGAGCAGAAAAAGCGCGAGTTCATTCATTCATTTAATATATGATGGAGACATGAAAACAGATAGAAATTGTGCCCGCCTGACTGGATCGCAACTCAGTCATGATTTCAACTACTTTGTATACTGTTGGGCAGTTTAATCTAAAGCAATATATCTAGCAAACTATCTATCTATCTTCAAACATTGTGATGATGCATTTTACAGCCAATCCAATAGGCTTTTTAAATAGTTGATTTAGTTTAAGAAGTAGTAGAGTATTCTCAAGCCATAAAGGAACACTTGAAGTCATACACAGTCGTCACTTTCAGTCCATGGTATGGGTCAAACTGCAAAAACACTGCAGTCTACATTTTTGTGTTCATATTCGAAGCAAAACTGTTATCTGATACGGCAAAGCTTGCTATCAAACTGTGGTAATCCTTGTTATTTCAATAAAGCATTGAGGAACGACAGCTTGTTTTGTCTTGAGATTAAGAGTCATTTGAGATCTACTACTTACAGTAGTGTGGTGGTTGGTTGAGCATCGTCCTTTGTGGAAAGCAACTCTCGTCAGTCCCAGCTAGTTGTCCGATTCAGAATTACCATCACAGTGGCTATGGGAATGCGCCTGGTTAAAGCGTGCAGGGGAGGGGTTTGGTAACACAGACACTGTCCTAAACAGTGACATTATGAATACTTGTGTCACTTCATAAAAAATGGAATTTATACAAACAGGACTTTGAAACTGCAATTGTGAGGTAAAAAAGATCTAATCAAGAAACATCTGTAATGAAATAATTAAACTTCTATTTGGTCCCTACAGCCGAAATCTATCTTAAACAAAAAAAAACTGTTTGGACAATTCATCTCATTGTGTAATATGTTAGTAACCGTAAGAAAAACTCAACAAATTCGAATCTATGAGATCACATTCAAATTCAAATCAATTCAAATAAACAAAACATGCTCTCAGTGTTGCAGCCAGCGCAATAACCATGCTGTGTTTCCCAGTTACTACCGGTGGAACCCGACGTTATGTAAAATATGGCTGCACAGGGTGAAACACTTAGCTGGCAAAGATTAACATCTTGTGGCCAAAAGTGAGGACATCCCAATCTGCATAATTTCTCAGGACTTTAAACTCAAGACCAAAGCACAATGGAGTACTTCCAACTTGTCCCCCGACCCAAACACTCCCCAACCCACACTCAATGAGTCAACAAGGCACTTTAAGCCAATTATACGCTCATATTTGGCAGGGACGATGCCTCCATCCTGATTGAATCCATGTGCCATGTAATTGAAGCAAGAGTTCAGAAACACAGTGAGCTCTGCTGGAGAGGATCTTAAACACGTCCTGCCATTATGCCACTGCTCTTGGCCTCTCACTCTGACATCAAGCCAGTCTTTCACAGATGCTTGGAAACCATAGGTGGTTTGTTGCTGGAGTTCACGTCTGTATCCAAGGAGAGGAAAAACAGCTACTTTCTTATAAATTTTCAAATGAGAGAATTGCTGTGACCTTTCCTCTTAAATCATGTGCTGGGAACAGTGAGAATGTATTATTCCTGCCTAATTCAATGTCATTCTTCTCAAACAGCAAGGGTTTGGAAACATTGACGGTGAATACTGGTTAGGACTAGAGAACATCTACTGGCTGACCAACCAGGGCAACTACAAGCTGCTGGTGACCCTGGAAGACTGGACCGGACGCAAGACCTTTGCCGAGTATGCCAGCTTCCGTGTGGAGTCTGAAGCCGACTTCTACAGACTGCGAGTGGGTCAGTACCATGGCAACGCTGGAGACTCTCTTACCTGGCACAACAGCAAGCAGTTCACCACACTGGACAGAGACCATGACGTCTATGCAGGTGAGTGTAATGCAGTGGAAGAGAAGACAATCATAACTGTCACTGGACTTTCACTTGCAAAAACGACTAACATTTTTGTATCTTATTCAATACACTGCACACAGTTAGTAAATCAAAACCGTCTGTATGCAGGGTTTAGGCATCTACCCGCAATGATGAGGTGTTTCCCTTAAGACTATTGTTCAGACAACATATAGTAGCTACACTGACAGGATGCATCAATCTCAGTTCAGCAGACAACAGTTGTCTTAATTTTGTCCAGGATCTCAAACGACACTAAGTACTGATGTGTGATATAAGCAAGAAACTGTTTAAAGTTCAGAGACATTGTCTGAGTTTGTTGTAGCCACAATTCCTCTACCTGAAATTCACATCAGTTTAATATTTACAGTAATCACAAGCAAACCTGTATATTTTAGTTTCATTGTGTATTTTGTAGTTCTATATTTGACAACTAACACTTATTATTCTATATACGTCATTGCTGATTGTGCAGAACAAAATGGCTTTCACTCCTTTTCGAAGATCACAGCAGCAATGAAGCCAGTGGAAAATGGCCATCAATAATCCAGCTCACCAAATTTCAATGACTGCTCAGTCGAAACGAGTCCAAAGGTTCATGTTCTGTTTCTGTGACTGAAGACATGAATGCAGAAAATAGACATTTGGATACAATCAGAGATTTAGATTTGGCAAGCAAACAATCCAAATGATGTCTGGCTAATTTCAAAGATCTGAATGTTTTGCCCATGAGTTAAAAAAAGCACACATACATGACTGAATATGGATAACCTCTGCTCCTTGACTTATTTAAACGCAATGGGCTGGCTTAAGCCAGCAACTCAACAAATGTGCAAATGCCACAAATATGATTAAACTGTGACACTCCACTCTTCTACTTGACACTATAAATGTACTGTCATTCAGAGTACATGCACAAAAAACTACAACTCGCAAAGAAAATATAGTTTCCCTCCAGTATTGCTGCCTAATTAGGGAGAACTAAACTAACAGTGGTGACCTCAACTCTGCAGTAGGTTTCATACAGCAGAAGTATTGTGTTAATGATGTAAGGCGCAGTTCATGCTTCTTGCATTGGCCTCCACAACTGTGCACCCACAAAACTCTGCAATTGCGTAATTGAGGCCAGCACATGGGATCTGGCGCACGCCTCTCAACATCTGAAACACTGCAGTCTGTGCCTCTCCAAAAAGCACATGGCTGAGTGCGAAAAGTCATGTGGGGCTTTTCTTGCTTCCTTTTTCTCCAGCTGTCCTCCCATGTGCTGCTGTAGAGTTGTCCACAGCACTCGCTACAGTGTTGCACAGCAATGACAACTCCCACATGGACAAGTTAGTAACTTGTGCAAGCATGAGCACATTAATTGCTCCAGACAGTGCAGACTCACCTGCAGAGGAGATGGCGGGTGGCACAAAGCATGCCAGGAGCTTTACTGTTTCAGACCAAATATACAGGAATTTAATGAAAACAGCAGTGTCGTCCATTGTTGGTCTTACTGATTACTAATCAGTTCTTACCCTATTTCTTCAGCCAGCAAAAGAGCAGACTGCTTGTATACCAGTTGGTCTGATTTAATTCTTTGTATCTCCAGGTAACTGTGCCCACTACCAGAAAGGAGGTTGGTGGTATAATGCCTGTGCTCATTCCAACCTGAACGGCGTCTGGTACCGTGGTGGGCATTACCGCAGCCGTTACCAGGACGGAGTCTACTGGGCCGAGTTCAGAGGAGGAGCTTATTCACTGAAGAAAGTGACCATGATGATACGACCCAATGCAAACACCTTCCATTAACACAGTCAATTACACATGAATAGATTTTAGTAGACAAAACTCCACTAATGGGATTCCGTTTCTACTGTATATCACAAAAATAGGCATCAACAGGCATTGATTTGAATTTCATTCTTCACTTTCTTTTGTTTGTTGCTTTACTGTATATTGCTAAGGTATCTTCAATTTGTAAAGGCTCATACAGTGACACAATAGGATCCCAGCAGAATTCTGTTTTATTTTATTCCTCCTTCAGGTATTGGTTTTACTTATCTTGTTTGGGCTGTTATGTGCTGAATTAAATCCATAATGCATTAATTACATATTAATGCAACATCATAACAAAGGAATTGTCCAGTGGTCAAAATTGACTGATAGCAATAAACTGGTTCTTCAGATTATTATTGGTGCTACTGCATATATATTATGTATATACAACATATATTGGGATCAGTTCTACAGGAGAGAAATCTGGTTATTTATTTTTGATACAATTTTCTAGAAGGCTTCAGTAGATCTGTCTAATTTGCCAGAGTCATTGTCTTTCCAAGTCTTTTGCTTAATAATATTCGGATTTGAAATGGTTAGTAAAAAAGGTTGAAGGCCTTCTGACAACGTGAACAAAAAAGTTCAACATGCCAAAAAAAGTTCAACAGTTCTTTTTTCTGGAATCGTTACAACAAGACTGTGGACCATACAGCTACCTGTATTATTCTATAGTGCTTTATTAAGTCTTTATAGCAAAACAAGTGAGATATGAAGTCGCAAGGAAAACTGTCTTTGTCTCCACTGATGTTGTAGAAACCAGCCCATCACGACATCCTGATCAACCATTGATGGGACCACTGTTACATTATCTAAAATCAAATCAGAATCAATGTGAAATTTTTGGAAGAATTATGTTTTGGTTTGGAAGATTCTGGTACTTGATATTTTGTGATAAAACTCATTAACGTTACATTTAATCTTTTTATGCTTAGAAAGGTATCCATGTTTCAAAAGACAATAAAGATAATCCAAAAATACACCTACAGTACCAACACCTCCATAGCTCACTAATTCAAATTCTACCGTTTGTAGTTTTGAGGGAGTAACATGCTAGAACCATTTCTTGGCAGCAAACAGCAAAGTGTAGTGGCTCTGTTGCATCACAGAGTCTTGTCATCATACTGAGGTTACCTGGTTTGGTACCATCGTGCCTGTAGAGACCAAAACCTGTGATCATTGACTGTATCTTGCAAACTATAAGCAGAGCACAGAAGGTTGGAAGGTTGAACGATGTTTCACCAGGAAAGTTCAAGGAGAAGAAGCAGAGGAAGTATCTCCAACTAAAACTTCAAATTATTGTGTTAAGGTCTGTTGTTTACATAGGGATACAGCAGGTTTATCGTTTAGCTTTAGAGGTGCTGGTTGGTGTATTTTGGAATTTTTTAGAGCTTTTCTTTAATGCTACCAGCTCCAAGGTAATCCACCACATCTATGGAATCTGGACATTGTGAAATCGATGAAAGTCTTGAAATGCAGACAAATATTTAATTAAAAAACACAATACAGTATGCAAATATGATTTCATTACAGGTTTTCCACTTTAAAGCTAGAGTAAACAAAAACAGACACCAAACAGTACAACTAAGTGATTCCCTCCCGCCAAAGGTTTCCTGGTCTATTGAAAAGATCAGTCACTGTATTAGTGTGCAGATACAGTATGTACCAGGTACTCTCGGTGTGTGTGTATATGCTGTTTTGTTAAGATTATTTATAGTCTGTATGTCATCTATCTTGCAATAAACAATGTACAGCCCTGCTTAAGGTTGCAGTGATCCCATTTCATTCAACCCTTCAACACTGCCATAACTCCAACCAACCAAAATCAAATTCTTTTGTATTTCACACAGTTGGACCACAACCACAGATTCAAATAACAGAGGTTAGAGTTTCTGATATCATGAGTCCAGAAAACCAATTAAGGTTAAACAGGATTATCAGTAAAACAAACAGCAAGACATGAAAACAGAGTAAACCAGAAATGAATGAGTGAGAATTAAAGAGAAGTGTCACTTTACACAAGCAGCCAGTAATAAATGGAAACACTCAAGAGTGATTCATTAGTTCTCAAATCAGTTCAGCCAGTAATATTAATGACAGCGAGCTGTGCTTTAGATAAACAAGGTTCTGTTCAATCCATTCACTGTCGTGACCACCCTGTCTAATCCTGAAGTTAACAGCCTACAGTACCTGTTGAGGAAACTGGAGCATGACCGACTAAAATAAACTATAGATGACAACAATCACTTCAGTGGTCATGAAATACTTTAAACACCGATACAAAGTATGGAAATAAAATATAACAGCAATATGTCTTCATGAAATGTTTACACAGTAACTTGATTGGGCATTTTCATGAAAACTGCAGTCCAACCTTGATATTGAGATACTGTTGATGATTAAAAAATGTCTTGATTGTCAGTGTCCTTGCCATTTCAAGACTGATTTTATTTTTGTTCTCTCAGAGAAGATGAAGTTGCAGACTAACAGGGGACGACGTGTACATGAGTGAGAAATACCCAACTAAGTTACAAGAATTCCTAAACAGAAATGGCAACAGTCTGTCTCAGGACACTAGTAAGGCCTTGTTCACACTGCCTGCCCAAATCTGGCATTTCCAAATTGTATCCAGGCTGATTTTAGAAAGTCTGGACAGGAAAAAAAGAAAAGAAAAGAAAAAGAAAAGAATTTTTTACGAATCGGATCCAAGCCACATTTGGAGGTGGTTTTAAGATTATAATCAGATCTCTGGTGTGTCTCAGTCCAGACACTCTGGCCTTTTAAATCAAATTTCAAAATGTCTTTAGTGACTCGCAACGTAGTACACAACAATGACGTCAAATGCAGAGTGACGGAAGTGCATCAGAGTGGCTGAGCAGAATCCAACATCGCAAGGCATAGTTATCCGGCGTGACGGAGGAGCGTGACTGTTTGGAGGATGAGATGATGGATCTGCATTTCTCATGCTTCTGTGTTGGAAAGCTGCGTCACCAGCATATGTAGTTACTGACGCCTACGTCATTACCACATCAACCCATCCAGATAGGTTGGTGATGGACACACAAATCCGATGTGATCACTTGCCAATAACAGTGTGGACAGTCTGTGTTAAAGATATGATTTGAGAAACAAATCGCATTTGCCTGCAGTCTGAACAAAAGCAGTCTGTCAACAATTAGACTGAAGCTAATCGAATTGCTGAACTAATGTAAAATTCTAGCTTTATACTGTTACATGACTGACTCAGCTGTACTGCCGTCTGTCAGCTGAGCAGGTACTGTACTCACTCTCATTATAAACAACTGATTTTCCTCACAGTAAAACCAATTAAGCACTACTTCTCTGCAGAGAACTGTGCTTGGATTGTCAGATTTTTCTGGTGAGCTGTCTCACTGGAGTATGGGGTTGTGACTGTTGACCACCAGGAGCTTGATACACACAGAAGTCAACGGCTTATGCTGCTGCACAGTCAGCCTGAGGGGACAATGGTTGAGCTTAATAGGTGTTGACATATTAAGTATACCACCACAATCAGTGCCATCCATGCTTTGCATCAGGCTTTTCTGAACATTTTACACCTCAAGACAGCTACCGAAGCTATGAGCAAAACATTTACATTTACTCCTGATCTCAGGACATTTGGGCAACTAGTAAAGAAGGTCAACAACACCTACACTTTGAATATATCGTGGACCATGCAACTAAAAAGCATATACGGTATACAGCGCATGTATGAAAGGATTCAAACTGCAGACTGGAATTCAGACTAGTTGTGTATGTTGAGCAGTTTGGACAAGATAAAGCAAGATGTGTGAAGTACATCAACACAACTGAAGCACAGATAGAGGACTTACCAAGGTAAGGAATACAGGGAACCATCTTCAGGGAGCGAATGTATTCTCTCATGCGGGTGTAGTTCTCTTCCTTGGATGTCAGATAGTTTAGCTTCTCAAATGTGGCCTTGTCTTTCCGACTGATCAACTACAACAACAAAGAAAAAAAATTACACGTTTGATCTTTTTCTTCTCATCGGGACCTATTACCTAAGCAATAGGTACCGAGTACATAAGTATATGGCAGACATTACCCCTGAATGTGTCTGTGTTCCAAAATCCATAACTATACTGTTAAAAAAAAAATCACACTGTTGGAGCTAGAGATTATTTCTAATGGAATATGCTCAACAATAACTTCTCATCAGAAATATCTCAGTGGGGTTTTCCCCCTTTACATCAGCTGTAGACTGTGCAGTAGCCAGATAATTAGGCATTGTTCATGCACAGTGAGTTAGAGGGGCTTTGCAGTGCGTCATTCTGAGCGATTCAGACAAATCTGGCAATGTCTGTTTTTCTTGCTTGCCAGTATGAGATCCAATACTGTTGCTCAGGCACAAAGTAAATGGAAGATTAGCCAGTGGTGCTGGTGTCCATCAACACAAAAAAACTGGAAAAAGTGCTGTTGGATTAATCAGACCCGTGTCCATAAACAAACAAAAAATAGCAACATTTTCTTATGTTTTGACATGAGATGCCACAATCTCAAGCTACTGTAATAAATGTTACAGTCAAAAAAATAATAACATCCATGTTTTTAAAAGCATTCTTGCTCTTGACTGATATACTAAATTTTCCTGAGTGCTGGTTTATAAAAGCAAATCAACAGAAGGCAGCCTCCCTGTTAAACAGAGTATTTTTCCATGTGTGTTGGCGCTGTGCATCCACTTTTCATGGTCTTACGTATATGCAGTACTGTAAAATCTGAATTTATGTATTAAAGGTGTATCAAACATTAATATCAAATATCAAATATTAAAACCAGGACAAACAGTATGAACTTTAATGGCCGGAAGGAGACAGGGCTTATAAGAGCTCACAGGTCACAAACAGCTGTCTGTTTGGGGTAACTAATCATTCAAACATCCAGATTGTATAAAAGCAACAGGCCAGCCGCACTTTATTACTCATAAACATTCATAGGAGGATCAGTTTGTGGTAGTGAAAAATTATTTTGAGTGGACAGTGAAGCACCACATGTTATCTCGATTGTCTCTGAGGGATGGTTATCCAAGGCCACAAAGAACCGTCCATTAAGATCTGATCCACCTAAAACCTCAAGCCAGTTTTCTGGTCTATCCAACAAAATATTATGAGAAACCCAGCACTCAGGTCAAAGAGAGCAAAGAGAGAGAGCTTTTTGAATTCTGTGTACAATATAAATGTTATGTAATATTATATACACGCTATTTTCCTCTGTGGAAAGTTTCAAAGAAAAGATATGATTGAAAAAACAAATTTTTCTCAAATCACGCTCAGGAAAGTCAGGTATAATGTGGATCTACGGTTAAAGGTCTGTTACCTGACCGCAGCACAAAGTGTCAGGTTTGAGGTCAAGCTCCAGCCGCATCTTTTTCTTTTGCATTCAATGTCGTTTTAACAGTTTTGTTTGTGTGTTCTGTTTTGTATGAATGGCCAAACGGGGACATTACATAGACTTACATTTATTTCCTGGAGACTTACCCTAACCCTAACCTTTTGTCCCCACAAGTAAGGTGAGTCCCCACAATGTGACTGTGTAAACACACAGTGCATGACGCTGATGTCTTACCGCCCAGGTTTTGCTCAGCCTGAAGATGGGAGCGCTCTGCAGAGCAGACACCACTGACACCAGAGAATGAAGGTTGTTCAGTTCCAGCAGTTTCTGGAAACAAACAGATATTTTATGAGCAACACACACAAGTACAACAAGTTTAGCAACTACTGACAGCCCATTGGCTCTGTGAATAATGCACTAGTAGCAATCGCTGATTTAAATAAAAAAAACATGAATATCTTTATAAAGAAGGGGGAGGTGCCCCCAGTGGGTCAGGGGTTACGATGCCATCCATGAATCGCAATCTCACACAAGCCATCCTGCTGCGAAACATTCTGTATTTGTAGACACACTTAAAGCATGCTTCAGTAGTTTGGTTTCAGTGGTCTATATCTTTGCAAATTTGTCGAGCAAAGGCGGTTCCATGTTTCCTTTCCATTCCACTCTCTGACCTTGGAGAAAAACTCCTTCTGTTACTATCGCTGACTGGACCTCAAGAGAAGAAACACCCTCTTGTTTATGCCATCAGTACATCTGCGTTCTCCATCACTCCTCATATAGTACAATGAAGAACCTGACGAACCCCTCCTGTGTGCTTCAGACTGGTTCGGATTTTGTGTTGAAACGATCTTAGCACTAAGTTTCAGTTCTAGAACAGTAAAAAAATACTTCAAGAACACATTACAACCTTTTCAAACACTGAAGAACTCATAAAAAGATTGCCCATTAGATCAGGTGGGCCTTGTTTATACTGTTCTCATAATGACTGCAATACTCAACAATCTTACATTAGAAGCAGTGTTTAAACTGCACAAAAACACAAATGTCAGAGAATGATTCTCTTTATCAATACATTATCAGCATTTTTCATATTGTTCATATGACTTAAGTACTTATTAAGTTCATTCAATTTGAACTCACCTTTGCTATTTTGACAAAATGGCTCAGAATTTCTGCTCGGATTTTCAGCGTCTGGGCAGTTAAGATTTCTCTCACCAGCCAAAAGCTCACCTGAAACATAATAACATTAAAACACATATGAACACCAGAATAATCTCCTTGTGGTTGCATGCCTACAGCAACAATGCAAGGTGAAGTTTACACCTATGTCTGTCCAGACTCATATAACATATGAAGCTGCTTTAGCAGCTAAATGCTCCACTATGTTCATCAGCCAGTCTCTAAATGTGTCTGCCAGCTGTTTGGTCCTGAACAGGTGGTGTACAGTGGGTTTATCAGAGCTTTTCCAGTGATGAAAGCTGCCTGCTGCTGCTGGAAACAATGATGAAAACAGTTAGACTGAACCAAAACAGTAAAGCTGTGGGTCCTGAATCTAAAACAATGAGCTGACAGAGGTTAAAAAGCTCTGAAGAGCTGATGGTACTGCAGAGTTGGTGATATTCTCCGTTGGTTTGGCTCCACAAGAAAGCCTTCTGACATTACACATTTGAACTATGGTCAACATTATTGTTAAATGTTGATTAGTGTAGCTTTAAAACTCTATCAGGGAAGAAAACAGTAAAGGGATACACCCCTTCTGTCCATTATGTCATTGCTTTAGTACCTATTTAAGACATCAAATACAATATAAGAATAGAAGAGGGAAACAGAGCTCACCTTGATACTCACAATTATCACCAAGGAAACTCAAGAAAAGTTTTGAAGGTTGTCTGCTCTTTACAGCTTGTAAACTCATTAATTGAAGGCGGCCTGATGAAGCATTAATCCCATGTCTGTAAAACTCACTCTCTCACTGCAGGGGTCAGCTAACACTACCTGATACACACTAATATTCTGCATTCAATCCGAAATACTCAACAACACAACAGTTGGCTGAAAGTAAAACAGAGGTTTTAAATTAACGGTGTACAATGTTGCAGCCGCCTTTATACATCTGTTTGAATTTAAAATGCTTCTCCTTACCAGAAAGCCCTAAATGGTCAGGCACCATCATTTCTGAAAGAGCACATAGTACCCCATCACCCTATTAGAACACTGCATTCTCAGATTGCAGGCTTACTTATAGATCCTAAAGTCTCCAAAAGTAGAATTGGAGCCAGAGCCTTCAGCTTTCAAGCTCCTTTCCTGTGGAACCATCTTCCAGTCTCAGTCTGGGAGGCAGGCAGCATCTCTATATTTCAGAGTTGGCTTAAAAAAACAACTTTTGTTTTTGTTGTTTGTTTGATTTGTTGTGATAGTGTCCACTAACAAGCTTTTTTAGGTTGTGACCAATCCACTGATAGAAGGGAAGGATATTGAGAGGAAAGAAATTGACTGGAATCATGTGTATGATCACAAGGTGGAAGATTTGATGAGGATGAGGATATTTGCTCACTGTAGCATTTTAAATACCAAAACACTTTCTTCTCAATATTATTTGTTCAACAAACTGGAAGGATTTCACATTAAAGACACACTAAGCCACAGTAATGCTGGGTCATGGTTTGGTAATATCTGTAGAGTATTTCACTTACCTTTACTACAAGTATTCAAGCCACACATCAAGTGTAACTGACACAACTCTCATTTGTTAATTGTAATTATTTGCAAAGTAGAAGTAATTGATTAACGAAATAGTTGCTTTAGAAAATGTGTATAACGTACCTGGTTGAACCTGCGCGTGAATGCGACCACATTGGGAGCCAAACTGTGTTTCTCTTTCCCATTCCATCCACAGCTGGCCAGCTCCTGCCAATCAGAGCAGTGCATTAGCCAGGGGATCTGTACCAATAACTAATACCACCATGAGTGTGGTGGCTGAGTCAACAAATTAAAAGAGCATGAGACCACTGAGTGTAACCAAAATGACGAGCATTATCAATACCACATTTTTGGACTGGAGGTAATGACATTTTCACATTTGTGCCAATGTGAAATGTCCTCAGATTAGATCATAGTCATGAAAAATCATTACATACTGTCAGTGTTTCCCCTCAGAGAAACAACACAAGTGTAAATATCCCATGCAGGAATTCTAGCGCACCACCAAGAGAAAGTCTCTCATTGCCAGATCCACTGTGCCAACACACTCCATTTGCTGAGTTCTAGTGCAGAAGAAAGGTCTAGCTGTTCACACTGTCATTGTAGCAGAGTTAAAACAAGACTAAGAGTCTATATCTACTGTATCTGAAATTTGGAGCAAATCCCAACAATTCATATGCTTTGAAATCCAACCATATTTTTTTAAGCTACAAGTAGTTAAAACAAAAGTTCTGATACAACTTGGCAGTGAGCAGCTACTTCAGGTGATTTGATTTGTTGAGCATAATTATTAAATATCATCATAGTCAAGAAGACAAACAAGACAAAGAACTCATTTACACCTGGTAATAAAAGCAATCTGTATCCAGTCACGTTGTCCAGATAAAGAGAAACACATGTTAATGCACGTATGCGTCATGATTGCAGTGTGATCGGATCTCCCTGACCACATGTGGGGGTAGTCTGGCTTGCATTGTGTTCAGATCTTAAGTATCTGTTAATGCACTCCCTGCAAGATAACATTGATAAAGAGATTTGTTTTAAACTAACATACACTGTTGGTTGTTGCCTCTATATCTACTGATTATATGTCTTTTCTCTGTCATCAAAGAACCAAAACATGGGTTATTTAACAGAACCGCACGAAAAATAAAAGCAATACAGGTGGGAAATGAATGATATACAGTAGGAAGTAAACGTGTGCATGACAGTGTGCTGCTGTTAACAAGTCATATAATTCATTGTGTCACAAAGTACCCCGTGCTGCAACAGACTGGAACAAACTGAAACAATATTTTTCATAGAAAGAAAGGAATAACTTAAAATATTACATTTACAAGAGGGGACAATCATTCAGAACTTGACAATGTTTCAAAAAACGTATAAAGGTGTCCATAATTCAACAATTTCACGAAAACTCTCAGAATAACAAGAAATTAAAAATACCAGGTGTAATGCAAAGGCAAGATCAGATCATCGTTCATTATCCAGAGAACGTATCCAGAGACAGATCCCATTTGTGACACCAGGTGTAAATGGGGTCAAAGAGTCTTCAACCATGCTCTGTGAGGCTCTGTCAGCTCTTAACAGCAGTGCTTTGAGCTAATGCTGGCATCAGCATGCTAATATGCTCACAGTGACAATGCTAACATGCTGATGTTTAGCAGGTGTAATGTTTATCAACTTCACCATGTTAGTTTGCATGTTAGCATGCCAACTTTTGCTGATTAGCATTAAAACCAAGAGGCTGTTGGGAGTTGTTTTGCAGGCATTTAGTCATTAACCAAATTATTAGACAAGGTAAAGTTTTGAAATGATGGAGACACGAGCTGAAAAGTCAGGGGATCCTCAAAGTTATTCAAATTCATCCTATGAGGGACATGAATGTCTGTGTAAAAGTTCAGGGCAAACCCTTCAACAGCTGTTGAGACATTATAACATTATACATACTCTGCGTGTGTGCGTGTGTGTGCATACGTGCGTGAAATCTGTCACAAAGTAACATCTTTTTTTTTTTGTTCCCCACACTCGTCTGTATGTTGATGAAATTCTCTGCGACAACTAGGAAATAAGGTTCCTGGCTGTGCTGCTGTAATTGTAGACGTTTGGAAAAAAGAAAAAAGTGAGGAGACCATGCTGCATGAGTGAAGTGAAACGCACACCATGTGCTTGACTTAATCTCTAATTATCAGCCCCTAATGTCTCTACCAACTCTGCCTGGTTGTCTTCCCTGTATGCAGCCTGTTGGTGGGAAGGCAATCCTTCAGGACAAAGCAGAGACTAGAATTTCATTGACTAACAGAAGGTAAGCAGGGTTTCCACTGAACACTTCAACCACTCAGGCCAGTCTGGGTTCAGCTGAGTGGCAACAGATGTGAAGGTCATCATGGAAGCATTACAAGTATTTCAAACAGAAAGGCCACAGGAATCATTCTGTGGGGAGATGCAGATCTCTGAGGGGACCCCTGCAAAAACTCCTGGTGTTGTTAGGGACCACTGTACATCTAACCAGATACAAATGAAGAAGAAACTGTTTGAGATCAGTCAGTAATAACAGATGATGCCTGTTCTCGTAAGCTCTCTCTTAAGAATCCTGTTGCCTGATCAGAATGATTAATACAGAGACCACAAACACAATGAGATGAACAACCAGAACCCCTCAAATAGTCATTGAAAGGATTACGCCACAGCTAGGAGCTACTAAGTGGACATGATGCTCAGGAGACCAGCCATTTGACAATATGGGTCTTGCTTACCTCTGGCTGTATCGCTTTGAAGACTGGTGCATCCATCAGGGTGATTTGGCTCTGAAAGAACAAGAAAGAAATACACATTAGTTTTCAATATGCAGGACTTTAAGCCATGATATGCGTACATATAGTACAGTCAAGTCATGAGCAAAGTCCCTCTGCTGCAATTTTGGTGATTTTATCATGAGCAGACAAAATACTTGAAACAAATGTGGAGGAAAAATAAAAACATAAATTAAATATTGTAATTAGAATGTGCATTTCCTTAAGACAAGCCTGTGAGAGCTGGAAGCTGTTGGCAGCTGTGGCCGCTGCTCACAGCTGCAGCCACAGCTGCTGCCGGCTGCAGTAGCAATTTTGTTAAATCTTTTAGCGTCACCTACAGGTGAAAAAATGCTCCAACTTTGCTATGCTTCACAGTTCATGAGTTAACGGCCAAAACATAAAACACGTAATAACTGATCACATGATGCCACTTTTTGTACCCTGCTGTGAGCATTTCCAGAGAGTGAGCCTGTCACAAACCATTCCTCCCATAGAATTTTGTTATAGATTTCAATGAAGTTAGGACCCCTTTCAGATTAGAGCTGTTTAATTCAGTGTTAACGTAGATAATATTGATCAGTGAAGTTAAAAAGGCCATTGTTTATGCATTGAGGGAACATCTGACTTTAAAGTAATCAATAATACAAAGTGCTAATGAAAGGTTTCATTGTTCTTATGTGTTTGGATTTGAGTGCAGTGAGTGTTTTAAAATATCCCTCAGGGCCCCATAGTGGGAGTCAGTCATTAGCTGCTCGTTTTCCTGCAGCATAGTAAATGAGTTGAGACCTTTCAGTTCCTGGCCAACAAGAGAACAGTGCCTGCTAAAACATGAAAGGATAGCTCATAGCTCAGGGAGCTATCTAACTCTCTCCTTCACATGTAAAAGCTTTGCCAGGTGAGAAGTCTGAAAGTATGCTTGGGTCTTTCAGCTAAGATCTGATTCACCTTGCATGCTGCAAAACGAATGAGTGACATTTGAACTGTACTCACGGCAAACTCCTCAGGCGTCACCTTCAGTACATCAAAGACGACGGCATCGTAACTCTTGGCGTAGTCCACAGAGGGTCCATCCAGAGAATCAGAGCTGCTGCTTGCCTGAAAGACACACACATTAAACTATCACAGTAACTGCTCTGTGCCTGTGTAACCAACTGTTGGGGCCACAACGAAAAATTGTGTCATATAACTGTGTATTATTTTAATAAAGTTGGCAAAATGTAGGGTCATAAGTCAACTTAATCTAAACCTTTATTCACACATCCAAATTTTCCTTATACACTGCTACCAGGCCTTGATGGTGGTAATGCCAGCGATGGACAGTGTTTGGCAAGTTACGTTCAAAATGCAATATATTACATGATTAGTAGTTACTGTCATTTCAAAGTAATTAGTTACTTTACAATATCACCTGCCATATAATGCACTACTGATTATACCACTGTTGTGTTATTTTTACCAAGGTAGCTGCAGAATTACTTCTAGTATTACATTATTGTTTGTAACCATAATGCTATCTACTATAGCCTCGGTATAACCTGGTCTCTATGGCAACATTAGTGTAAATTATGATTGGCTTTGGCAGGGATTTTTTCTAACAAGCTTTATCAGATGCATTTTCCCTGCTTGCACATTGCACACAACGGATCCAATTTTAGTTTATGCATCAATCTAAACATGTGGAAAGCATAATTTGCCTGGTTTTAGTACCATCAGTCATTATATAGACCTATAAATATACACCCGGTTGTTCCAGCATGCATCTGGCTCTGTAGTGTAATGGCTGTAGCAACTGCCTTTCATTCCAGTGGGTGCTGGTTCGAGGCTCAAAGAGACAAATAAGAGAGTGATAAGATCACTCAATTGATGGATACATCTGCTCTGCAGATGACCCTTTGCACATTGTGTTAGACATGTTTTCCCATTTGAATACACTCAATCTGCAACTACAGGCAGAAGAAAAATCCCTGGTGGTTATGGTGGAAAAGTTTGGGTCAACCTATAGATGTTAATCTTCTTCTAAAGATGCATGAGAGGAACCAAATGTCAAACCAGTCCTTGCACGACTGCTTACAAATAAGAGAGAGAAGAGAGAAAGAGAAAGAAATCAGAGGGACAATCCCCTTTATTTGTCACACCCTACATAGAACATGCTACACATGGCGTGCATTGGTGAAATTTTTCCTCCACTTTTAACCCATCCTGGTAGTCCTTCCTCCACGGCAGAGCAGGAGCGGTGGGCTGCCATTCGACCGGCGCCCTGGGCGCACCCAGTTTTCTTTGTCGTCACCATTGGTCAGGTGGTGATCTTTATGCATGTTTTTTATGTAGATGAACACGGGGTGAACATGCAAACTCCACACACACCCTTTCCTCGAGATAAGGGGCAGCAGGCATAGTGGAAGACACGCCCTCAGCGCCCACAGCGCCCCAGGTGGGAATCGAACCGGGACCTTCTGACAGTGTTGCCACTGTTCCACCGTGCCAACAGCTGTCAAGCCTGATGTTAAGAAGTGCTGATGTGGTTAATGGAGGAAATGTAATTTCTTCCATTAACCACGTGAGAGGATTTCAGCCTTAAGATTTTATACATGTGATTCACTGTTAAATGAGGAGGTGTTAAACTGTTACATTTTATTCATTTTATTATTTTGATCCATTTTATGTTGTCACACAGAGCTGGCTTCTGCCACACTCTTTGTCTTTGAGACATGTTAATTAAACCACTTTTCTTCTTTTTCTTTTTCTCTATTCAGTACACAACCAGTGAAGCACGCCCAGCTTTGTGAGCGAGGTAGGCCTGAGTCCTGAACTGAATTTATAACCACGGGCTGCCAGTTGACCTTCACTGCATTACACATTATATTACATTACTTCCTGAAGGTTGCTGTCATGTTGCAGGAGATTTTAAATGCTAACGACACAGCAGAGACCTCCGCAGTCACGTTTGTAAATTGCCATTTTGTAACTGTCACTGGTGCAGCGCTTTGCACGCCTTTCACACCCTAATAACACAGCTGGCCTTGTGATTAGAGAGCAGAGTGTTTACACGTCTGCCAACAATTTCACTCACCTAAACAGTAAAGAGCTGTTTGTTTAGTCGTACATGAAACACTGAATGATCACCTTTATTATTTTTCAAAAGTGTCCAAAAATAACACAGTGTCTCCCTGATGGATTACCGAAGCCTTGGAGGGATTATGAAGAACAAGCGATGCTTTGTTGTAATGGCTGATCGGCGCACTGCAGGACACTTTTTAAACAAGTCGCTATATACATCCATTACACAGATAAACGTATGTAGTGAGTACTTTTGTGATCATGGCTGACTGATGAGACCCCAGAGGAATCACCATAGGGGTGATAAGTTCACACAGCCAAAAGCAGAAGAAAGGCCATGTTGAGACTATATGCAAATAAAAACAGACATTGTAAATACTGAAACCATTTCACATGTGGATGTGCCACAACAGCAGACACTTAAATGACTTACATAAACTGATTCACCACCAAGGAAAAACTCAATGATTTGCTCCTGGCACATTATCCATTTCAAATTATGATAATATCACATAAATACCTCTTCTGTTTCCTGTGGTCTCTTTATTTAGCTTTGATTCAATCTGCTTTAATGCTGTCTTTTAATCCTTCCTGGGTTAACAAGGCTCGACTCTGCCATTCTAATCAACAAAACCAAATGGAAAGGACTGTTTATGAAGCATTACATGGAAAATAGAACAATAGGCATTTATGTGGCTGAGGAGGTACAGCGGGCTGCCCACTAATGTCTGGGTTGGCGGTTTGATCCCTGGCTCCTTCTGTCCACATATCAGAGTGTCCTTGGCCAAGACACCGAATCCTAAATCACTCGTAATAGACGCTCCAGTGCCTTGCATTGCAGGTCTGTCACAATCTGTGTACGAATAAGTCAGTTACTAATCAGTCAGTTAATATTAGTAATTATGATTCCACTGAAATTTAGAACACAATATATTAACAAACATACTGAACCATAGCTGACTGGAACTCAGAGGGTCTCAAAAAAGGCCCTCGGGACAAAACCACATCAAAAGTCATGGCAGCGGTGCTGGCAGTCATCAACAGTGTACACCTGTCAACACTGAGATTTTACAAAATAAGGGAAATTTTCCGGTACCCCACCGTAGGTCGTCCGACCAGCCTCACCACTGTCCACATCCGCCTTACATTTAGACAAGGGTTCACACAGTGAATCCTAAAATCATCACCAGTCAACGAGCTGCTTTAAAACATCACAGCAACAAATCTAAAAGATTCAAAGATGTCAAATATAACTACAAGCGAGCAAGGAACACTACATGGGCTTGTTCTTACCTCTGAGGTGACTGAATTGATGCTGGTGCCATCCGAGAGTCCGTTCCTGCGATACATGCTCACAGAGGGACTGGTGGGATGCACAGGTCAGGGCAACAGAGGCCTTTAGCTGGGGGACACACATAACCTCTCATCCATGCCTGGAGACAGAGGACACAAGGCTTTAATAGATTTGTTTGGTCATTATATTTCACATTGCTTAATTTGTTTTCCACAGTTTGACAGTTATTCTGAACAGTTCTTTTTTTATGTGCTTTACATGAATTACATCGCTGTTACATAAGTTAGAAATATCAAGATGTGAATTGTTTTATGCACCAATGCAAAAAATTCAGCAAGCATGACACCAAACTAGGGACAGGACAGAATGATCACAAAGTGACAAATCCAACATGGCATCTTGCTTGAAAAATGACTTAAACCATTTCTGTTGAATAATGAATCAATGAAATAGCCACGCAGTTTAGTAGTAATGATGATTCCATTGAAATTTGGAAAACATTTATTCACAATAGTACTGAAAAATAGCTGACTACTATACTTTAACATTTAACTCCCACCTCTAGAAAAAAAGAACTAAAATAACTGACAAAAGCAACTACTAGTGTTTCACCAGTGATGCATAGATATCAAGCTGACTGGAAAAACTTGTTTGGCCTTCTGACGTCCAGCTTCAGTTTATCCAACACACAGAATCATGACATTACTGCAGTTTGACAAAGTAACTGACAAATAAAGCCTCACTGCAGTGGAAATGATGGCCTCTGTATTCACCAAACGTTCACAGTTAAACCATGAATTCCTTTTTCTTTCATTTATGGATTATATGACTTTGATCTCTCTCTCTCTCTCTCTCTCTCTCTCTCTCTCTCTCTCTCTCTCTCTCTCTCTCTCTCTATATATATATATATATATATATATATATATATATATATATATATATATATATATATATAGACACACACACACACACACACACACATATATTGATCCCAATTTGGGAAATTATTTTGTTGCAGTAGCAATTAAACATACAGGCAAACACAGGATGTATACACAATTATTTAGAAAGCAACAAAAAATATAAACAGGAATAAAAATAAAAATATAACTAAGTAAAACTAAATATATAGTTGTATAATATGCATTATAATGTATAAAATATATTATATAATATTATAATAATATAATAAAAAATATAACTAAGTATATAAACAGTATTTACAGCAAAAAACAGCAAAAACTTTGTGCAGTTTCAGATGATAGATAAGTGTAAACCGTAGACTGTATGTGCAATATTGCAGCAGTGCAGATAATATGTAAAACACAAGAGTTTGTGAGGTTGGTGGATTAACTGTTTAAGTTACTATTGTACAGTGTGATGGCTCATGGCAGGAATGATATTTGATAAATATTTATATATTTGGAGGCATTGTGGAGGAAGTGAAGTCCTATACAGCTGGGGGCTGTTCTTGAGACAATCTGACCTGCAACAGGCTAGCACCCCCCACTATGGGTCTGGGGGCAACCGTAAGCAGGCGCAAGCAAAGAAAGGAGGAAAATAGGGACGAACATCCATGGTGCCTGACTTACGTTCTTGTCTCGTGCAGTGAATAAACATTAAAATAACGACAATAAACCTGCTGAAAACACGGCTTGTGAGTATCTTCTGAACAAGAAGAGGCAGATTTAACAAGCCAACATGTGCATAGGAAAGCATGTGACTTATCTGTCCCACAAGAAATCTGCATCTGAATGTTCTACCACAAGCAGTCGCACAATCAGGCAGACCGTTAGTAATGCTGCTCTTATCATCTCTGTGGCTGCTGTTTGTGCTATGATGCCCTCTAATGTGCAACTAAAAGGCTGCATGTCTGCAGGACCACTACTTAGAAATGTACATGCACTCTTATAAAGTCACGTACGCCACAGTCCAGAACCTGGACACACAAACTGAACAACATGATCTACAGGTCAGGGTTAGGGTTATCATTAACTCACTTCCCCATCTTACACATACAATCACTTTACTAGTCACAGGGGGTACTACTAGTCTGTATAAAAACAGTCATTTAATGCCTTCTGTCTCTGGAGGATCTTTATCGAGGCTGAAAATATAACGGCCCTCATGGGTCAGAGATGGAGCAGCTGAAGTTCGGTAGGGTTCACCCACCTTTCATACACTACATCCCTGCTAAGCTTAGACATGTTTCTAAAAACTGAAGCGCTCACATACACAGCCATGCTGCAATGACCTCTGCTGTTGAAAAAGGGCAATCACATTTAAAGACCTATTATTTTTGCTTTATGCTAAAATTCAGGTATATTCTTTTTTCATAAGACATTTGGTTCAAGAGAGACATTTAAAAAAATACATATACAAATATCAAGTGCTTAGATTGAGAAAACACCATGAACATGGCAGCTTTAGCCTTATGAAATAATTTCTGTTCACAAGGAAGACATGTCTTCATCGTTATTGCATCGTCTTAATATTTCTTATGTAGTTTGTTGAAGACAATTCAAATTTGAATATGAATAAGAGTATAATTAGTTAGGTGAGATTTGTGTATGTGCACTTCCATAGCCACATCTTAGTTTGAGAAAAACATATTGTTACAACTGTGGCGAAGTAACAACTGTACTAGTTCTCCTGTGAAACCTTTGTCTCTGAGTGCTCCACATTGACTGCTTTCTGTATGAAGTCAGAGCAACAACATGTGTAAGCTAACCCAGAGGATTACTGGTACCTGTTAGGGTTTGGTGATATGCTAAAAAATTCCAAACGGCCACTGTCCGCCCAACAAACAGCAACTGCCAACATGTTTGTACAGGTCCAACAGAAACAAAATAAAACTTACCAAAACCATCTTTGTTAATCTTTCCACTATCCCAACAATCACCAGCTGTGGTTTAGTCGAGATAAACTTAATTCACCCAGTTAGATGACACACGGTGAATTCCCTGCTGCCTGTCTGCCGTTGCTGCCGGCGCTCTCACTTGTTCTTAGGTCAATGTGTGTACCGTGCTACTGGGTCAGCTAACTGAACGAGAATCTGTTGCTGAGCAGCCACCAAGGCCGAAGGCCACACTGACCTCCTTGGCGAAGGTAACAAATTATGGATGCTGGTAAAACAGCAACACATTAGAATACTGAAAATAGCAATTAAATTCTGGGAAAAACATTATAATTTTCATTTGCTAAGTTTAACTGGCAGTGATATTCAAGTCCACAGTTTGACTGACATGTATAGTTATAAGTATTGTATCATTTCCTGTTTGTACATAACATCTAAGTATGTGGATTTTTTTGTATACCAACTGCTAAAACAGTACACTAAGATGATTGGGGTGTGGTATATTCTGTATAAAATGAATATGTAGTATGGAAAGGGACAAGCAACTGCACTGTCCCTGCTCCATACTCTACACTGAAGGTTCTCAAACTTATCACCCAAAGGTCCACATCTGATTTATATATTAAAGGTCAGAGGTCCAGTATTGGCAAAATCAAAATAACATTTAATCAAATAATTAATGTCACATAACTACATTCTGCACCTGCAATTAAGGAGTTGATAGCAAATTCTCTGATGGACCGTTAATGTCTGAACACTGCAGCAACAACACACAGCACTCTCTCAGTCGCCATTACAACAATGTCAACCACTAAGCTACAGAAAACCACATTCATCTGGGGACAGGACTGCTGTGAATCATCTCCAGCTACACTGTTTTTTCAACATCATTAACAACATAATCAATGGGAAACCCGTTTCAAATTAGGAAACGTTCCTAACATTTTGCAGCTACACCACAAGCTATGACAGAAGTCCTCAACTACATTTGTCCCAGAGCCAGAAGTTTTCTAAGCAGACACAGCCGATGCCAGACTTTCAAATAAATATAAATCTATTTATTTGGGCCTAATTAGCAAAAATATTTTTTTTATATTTTCACTTTTTTACCACATTTGTATTTTTATTAGCCTATATCAACATGAACAGACATGTATAATTGACCTCCAACAAATTCCCTGACTCTGAGTCTTGCCCATCCCTAACATGACCCACCATGAGTCATCAGAGAACTTCTGCAGGTGGAATGATTCAGAGCTATACTGAAAATCTGAGGTGTTCAGACTGAATAGAAATGGAGACTGGGCAGTCCCCTGAGGCATCACTCTCCAGCTGCACAAACTGGGGCCTATCCAACAGACGGTCCGATCCGGGAGACAGTAAACATGATGACACCCAACCTGAGCAGCTTCTCCGTCAGTAGAAGTGGTTGGATGGTACTGAAGGCATTAGAAAAATCAAGAAGCATGTTTCTTACAGTGCACCACTACCACTAAAGTGAGAGTGAGTGCACTGCAGCAGGTAGATGACACCACCATCCACACACACACAAGGCTGATTGGCAAACTGAAGAGGGTCTAGAGGTAGTTTCATCCATGGTACAAGGTGGGCCAGAACCAGTCTCTCTCAGTCTAGTCGGGAAATTGTGATCAGGGGTGCTCAGCAAGGGGGGATGCGGGCAAAGCAGGGTTTGATTTGGTGTCTGAGAACGTGTGAAGTCTGGTCCTGTGTGGAAAGGCCCAGCTGGGGGTCCTGTGCTGAACCTGTTAAAAACACATGCTTGTTGGCTCTGTCCTGGCTGCTCCCCTGCTCACCATCTTTGATGTGGAAGCCTGTACATCTGCTTCATGCCTATCCACACATGTCTGATGTTGTTTTGCTGGTGTGTAATTTTCCAGTTTCTGTCTATAGAAGTGCTTGCACTCAGTTCCACCTTCAGCTCACACTGTGCCCTTTCAGCTTGTCGTTTTCATTAGACCTGAAGGCTCTCTTCTTTTTATTGAAGAGATACTTCACGTACTGCTTTCAATTGAGTTTATGTCAAAAAGGATTAGCAAGTGATCATATTCTGTTTTATTTATGTTTTGCACAGCCTCTGAGCTTATTTGGAATCATGGTTGTACTACTGTATTTTGTACACAACCCACAGGTTCATGAAAAGACCTTAGGGGGAAAAATGTTGTCAGGCAAAATTCTTTATATCATACAGCACTCTCACATTTATAGCATGCTGCTCTCTGCTTACGCTGTCAATAATTAAGCCCTCTCACTGAACAAACACCTTTTTAAGGGGGTCCCTGGGAGGTTTGCAAAAAGGGGTCAGGGCAAAATTATCTCTGTAGCAGCATGGTAATCAAATTTTAAGGAGCCATCTTGTAGGGTGGGGGATGGGAGGGTGGGATGAAAGCATGAGAGCTGACAGTAATATGGTTACTGGATACACCTAGTAGCTATATAGAGTTGTGCTGATAGACTTACATACCTCTGGGAGAATTTGTAAGACATGTACCATTCTTATAATTTATAACTCATTTAACAAAACACAACAATAAAGAAAATACTGCCATGGTCCCCTTTCTAAAGTTTGCATACCCTCAGTCCTTTATACTAACACTGGCCCTGTATTTTCTGAGGTGGTACAGCTTCTTAGCAGCCTCCAGGTCTGGTAAATTCCTGAGTTGTCTTGTGTGAACTGTACGCTTGAGCTCTCCCAAAAGTGCCATAATGATATTGAGGTCAGTAGACATTGCTTTGCTACAGTTACATGATGTGCTTGCTGTGACTCCCAAAAACACTGAGATCTCTGCTTTTGAAAACTCCTCTTCTAACCTCTGCAAGCACACTGAAGTAAGCTGTACATGCTGTAGGTGAAAATGTAGTTGGTTAGCTAGCCCCCCTTTTGTTAATGACATTAACTCATCTTGTAACCAGTGTTTTGTTGGGCTGTTTAAACTGGTGAAAGCTGTTATCCTGATATAATGCCAACTTCAGAATGAATGTTACTTTCCTAAGTTTTAATTTTCAATTCATTCATTCATTCATCTTCTATATGTTCCTTTCATTTTCATTTTTTTGCACTGGCCCACACAGCCTTAAAATATATTCAAATGGAAAGTAACTTGTACTTAGAGTTGTTTATCAACAAGGTGTGGCTCAGGAGGTCCACCGATCAGGAGGTCCGTGGTTTGATCCCTGGCCTCGGCAGTCCACATGCCGAAGTATCCTTGGACAGGATACTGAACCCCCGAACTGCCCCTGATGCTGTACCATTGGTGTGTGAATGCATATGTACGTGGCTTTGGATAAAAGCATCTGCCAAATGACTAACTGTAATTGCATTTTTACTTTACTCGAGGAGGTTTCTCAAGTGGTAATTTTCACTTTTATTTGAGGTATTTTAGTTGGAGTAGTACTTTTAATTGAGTATAGATTTTTAATACCCTACAGATCACTGTGGAGGTGTGCGTTGCTAAACAGACATTACAACACTAATTCATGAGACTGTGGATGGCTTTGAGAGATGGGGCTTCCCTCTGTGCTGTTGCATATCCCAATCACTCCGCCTAGCAACAATGCAAAGGATTACTGCAACCACAAAGACAGCTACTCAATTATACTAAAAGGTGTGGTGGATCATCTCTCTCTTGGTGAGTAAAATAAATCTGCTAGCCACAAAACCCAAATCCCCATGCTGTAAATATTTGTCAATGTTATTCTCTCACATAGACATGTCCCAGTAGGCAGTCATCATTCTGTTGATGTATTTTTCATCTACATATTCGCAAAAATCAACACCTTTTGGACAGCAGGGCCCATAATCCGAGTGCTCGCTCATTTGAGGTGGAAGAGACTGGCAACCTTTCACCACTGGTGAGGCGTCTTTTTTAAATCTTTAAGCCTACTATTCACAAGCTCACCTCTGCATTAATCTTCACAAAAAATGTTTTGCTTGCAGAGACATATCAGTTCTATGATGCATGCACAATTACTAGGCAATGAGTGTTTTTCAGAAAGAATTTCACCATTGAACAGATAAAATACTGAATCCTAAATTTTCTTAAAAAAAAAAAAAAAAAAGAACTGAATGGTTACACAACAAGGAATTTGTCCTTTCTCAGAGGAAAATCCAACAATTTCCTCAAATAGTGTGCACAGTAATTAAACGACTACACTACAAATATTTTTTCCACCACTTACCTTAAAACTTAAACGAGGAGTCTATGTTTTTGGAATAACTAACATAAAATAACATAGCACAAAACAAATAACATTTTCAACCTTCAAAAATATTTAGTGGCCACGACTGTTGGGGTTAACACGTGGAACATGTTAGTGACATTTGCTTTTCCCCAACAACAAAGTAATACAGCACAGTACTCACAAGAGTTCAGTAACAGTATTACATTCAAGAAAGCACATAACACATTACCACCAGCTATCAATAATGATACCTTCATAACACGAATAAGCACAGGACCCAAGACCTGAATGATTCCTGGAAACTACAGCTGCCATCAAGAAACATAGCAGCCATGTCACTGTAAACTGTAAACCAGCACAAAACTGACAATTACCAACATAAACCAAGACACACATTACTATTACTATTGTACAAACACTAATGTTACAAAGTAATATTTGCATTTTGGAACATAAAACAGCAAAGCTAGCAAACTACTCAGTCCAGCATGGCATGATGGGAAATGTGGACCATCTATAGCTCCAGCTTTCTCAAGATGCTGAGCCTTTCTCAGTAAAACAGTGAGATTCATCTGAGAAGGGTTTTATTTTATCTGAGATTATTTCTAATATATAACATCAAAATTCATTTAAAATTACCAGTAGACCACCAACAGTAAGTATGGAAGCAGGTATGGAGCGAGGTTTTTAAGTTCAGCTTGCTGTTTTTGTTTGTACCTCATCCATTAAAGGGCTCACACCAGTGAGGGCAATAGGGCTTCTTTAACCCAAAAACGACATTCAAATATTCTGTCTGAAAAAAACAAAAAAAACAGAGAGGTTCAAATGATTCGAGTATCTATTTTTGCGCATTATGTCCGTAAGAGGGAAAATCAATACCACGAGAGAAGTACTGCTTGTGTATTATTTCAACATAAACATCTTTTAGAAAAGATCTCCATACCTACACATTACAAAAAATTAAAAATTAAATAAACGTCCTATACTGTACTGTGAATTCTGCACTTTCAGCTTGACCTACATTTCATTTCCAATCAATGAAAATGATGTGTGAATTGTATGATCCATGCATACTGAACGAGCGCTACAGCCAGAAGCCACGAAAAGGACTACAATATGATCCCTCCAGGAGTATGTGTACCATCAATGTATGTCCACTGAAAGTGTTTGTTTTTGCATCTGACAGGTTGAGTTTGTTATATTAAGTGTCTGACAACATTATGGAGAGTATACCTGCAGAGGTAAACCTTTCTGTTAAAGCATGAGATCCACTCCACTCCATTTTGTTTACATTTGTTTATTTTAGCTGTTAAATCACTCTCACCAAAGCCACCACACTCCATTCACAGAAACAGTAATTTTACATTATTTTTAAATAAAACTCACCAAAACCCTCTTGATTCATCTTTCAATGTTCCAACAATCATCACTAACTCTTATTTGGTTGAAATAAACTCTTAATTCACTGAAGGAGAGGAGCAGGAGGGAGAGCAAACATTAGAGAAGCAGCGGGTGAAACAGCCTGTGGAGCCCAAATATTTTCACATCTAACTCAGAATTATTTTCGCTGGAGAGACTTAAATATGTCAGACTTCAACAGTGACAGACACAAGTCACACAACCAGAGTTCCCATTATCTGGTAATTACCACTTTTTCTGGGAATATCTGTTGAAGTCTGACATATTTAAGTCAAATATTCTGGCTCTGCACACTGTTTCTCTGCTGCTTCTCTAATGTCGGCCCTCTCTCTCTCACTGTCCTTCCAATTTGATGAATTTAGTGTTTATACCAACCAAACTGGAGTTGGCCATGATTGTTGGACCAGTGTAAAGATGAACAAAGCAGGTTTAGGTGGGCTTTATTTTGTTTCTGCTGAGTTTTAAGTGTGTTTTAATAAAAATTATGTTTGGTTTGTGAGAATAATGCAGTGGCTTTTTCTGCTTAGACAAAAAAGGGTCTTACTCTTTAACAAAAAGTTCTATCTCTATATAAATCCTTTCAATAATATTGTCAGACGCATTGAATAACAATCTGAGCCTGTTAGTAGCAAAAACACTTTTGCGGAGAGGGATTATATTGCAGCCCATTTCACAGCTGCCGGCTGCAGCGCTCTCGCTCAATATCGCACCAATTTAAAAAACTGTTGTTGCCATTAGTCACATGGACAAAAAAAAAATTGGGAATATAGAGTCCATAGACATAGATGATATTTGACCAGAATTTCTCCTGTTTGTCCAGGACATTGAAGTCTTCCTGGACATGTGGACCAGCACCAATTGGAAAATCTGCAGAGTAAGCAGCAAGTAATTCAAGAACATATTTTGTAATGTGATCTTTTAAAAGACATGCCTATTTTGAAAAAAATATACCAGCACAAGGTGTATGCCTGACATATTGGTTTCCCCTCTTGTGGACTTAATGAGCAAAAAATAGATATTTGAATGGTTCAAACCTATGTGTTTTTCAGGAAGGAACATTGTTTTGGGCAACTCTGACAATGCTAGTGTTGAAGGCTGTTGTTGGTGGGTCAGTGGTGACGAGATTTTGGTTTTCCACCAGGGCATCGCTTGTTGATGGGTCACTGAAGGTTTCCTCAACAAATTCATCCACCTCATCTTTCATGCTTCTTAGAGTCCCAGACTTCACCTCACCTAGAGGTGATCTGGTGAAGTGGTGTGGGTCTTTGATAAAATGGGCTCATCTAACTTTCGTTCTTTTGTGCCTCTGTTTTCTCGCTCTGATGAGCTGTTCATGGAGGCTGGCTGAAAGTTCTTCTATGCCTTCTTTTTCTTCAGTATTGGCCACTTTGAACTGCTTGTTCGGGGTTTTGATTTCCTTCATGGGTTGTTTGATCTTCATTTCTCATCTATTTGGCTGCTTTTCTGGTCTGGTGTTGCTCTCTTTCCTTGGCACCATTCCAAAGCACTGTTTTGCCAAGTTGTAGAGAATGGCTGTCGATGAATGTGCCTTCCTTTCTGTTATTTCAGTTTGAGCCACTTCAAGCCCTTTGTTCAGGTCTTCATCAAGTACAGCCCACTCCATCGCATCACCCATCTTGGACCACTTGATTCTTTCCTTGGCTACAGTGTGCTTTCTCGGATGGCACTGGAGGTTTCCAGTATGTTCTGGGGGGAATTCAGGCACTGGGAGGTCTCTTGAGCTGTGGTGTGCTTGCCGTGTGTGGTGCATGCCTCCTTGGACTTGCTGTGATGTATCTTGAGCCCTACAGATGTTTCCAAAATGACATTTCACTTCCCATGCCTCCCCGTTCAAGGTTGTTTGTTTGAGCCGGTGTCTGTGCCACATTCTTGGTCGTTGTTGATTCTGTCCTTTCGAGTCTCTCAGACACCTCTTTTCAATGCCAGAATCCCACTGGACAATGTCATGAAGGTCAGCATGTTTGGGGTCATATTTTAACTTTGATTGGGAAACTAGTCAGAAAATCGCATCTTGGTATGTTACTATTGCTTGTGTAGTTGCTGAGACAGAGTATTACTTTCCGATGTTAATTCTATTTCTGACCTGGCAATCGTCACAGCACAGGATTTGCAGAGGCGTAAAACCCTTCCTCACAGTAATATAGCTTGATTTCCTGAACTTGCCGGGACCTGGTACCTGAAGTTATACACCCCTACCACCATAGCCCATTCCTTTTTTTAATTTGTTCTCAAGTTTTCTAAATACATGACTGTTTGTTTGTCGAAAGTTGTTGCTCCAATAATCACAGGCTTCAACATGGACCTACAAAGCCAAGAAGTGGTAGGTATTACTAATGTGAATTGAAAGGGCTAATATAAAATGTTCATTACTAAAACAGTTTGCCATGAAACACTGCTTCCAATTACATTCTACTTTTAGCTTATTCTCTCTGTGCATACCGGCCCACACCATGTGTAGGGGTTCCTAGGAGATTCCAAATCATTGTGGGTGCTGTAGGTGGCTCGGCTGCTCCCACAGAAAGCTCAGCAGTAAACCAAGAATAAGTGACAAGTAGTCAGACTGCTTTTTAGAGTTTCTTGTGTTGGAGTACAGCATTTGGCCTAACATATTAAAACTTTTCTCTTTACTTTTGGACAATGTACACAACACACCTAAATACATATTGGAACGATCTAGCCTTGTGAAACCTTGGATGGAAACAATGATTAAATCACATGCCAGAGAAATCAGTTAAAATGCTAAATTTGTTAACTTGCACTTGCATGTATTTCATGCAATTCTTCTATGGAACATCAGGCAAATACATAAATCAGGAAAGTGTAACACAAAATGGAATGGTAACAGTAAACCAGTTTTCCTACACAAATGATGAATGCCCAGTCTGTCTCAGTCACAACAATCGTGCCGCTCTGCTTGGAGCTGGAACTGTAGTTTGCAAGAAAGTAGATAAGGTACTCCTGGTGCCTGACACACGGATGAGTGAACAACAGATGGTGCTTCCCACTTGTTCTCCCAGGGCAGATCCTTATGCTTTTCTTAGGATGCCATTGTGATAATGTCCCTTTTTTGGCAGAATGACAACAACACATTGCAGAACCCCCTGAGGTTCCATGTAACTTTTCTTACTTTAATTCTCCAATAAAGAAATGAAAGTAGATTGAGACAAAATTGAGTTCATCTTTCTAAACTTTCAGGTTTTACCCCTCAGATCAATGTTAATCAACATGTTGAATTTTGTGATGAATTTTTGTCCTTGTCCCGTTTGCAGCATAACCTAAAGATGGAGATGTTGGCAGTCTATCCAGTCTAACTGCAGTCCAAGAGGACACTGTATACACTGTAAAGAATATCTGGAAAACTAATTCCAGATATAAATTTACATGAATTTTGTCATGGTGTTCCTAATGTTTCTGATTAATCTTTCACTTTCCTTAAATGCAATCCTCACAGTAAATTCAACTATTCTCTCCTCATGCCAAATGCAGTGCCGGCACAAACTACAAAATACACATTTTCTGTCATCTCTAGGATGAAATGACGACGTCAGTCTCCAGCCCTGCACATTAATCCTTAATGTTGCCTATGATTTTCAGTTTCACCTTCAATGATTTTCACACCTTGTCATGACTTTCGGACTTGAGATTCCTTTCTATGTAATTTCCTTTGAACTTTCTGTTCTTCATTCGTGATGATAAACAAATGTGAAAACTCAAAATCAGAGGGAACGTTAAGGACTCGTGTTAGACTGACCCATTAACCACCATAACCCCAAGAGGAAGTCTTCAGGAGATGTAGGAAGTGACTACCTCATGACATTACAAAAAAATAAAGAAAAAAACTGATGCATTTTCTGCAAATTAATGTTTAAAGACAAACAAAACACCTACTTTAAATATCTATTTATTTTGGGCCAAATGTAATGACATTGTGGATGACCTTGTTTCCAATAATCAGACAGTGTTGTTTATTGTGGTAGAGGGTATGTGTTCAGGTGGGTCTCTTACTCTTGAATGACTGTCATTCTGGTTAATCAAATGTCATACTAACACTCTCTCACATAGGAAAAAAAATAATGCAAATTGAAAGGGGTGGAGTCAGAGAGTGATTGACAAGAACGAGGAGGTAGTTTGAAGAAAACAGAAACACACATGCTGTACAATGATAACATGCAGTCAGAGTTTTAACAAAAAGATCACATGTGGCTTTTTCAGCCTCAGTCGACTTCAACAGCAGCCTCCCTAAACTGCTGAAGACTTGTCCACAACACCAGCTACAGAGTTGGAGAGCAATGACAACTCCTCAAGGGATGAAAGTGCATGATGACGTACACATTAAGTGTTGCAGACAGTGCAGACACAGCTGGGCTGCACATGTGGTGCGGCAGCTTTGCATGCCCCTGAGGAATAATGAAGGAGTAATTTGTCCCATCCCAACATGTCCAAAATAAAGAATAATTGGAGAATTAGATTGCAAACACAGTTTGCACTGAATGAAGCTAAATAGGTGAAAACACCTGTATGAGTGTATCATACATTATCCCCACGTGCCAGCCAAAGGAGGAAACACCACAGAAACACACGTTCTACCTGGCCACCACATATATTATTTTGGTCATAAACAAATCTTACAATTAATTTTTGTCATACTGACTTGTCATGGTGGGTTTAGATTAAATCACATGACAAGACATTTTTTTTAGTGCACAAACATGCAGGCATTATCTAAAAAAAGGCCACCATCTATTCCACAGCACTTGGCCATTGTGAAATAATATCAATGTTTTTTTTGGATGGGGGATGTTATGCATTTAGAGCACAGGCAGTAATGTACCCATCAGTATCCATGGTGATACTATTCCTGTTTGTATTGGGAAACAAAAAACATGTCCCACAGTGAGCCTGTTTATATATACGCTCCATTTTTGTTAATTCTTTTTTCTTTCACAAGTCATGCTTTTTACGGCAATACTTTTCATCATTTGGATGGCTCTTTGCGTTCTTCAGCGTGGATACAAGCAGGAAAGTTGAATGAAGGTAACACTAACAAACATGGAGAAGACTGAACATGACACAGAATGGGATAATTACAAACAGGAGAAGGTCTGACCAGCCAAGACAAAACAAGGGGCTCACACCTAAAAGAGGGGCTGCTTCTGTCAAATGTGCATGGTTTGGGTATGAAAAGTCTGACACGGATCACAAACGTGTACTTTTCAAATTATGCCGTAGACCAATCCCCACAACAGACTCAAACACCACTAACCTCTCTGCAAGAATCGTGTCAAACTATACAGAGAGAGAGTACAGTTTAACTGAAAGTTTACACAAAGATTTTAAATAAAAGGAGAAAAATTACAGCTGCTGCGCATCAGTGAGTCAGGGCCAGACATTTTGAAGAAGGAGGAGGATGAAAAAAGGAAGACAAGGAAGCTAAATGAGAAATACAGGTGGGTCCACCAGCAGAACTGTCCAAACCAAAATTATAATTAAACCTTGAAGTCACATGTCTCTCGAGTAGGTATAAAATGTTCATTCTGCACCACCTGCATCATGAACTCACAACCTTTGCTCCAACAGCGTGTTGTGGTCATGTTGAGCTACCTGGTGAAAATGTTTTATTTTGTGAGATGAACATGTGGTAAAGAAACAGACAAAGAAAGAACAAGATGAAGCAAGAGAAACATAGTAGCTGCTAGCCATTATGAACAGGCAGGCCTGATGTAGCTTAAAGCTGCACTAAGCATGTTCCAGCTACTACAGGGTGACAGAAAGTACAATTACAACTACAATTAGTCATTTTTTGACAGATGCTTTTATCCAAAGCGACATACATATGAATTGACACACCGATGGCGCAGCATCAGGGGCAGTTTTGGGGGTTCAGTATCTTGTCCAAGGATACTTTGGCATGTGGACTGAGGACAGAATGAGGATAGAATTGAAAATACTGTTAACATTTCGTTTTTAAGATACAATTCTGATTTGCCACACTGCCTTGACAGCAAAATTTTTTCATTTATTGCCATGAACATTAGAGATGTATTTAGAGAGAATCTGCAGTATCTGTTAACAACAAAACATGTTGAAGTCTGGTGTCAATTCAGTAAAAAACGTGATGAGTGATGGGTTTAAATCATTTTAATTTGAGAAAAAGTGATAGATTTCAGAATTCCTGCCAGCTCAATGCATCTGAACATTGCACACTGGACCAAATTTTTGGTGACAGTTGAAGCGTGGTGGCACATACAACTGATTTCTTATGAGGTTCCAAAGTTTTGTGTATTTTCATGCATTTATTTTCGGTCAGATTTTCTTGAAAGAAGAAGAAGAAGGTCGGTAAATACAAGGAGGCTCGGCAGCAGACCTGCCTGGCCCCTAAATAATCAACTCTTGAGTAATTGTCCACAAATGCAGGATTTAGCATTTACACTGCAAGTGTGTTTGTTTGCTCAGTTGTTGTCTAATTGGATGAGTGTCATCCTGCTTCAGTAGAGCACATTTGCATTAACACTAATTGGATCTTCCAGGGTGAACTATAATAGTGTAGAACAGTGTACAGCAGCACTCTGCAGTTGTGTCTTACGTTTCTCTCTTTGTGACACTGCAGGGGGGGTTCGTGGGGGCTTGGGCGGAGGGTGGGAGGGTCATGTTCTGCTTCAGGCCCAGAAAACGCTGGAGCCAGCCATGTACCATACACAAACATGTTTTGACAGCTGAGATTCACGTCAAGTGCAGCAGATAGACACATATCTGCGCGCCTGAACAACATCCGTAAACACAGCAGCCGTGTCCATTAATCACGGTGTCTCTGTCTGCACACAGTGTCCGGTCACGACGACAGCTACGTATGACACGGCGGTTATAGCCCCATATGAATCCCCCAGCCAGGCCTGCCACTGCTGTGTGTGTGTGTGTGTGTGTGTGTGTGTGTGTGTGTGTGTGTGTGTGTGTGTGTGTGTGTGTTAGTGTCAGCTCTGCACAGCCTCATGCTAATGCTCATGCCTGTGGTGCCTACCTTTCTATCAGGCACATTTCCCTCGCTGCTCCTGCTGCTGCGGCTGTATTAATAAAGACGACAATATTCACATTCAAACGCGTCCAGCCGCGGTGGTTAATTAAACCCGAGCGATGTTTTCCCAGCAGCATCCAGGGGGGTTACTCCTCCTTTGAGCCGAACATGAAGCCAAGGTCGTAACGTTTGGTCCGCAGGGTCCACAAACCGTGCGGGATACATTAGACGAAATCATACAAACGTGCAGTGACGTGCCAAATTAGCTACAATCGAAAATAGAAGTGAAAAAGAATAAATACCGACAGCAGGAAGTGACAGGTAGGCGCACTTATCTTGACAGTCAGGTATATTGCCTAATCATCCACTCGGTTCCCTACAGAGCTCCCGCCTCTAATAACAGCAGGCCAATCAGAGCGCAGCTCTAAGCTAGCGTCCTTCAGACGCAGGTGCACCTAAGATGCTTTCACGGCCTGTCTGAAGGCTCGTATATCTCAGACTCTCCGCTGTACGTTTTTATAAGCTCCTCAAGCAAGAAGGCTTGACTGTGGAAATAGCAAACATGTGATCCTTTATAACGTTTGAAAATCATTTTGTTACTGTGCCCAGATGAGGAAACATGAACACACATTCGCAGATGCCTGCACTGAAGCAAATTTTCTCCTCTTGAGTCTCGATCAAATGATGTGCTCTATCATCAGAATATAATATATATTTCTGTTCTTATGGTAATATGACTGGACTTTTATATATGTGTATGACAGTATATAACACGTAATAACAATAATTTGTATATAATAACAATATAAATACAACAGGATACAACAAGACCAACGCTGTGATGATCTACAAGCAGCCATCCTAACAGACTGTTTTGAGTGGTCCCAGTACAAGGCCCTGCAATCCTGGAAGCCATTTTCAATCTCTTCCACTGCATTCGGACTGTCTGTTCACACACGCGCACACACACACACACATACACACACACACACACACACACACAGTGAAGACCAGTGTCTGAAAGGAAGGATGTGTAAATGTCTCTGCAGCTCTGTAGCTATTTACATATTTGCCCGAATGTGGAAGAGAGCTTGTCTGGCTTATTGTTGGTGGGATATAATATTTACACTCCACAGTTGCCAGTTTATTAGGTACACTGAGCTAAACCTAATTCAGTCTAACAGTCTTTCAATGAATCCTCCCTTCATGAAGGTTCTGATGTTCAGTGTTTGTTGTTTGAGTCTTTAATTCAGCTCTGTGTAGTTTTAGAGGATGCAGAGAGCTGTTTCTGACAGTCACACTCCCCGTTGCATTTTGGATCTTTGTAGATCAGAATGGAGATGCTGGCTTCTCTCAGCATCTCCATTCTGACCAGGAGCAAACTCTGAAAGCTAGCTGATTGCAGAGGTCTTGAAGTTGTCAGGTGCTGACATGTCCCATTCCTTGTCTTACTGTTCAATGAGGACTGGCAGTGAAGAGAGGTTTGACCACATCCTGGACAACATGTTGAGATTGCTACCCCCGCATTCCAAACAAAAGTGACCACAGATGATTCAGACCACGACCTCTGTATACAACTGCACAGTTCATGAAATCACAGGATTTGGGAGAGTCCCTTCGCTGCCCTTTGACCTTCTTTTCAAGAACGTCCTTGTGATGTGTCAGAAAATGTGATGAGAGATGAGCACGTTTTTGTTGTTATGGTAATATGCTGATTTTTTCATTAACCCTCCAGCCTCCCCCCCCCCCTCCCCCCGCCATAGTACTCCATAGGAGAGGTCAGCAACATAGTGATTACAGAAATTTTCATGTTTTCCATTTCTTTTCTAAATTATGTTTGTAAGTTTCCTTGCCAGCTTAAACTTGTTGTGTAGTGAGTTAACAGTCCTCTGGCATTTAATTTGTGTGGAAGCTCAAGTTACATGATCACAATTGGCTGGAGGGTTTTGTTATTTACAGTATGGTATGGTATGGGTATGGTATGGGTTCTGTGTTTTAATGTAGTGAATGCAACGTAATCTGTCCCACTTTTGCTATTATACTCCATGGGAAAGGAGCTCATGTTAAATGTTTACAACTGACAAGAGGATTTTGTTATTTATGTCTTTCATCAGAATAAACAGAGATCGCCTCCGCGGATATCCTGGTCTGGGCATCTTCATCAAAACACAACGCACAAACACTAGACAACTGGTTACACACATATTCATGGAAGCATTTTATTTAGACTGCACAGCCACAATTAGTGAAAGAGCACACATAATCTGAGAAAAACAGGTTTCAGGAAGAGAAAAAAGGAAGTGACTTATTGTCTATATTGGAAGAATCTGAATCTTGACATGTTATGCTGTGCTTATTCCAGACAGTTGAGTCTTGTTAGTTTGCACTCAGTGAAGCAAAACCAAAAGATCAATATTATAACTGAGGATAAAAACTGTCAAAACCCCAGGCTAAACTTGATATGGCACACAGAAGACTCACCCTTTCTTTTCACCATGTTTTATTCTATGTTCAAAGATTTTCAAGACGGTCATTTCTGCTTTGATATAAAGTTCTTTGTGCAAATCTAAGTGAAAACAACTCTAACAACCACTTAACTGTGGTTGAAACCTTACTTTACTTAATTTTTAACAACAAAATAATAAAAAGTTAAAAATACAGGCAATATTTAGTATTTCTCAGGTATACTAAGAATTAAAAAGAATCACACTACATATTGTATTCAGTGATGTTCATAAACCTTTGACTGTTCATTCAAATATTTACGAGGCAAAGCCAAACTCAAAGATTGCAGCAATTGCTATCTTCTCAGATGAACTGATGCTTTCAGTGTTTGCATTGATGGAAAGAAATCACCAGAGCCCACAGTGTTCTCAACTTCTTGTATGCTGTATCAATTAAGTGCTAAAGATTTAAAGAGGCGATAAGGGGAAATCTGATGATTGTCTGACTTCACTGCATCTGCTTTATATCCTCCAATCACGTATAAACATCAGACCAACCAACATCTACAATAACAAGTCCCTCCTCACAATGAGTAGTTTAGTGTTATATCAAAAGTACAGGAACTGTGTTGGCACATCATTTTAATTATCATATCAAAGATCCACTCTGAGAAAAGCCAACCTTCATTTTTCAACACGTCATTGGAGCATTCTGTGTGATGTCCTGTGTTGTTGCTTTTCCTCTTGTGTTGTCGGTGAGAAGAGCAGACATAGCAGCTGGAGAGGATACGGGGCTGCAGTGTAAGAGGTCAGTGACTGTTTATGAACGGGTGGGACACTGACAGAGTTGAGCTCAGGGCAAGCCGAGCTTCAGCTGGCAGAGTGAAAAAAGTGAAATTGTGAATCAAGGGTCAGAGCGTGGAGACGAGTTCTTATGTCGCGACATGGACAGGATGCTCTCTGCCTCTTCATACATCTGAGAAACACACAGAGCACACAGGCAGTTACTACATATGGATACATTTAGATTAGTGCACTTCTGTCAAAGTAGAGGGGAAACATTGCTTTGGTACCAGCAAAAGCTTCAGTGATTAATCTGTTTAACTGCAAAGGTGTCACTTCTTCAAGTTTGTACTACAAGCTGCTGAAATGTCAGCTGTGGATCATTCACCTCCTGACTACTGAACAATCAGAAACAAAAAATAATTGAAAAAGCTAAACAACTGTTTCTCTTAAAGAAGAACTCCACTAATTTCACACAAAATGTCAGACTTTTAAGTATAAAAATGTTAGTGTCAATGTCACTCATTTGAATTTCTGTTCTCTATTTACACTTAAGTTTGAATCCTTCATCTTTTCAACTTCCTGAAATTCACCAATAAAATTTCGGCAACATATTTTTTTTAACTTGATTTGGATTTAAGTTAAGAAATCCAAAAATGATCAGCTGAAATCAAGAAACTTGAACAGAGTTTTTGAAATATTAGACAGTCAAGATTATCTGAATTTATGAATTCTAAAATCTACTTAAATTATGTTTTTGGAGTCATCAACTTGAAATAACCTGTTGCAGCTGTGCAAGGAGAGGGGCCAGAAAGAAGCCTGGCTGCCACCCATGTGAGCATGCACAGCTCTTTTTCCACTGTATTGGACTGATGATGGCTGGTCAGCATGGTACAGAAAGGACTTTCTCTGAATTTTTTGGGGTTCCATGCAATGCATTTTGCATTTCCTCTGATCCATGGAGAAATGTATTAGAGATGTTTATGACATAATATGACCAAAACTCAAGTGGGTGACTGTCAGCTGTGTACTAAGGAACAAGTCTATCATTGCAGCTAGATAGATAACTAGCTGTCTCACAGACTGCTGCCAAGGCTGATTGAGACAGACTGTAGCTGTGATAATGATTATAGCCATGGGATGACAGAGCTTTGGTGGTTGCTGTAGCTGTGATTGTGGTTGTAAACATGGCTGCGCTTTGATTGTTATGGTCATGGCTGTGACAAATTAGTTTATACTGGGTGTAACACTAACTAAGGGTTGCATGTGTGCAGTGAATTGACGTGGCTGTTCTGCCTGAGCACTGTACTGACACTAATGTAATCCTGTGGTATATTGGTAACACATCTGTCATATCTGACGGAAGCAGTCGAAGCAGTAATGAGTAGCCTCAGTACAGCTGTCGTATCCATATCATCATGGATTCAACCACAAATGCAGCTGTAGTCTGTGCACTAACCACATCCACAGCTTCACCCAGCACAGCCAGGCAGAGCAGCTGTGCTCACAGCCACTGTGTGTATACAGTCAGAGCTCTGCCTTTTGAATGAGTAAAAAGTAATAAATGCATCCTGTAAAGGATAAAACCGATGTTTGGTGGCTTTTAGACCTCTTGGGCGACCAGAAAGTTCTTCCTACTGCTTCATATTACTTTCACCAATCTTAATCTCTTTGTGGTCATGATCAGCTCAATACATCGATTAGAATTATAAAGTACTTTTCTCCTTACTGGTACAAATGGCACATCTTGGAACAGTTCCTGAATGAAGCGGCGTGAGGACAGGCGGAACATGCAGTGAGCCAGCAGGTAGGACACCTCTGAATATAGACAGATGTCATCAAATGCACAGGGGAACTTCTCCTTGATCCTACCATAAAACACATTCGCCAACACATCAGAATGGATAGATGTAAACAAAGTACAAAGTTAAAGGACAGGTTCAGTCTCACGTTAACAGTCGGGTCTCGTGGTTTTTCACCCCCACAGAGGAGCTGAGATTGATGACCAGACGAAGAACCTCTTTCCTCATCAGAACCCTGCCAGCCGGAGCATCCTCTGGGATGGACTTCACCCCTGCAAAGGTACAAAGAGAAAATGAAATGATCTGAAACTAGAGATGCACCACTATGGAAGTCCAGGTCCAATAATGATAATAAATGTTATAGAAATATAATAAATAATAACCAATAATTTCTGATTGCTGTGGGCAAATATGTATAGAGAGTCTGATTTACCAATAAAGAATATATGTATGTAACCTGTTTATAATAATTCATTTTTTAATAAAGTGATTAACACCAGACCTTTTCTCCTCTGCTGTTGATGTGTACAGACAGACCACTGGATTAGTGGAGAGGCTAGTTGGTCCCCAGACTCTAAACTAATTTTTCAACAGGTGGCTAATTAGGATCAACCACATTACAGTTTGCACAGAGAATTAATTTATAACATGTAAGGTATGACTGTGTCACACATCCCTGTTGATGATGAAGTAAAAAAGGCTGAAATGTGGAAGATGCTGCATTTCTGCAAGTTAATGTTCTGCTTGATCTGCATGTGTTTGATAAATTGGCTGTACTGCCTCATTTACTGCTGGGATTTGTTGCATTTAATGGATAACAATTACAGCCCAATAAAGGGTTTTTGAGGCCAATACTGACAATAATCACACACATAACCTGTTCTTAAAAGCAGGTAAGATCAAACTGGTGGCAGAGAAATATACATACATTACATTAGATTTAACATAAAATAAACTTTGCATGCATCTTGAACTTTGCCATAGCTGGAAGGAATATGAAATGATTGATTCTTATCTGTCTGCTGAGAAAAGCCTTGTTCTTCATTGTATAGGTCTAAACAAATGAAATTTTAACAGTAAGTAATTTGCCGTTTTCAAAGACCTCGGACTAAACTGAGACCTCTCAAAAAGCACTTACTCCCTTGGTGTGAGATTTCAGACGGATTCTTTGGGAGATTATGACTGTCTTTCTTCAGTACTGGACTGAGATGTGTTCAATTACAATAAGCTTTCAGTATGCTCCACCTGCACACGCTGTTGTATATGATTTAAGAAAGTTGTAGGCCCACATATTTATAAAATATATTTCAAAACCTTGCAACTCAATGATCTTTTGACACATTCCTGCCATGTTTCAGAAAGCAATGAAGGGTTTCCGTCCACTGAATTGCTAGATGGCTTTTAATTTGCAATGGACACACAAAGTGCTGAATTTGCATTAACAGCATAATGCAGTAACTTGAACAGGGGAAATGGGAGCTGATAAAACAAGGCTTTGTACTAAAATATAAGCAATTGTAGTTATCAAACTGAGGGAATTACAATCAAAGGCCTGCCTCTAATTCAAGCTTGTTTCCAATAAAGTTCTGTTATCTTCTGCAGTTCAGATAAATGCAGAACACAGTCACTATTTGAGGAAAAATAATGTACAAGTTGGCTAAATTAAACCACATATTTACCTAAGCCTAAAGTGCCAATGGGTTGATAAACACCAGTAACTGGTTGGTAGGCAGGAATACAATTTGCCCATACCAACATGAAAGTGTCAAAACTTCCTCACACTTTTTCCCCTAGCAGCACAACTGTGTTGTTAGCTGGCAGCTAACAACTGCTTGTACTGTGAAGTACAAGCACATCACGGCGAATGCTCACTTTATCTTGTAAAATGCACCAAACAGTGTCCACATTAGTCCCACTTACCAACAGTACCCCATTTTTAAACTGAAATTTCACTGATTATGTTATTTTTCCCAGTGAGTTCTTCCCTTCTGTACTCATGAAAGGAATTCTCTAAAACTTGGTATTTCCCCCAGATGAATGTCTTTTGAGTATTTTTCTATAATCTGTACATTTCGTGTCCATGGAAATTGACAGTTCCCCTTGTACACCCAAAGTCCACATAACAAGCTGGTCGCGGTGGATGAATGGATCGAACACAAGACTTTCACCCGAAGACCAGGGCTCATATCCCGTGAGAATTTAATTTCCATTTATATTTTCATGTTATTTTTTTCTTTTAAGTTTTTAGTCGCAGTTTTGTTCATGATTTGGACACAAACTATCTATCTATCTAGCCTTGAAGGCAAACTTCAGCTCAAATGGGCTTGATGCAAGATACTACACTGACATCACAATACAGACCCCTTATCTAAGCAGATTTTTGTTGTTAAGACATCACTTAGGCCATCAAAATGTTTTAGCACCATTTAGTTGTACATATTTTCCGCTCTCCCTCTCCTGTAGCTTCAATCTTGAAGTCCAAGGCAATGAAGTTAATAAACAACTTTTTAGGATTAGGTTAGCCTATGTAATAAGTGACAAGACGACCCAATGACATAGTTCTAACTATCAGCCAATATATCCATGGTCAGGCTCTAACGAGTACTGTCATTGTAAGCTCAAGCAAATTCTAATATCAGAATAATCGCAATAACTTGGTTTTCTTATTTATCTGCCAATTTATACAGTACCAGCTACAAACTTCAAATGTAAAAGGTGAATTCAAATTGGAGCACCTACCCCAAACAAGTTCTGTGCTGCGACCACTACCCCCAGATCCCTGGGACACAGTGTCACTGCATTCAGAACCACCTGACAGCTTGGCTTGAACCATGACCTCTGCATGGTTTGCTGAAGGTGAACTGCACCACTCTGAGAATGGGGAAACCACTACTGTATCTGAAGAAGACAATGAAAAAGAGTTCCACTTTACAAAATATAAAACCTTTGGTGACAAAATAGCTTTACTAGGCAGTTTATTAAATAAAGATTTTAGCAATGAACCATCGAGTTGCACTATTTCATTTAACCAGAAATAGGATCCCACCTGTCTTGCTGTTTTGAGAGTTGATTCCAAGCACAGTAAGTCCAGCACAATACAGGCAGTTGACATCATTGTGTTCTTGAAGACATGCTTCCTCTGAGTCCAGCATCTGCTGCTGCTCTGCCCGGCTCACTGCCATCAGCTCTGTGATACTGAGCTGAGAGTGAAGCCTTGCTGGCCGACACCCATCACTGGGGCCTGAGGACACACACAGCAGATGTAAAAAAGATGCTGAAACTAGTATAGGCTGTCTGAAGTGCAATCTCGCACAGATTCAAAGAGCGGTCTGAACACGGACATGGAAACAGATTCTTTTGCATATCTCCAACTTGTCATGGTTTTAAATGTTAGTTTGGTTATTTCCTGTTTTATGTTGAAGGTTTATCTCATGTGTCATCTTTTGCTTTACTTCCTGTGCTTCCTGCCTGTGTGATTGGGTATTTAAGCCTGTGTTTTTCCCCTTAGTCTCGGTCAGATCATACTTCATGTGTCATGCTCCAGCCTTCTTATGAGTTCTCCAGTTGTTCCCAGTGTTTTTGGATTTTTGTTTCATTTGTTCTCTAACCTCGCTGGTTTTTTGGATTACATTTTGCTTTTGGAATGATTATTTTGGTTCCGACTTTGGCCATACCTCCCTCTCCTAGAAATCTTTGTTTAGTTGCCATTTTGTGTTAATACATTTATTGAATTGCACCAGCTTTGCCTTTGTTATTGTGCATTTAGGTTCAATTCCTTGTTTCCTCCTTGACACCTTATGACAACTGAAAATATTCTTACAACACATTAGCAAAGGGAAAACATTGAAAAACCCACTCCTCTAGTACAGTTCATAAACAAAAAAGATTCTTCAGAGATACTTCATCCCTTTCCAGCTGAAACCTTTGTGGCACAATCTGTTGATCTATGTATGTCATTTGTTTTGAAAAATACAGGGAAAGTTGGAAAATGCTATTCAGTTATGTTAAAACTAATCCTCTTTTTGACAATTGAAGCATAAATTTGGTGTAATTCCAAAATCAAAGAGTTAAAAAGCCATTCCTCTGGTACCAGTGGGTTGAGTGCAGGAATCTTATGTTTCAGGGAACTTTACAAAAATGGTAATATGGTTACTTTTGATTATTTGAAGCAAATTTTTAATGGGGCAAATTCAGATTTTCTCCCACGCCGTTGTTGAAATGTATGGGAACTTTGTGAAATGGAGCAAATCACAAAAGGGCTAAGACTTCAAAATGTATAAAGGGTTAGAGTCGTCACTTCTTTAACATGCGTAAATGTGAAAACGTATTAGAATTGTCTTAGATGTTGAAATCCAAATCAAATTTAAGATAAATGAATGGTAGTGTTTGCTGGGATTGCCAAACATGCTGTGATCTGTTATTTTCAGTGTTGACTCATTATAAATTCTCACCATCAGAGTCTTCGGGGAAGAATTTAGCAGAACGGTCCTCAGAAGGTGGGCTCATCCTCTTTTGAAAATACGGTGTTTCTTTAATCTGAGGGAATCCAAGAACAAAAGTCCTATGCCACTCAGTTCAGGTTCACAGCAAATCTCAGAAGAATCAAAATAGAGATGTGGTGTTTTCTTAACAAAAAGCATTCTTATACATTATTAGCCTTGCCTGGAACATGTTGTTGATATTAACAGGCAAAGCTATGCCTATGTAGTCATCAGAGGAGCCATAGGTGGCACTGGACACTATGGAGTGTACAGAAGAGGAGCGCTGCAGTGTAGTTTGGTTAATTGGGCTCAGCAGATCTTCCTTATCCAGAGATACAAAGCTCAGAGCTTTCAGAAATCTGAAGACAAATCAAAGGCACATAAAGTATGTTTTTATTCTTCCTGTCCATGCCTTATTTTGCCAAAATGACCAGCTCATTTCACATGGCCAATTATGTGCAGTGGGTGTGCAGTCCGTTTTATCAGATATGTTCCGGACGTGTCAATGACATGTACTAAAAACCTCCGTCAATCCAATTAATCCTATTTTTTATTCTTCATTTGTGAATTATTTGTGGCATCTTAGGCATTAACACTTACTGTGTGCTGGTCGCATTAAATTAGCATGTTAAGGAGTTTGCTGCAATGCAGCCATCTTTGAGTTAGAGAAATCATGTTTTTTCTGTGATTTTGACATGGCGAATGGATCTAAATTCTCCAATACCCATGAGCCTTGGCCACCATTACTATGGTGAAGAGGCCAGTGAGAGGTGTGAATCAGAGTGGTAACAAATTCAAAATACTAGGTCGCTTGATCTGTAAACAAAACACAAGACCATAGCAGCCAAATGCTTCCAAAATTGGCCCACATTCTGATAGTCAATTGTGTTTTCAGTTCACCCCATGTAACATTAGCATACCCCACCTTTACTGGGTGAACTAGACCTCAGCAACTGCCAGTAGAACCCACAGGCAACTCTAGCAACAACAGCGGTAGCATGGTAGCCCTGACCTGACTCCCTCTGGTGGCAGCAGATTCTGCTTCACGGTACCCCAGTACGGGAGAGTCAACAGGCACTTTTATTACACACACATAAAAATGCAAAAACTCTGTGATATCACAACTGTAGTAAAGAAAATATTCTGCGCCCATTTATGTAGATAGGAAAGACAAAACATAGCAAACACCTCTCAATTCAATGTAGTCATGTAAAACACTACCTTTAACTATGACCTCAGTAACTAACAAATAATTGAGGAACTGTAACGCAGTTCTGACTGTACACCCTTCAAATAACGTATTGTGTAAGTCCAAAAATTCTGGTGGAAGTGCTGAGTTTCATACATGCCTACATGAGCTGGCACTGTGGTTAACCTATTAAGCACAGCACTGTAACTCAATTTATAGAGACAAAGGGAGGGGAAATAAGAAATAATGGCCTGTCTCTAATGTAAGCCTGTTGCCAGTGCCTTCGTATACCTGCCACTGAGGTAAATAGAGGTCCTGGCAACAACTAATAATTTAAAGTAGCTCTGTTCCAACTAACATAGGTTTGCGGTGTTGTCTTAAATAATTCTGTATTTACAGACAATAAATAAAATAATATTTAAACATTTTAAACATTAAAGGTACCTCTGTGAAGTGAGTCTGGAGTCCAGGCTGCCTGTGTTCATTGTGATGGCATCAGTGAAGAGTATGTCTTTGGCTGGGGAGGCCAGGGCCTCACTGTGTGACAGAGATGGCTGGATGCGTTGATACTGCAGCCTCCTTAGGGTGGCGTAGCCCAGAGCATCACGAGGACTTGTGCAACCATTGTGAGAGTTTGAGTACTTCAGCGTGCCAAATCCCAAAGCATCTCTGGAGCTAGAGCAGAGGCTGCAGTCAGCTAAGCTGCTGAGGGTGGTCACTGAGGGAGACTTGAGAGACTGGGCTCGGCGGGGCAAGGTGTGTGAGGAGCCAGGAGGTACAAGCGAGGTAGAGAAGGACTTGGGAACTGAGAGTGGTGTGGAGCAGGGTTGGGGTGTCAGTGAGTGCACATTCTGGATTGTCTGGGTGCTTATTACAGTGTTAAGACTTAAACAGTTGGTGTCTATGGTGGAGTGGCAGGAGCTCATGGAGCTGATGCCACTCGTGGTGGTGTCTGTGTTAAAGCTCTGGCTGCTTTTAAATTGGTCTCCACTGCCTCCTGAGGGCCCATCTTCAGCCAAATGCTCGTAGCTACACTGTTCCCCCTGGTTCTCCAATGTCCTGACCCCTGACCCATCCATTTCCCCATTGCTGGGTATGCTCCAACCATTCTCTATGGCTTTATTCCCCATAACGGAGGTTTCTCTACCACAAGAGGGGATTTTAGACTGAGAGGCATTGTAAAAAGGGAAAACATCTGTTTCTACAAATGGGTAGCTGGTAGGTTCTGCAATAGTGCATTTGAGGCCCTCTTTTCCATTGAGCCCTTCTCCTTGTTCTTGGTTGATGCCATTAGAGTAAGGGGCAGTGCGAGGCTTCTTCCCAGGGAGAGACAGGGAGTGAAGAAGACGGTTGCGGAAGTGGCAAGAAGCCAGCATGGAGAAATGGCATTGGTCCTTGTCTGTGAAGTCACAGCCTTCTAGCCTCTTATCATCTAGCATATACACACCTGCAAATAACACAACAGCAGTTCTTGCAAACAAAGTTCTAAAAGTAATCAAACCATTCGTTTATTGTATTGGAGATTTTGGGCTTACTGGGTTGTATGGAGTCACTCTTGCCGTTGTGCCTGGAGCCTGTGGACTCTGTAAGCCTGAGGGTACTGGGGGCAGAGGACAGCAGGTTGGAGGGTCTGGGCTGTGGGTCCAACTCCTCCGGTACTACGGGCCACAGCATACTATGGCTGTGCCTTACAGCATCCCAGCCCTGCTGCTTCAACGTGTCACAGCCCTGCCTTGTCTTACTTATGAGTCCCAGTACATACAGACACGCCCTGCACACAACCCATAGAGACAGCTTCTAAAAATCAGAGGCAGATGACTGACAATGACGGCATCTCAGGACATTACTACTAAGGCTGAAGTTTTTCATGATTTTAGACTTACTATTTACTGGGATTAGTTGGCCATTTTATTATTTTAGTAGTTACGGAGGCAGGCCAGAATGTGTTGGTATTTGTGTTTTATTATGTGCTTCTAATAATATTGTATCAAGTAGTCTGATTGTGGACTTTCAAAATGATCATCAACAACATAATTTCAAAAAGCAGTGTCAGTGTAGTGGACAGCCTGGTTAGTTACAATATTATATGCAGCCTAGTTTTCCTAGTTAATTTATAACAAGCTCATTATTGCAAATTATATTATGAAGTGAAGATATACCATATATTACGTAGTTGGGTGAAAAGTTGTATTTCACTCATATTTATAAAGCAGCTTCCAGACCCAGATGTGCTGGGTGTGTGAAGTGCAAATAAGATCTCTCTCGAATGGTCTGTCAGCTGGCAGTTGATCATAATAACAGCATTTTAAGCTCAGAATGTAGCCATGACGAGTTCATGAGGTCTGGAGAAGGCACCTTTGTTTCATACAGTGACGTGAGTTAAACAACGTGAAGCGGTTCACAAGTCTTACCCTCTGATGGACAGAACCTCACAGTGGTGAGCCAGAGCCACTATATCAGTGATCACCCCCTCCTCCAGCAGCAAGTTCAGACCCCAGTTTGATGAGCCTATGTTTCCCTGGTAGAAAAGATAACTAGTGAACATCAACTGTGCATTTCCTTTTCTTAAAATGACATATTTTCCAAATAGAGTGTCTAAATAATAACAGAATTACAAACGCTGACCAAAGCCCAAAGTGCTGCCTTCAGTTGTTTGATGCCCTCCCATTTGTCCAGGACAGGAGATCGAACACTGTAGCTTAAATCAGGAACCACATTCTGCAGGAGGAAGTGGAAAGAAGAACTATGGCATGACATCTAGACTCTGACAAAAGCAGCTTGACTGTTATTTCAAATTATTCAATGAAGAATAAAAGCAATAATTTCAGTGCTCATGATACTGCCTCTCAGGAAAAACAGGCTGACTGGAATTGGCCATCAATAATTAAATAATTAAACTCAAGAAATAATTAAAAATTAACTCATTATTTTGAATTGTTATTTCATTATTACCATTCACCATATCACCATAAATAACTATTGAGTTTTACTGGACATCTTTTTAATTTCATTGTAGTAAAGTTAAGTCAGTTTTATTTATATAGTCCACAATAACAATATATCTGATTTGTACTTAAATTGGAAGGAAAATAAAGAAATCAAGATAATCAATTAATTAATAAGGAGGGAAATTAATTACATCAAATGAATCAGTTTTATTTCTGAAAGTTGTAAAATATTGATTTTTGGTTTCTGCATTGAAGAAGCATTAACATACCACTTGACAATAAATTATACATGAAATCAGAGTCAGATAACTGCAGGAAATGAATCTTTAAATAGCAAATAAATTGATTAGTCAGTTCAAGACAGTGAAAGGAGTATGTGGGAATGAATCAAAGATAGATTACTATCAGAGCAAGCCTAATATCCAACATCAACTCTTATCACAGCAGCAGCAGATGAAAAGCTTTCACATGCTTTCTTTACAGCATGATTTCAGACAAAAGTTTTGCAGGAGTGACTGTTCTAGCACTTCACAGTTTCCTTTTGGGGTGATGCTCACTGGAACATGGTGGTGGCAGGGCAGGTTAGATCAGAATATGATGTTTTGGTGGTCTTCAGATGTCCAAGATTGTGGAGCTGCAGAGAGTCTCTGGGCAAGCACTGCAGTTGCTCTGGCAACAGGTAGACAGGTGCTGAATCTGATAAATCTCCGTCCCCAGGACTGGGTCACATAGTAGTTCTACCAACTTTCTTCTCTTAACTACCAACAGCTATTAACTAGTTGTGAGGCCATTTAAGGAGTTTTAGCCAGATACCAGGACAAACAGTGGTACCTACATTTAAGAAGATAAAAGCTCTTCTGGAGGAGACCGAAGACAGAACTGATTAGCAATGGACGGCTGGTGGCTCTGACAACCAAGACTTTGTAACAACCCTATATTTTCATACAGAAAAATGGAATAGTTTCTCAAAATGGGACAACAAGGAAAAAAAATCAGTATTACTGATGGACCAATAGAACCAAAAATGAAACTAAATACCAACAATGGATCTGAAACACACCTCCGAGCCAGTCTGGGACTCTTCCCTTTACTCTTAAAGTCCCCTTCTTTTTATGCTCCTCTTCTCTAAACAAAGGAACTCTTTCCAAAGAAGCATGGATGCTTATGAAAGGCTATATGACTATCATGTTTGAATGAGCACCTTTGTATTCCTGACCATGTTAGATGTTAGCTACCTCAACAAACAATAACAAAATCATGCATGTAAACGTATGTTAAAAAAAATCTATATTAATACTCCAAGAACCATTACAGATAAATATGTGATGTTTAGTATCAGTGCACTCCTCTGAGCATCAAAACCCAAGAACTTTATTCGCTGTGGTTGTTTCATAATGAGGTACCGTTACAAGTAAAAGAGTACAAAAAATTATCTTAGAAGTGAACTCCAAAAGAACATGTTTATCACCTCCCTGTGATGGTCCTCAGACAGGGAAATGGGTGCTGGAAACCACCTCTCCAGGGACAAGCCGTCCCCTTACTGCACTGTCTGTATGAAAGACCAATGTGGAACACACCAAGCAGATTCTTTTGTTTAAGATCTCTGCTTCAATTTCAACCTTCTTCACCTCACACCCCGGCAACAGCAGTGTGTTTTCCTGCTTCTGATGCTGCTGAGCCAGCTCAGCCATTAAACTCAGGGTCCCATAAGCAGCACTTTTCTCTCTGCTAACTGGATGAATTTATAATTGGATTACATAACCAACTTCATAACCAACTTCTCACTGCCTTCACCAGCTGCTCCAGTGACGGCCATTACTTATCTCATTTGATTCATTCATATGCTTCATATTTATTCTGCCAACTCTGGTTTTACCTGTGTTGGCATTACAGTTTGTGTGTTGTTGTGTCTTTGTTTAGTCATTATCTGTTAGTATTTTGAGTAATAAATATGCTGACGTACATATAAAGATGTCGCATTTTTTTGCATTTTACTGTACTTTACATATCAGATTTTTTGTTGCTTTGTTTAAGTGAATTCTTTCCCCAAATTGAATTGGTAGGTTAAATACTGTTGTATCTTCCTCACATTCATTCTGTTCAAATGTATTAAAAAGTGCAAAACTAGAATATGAGTGTTACATAGACTATAACAGTGATTCTCAACTGGTGGGTCTGGGTCGCAGACCCATTTTCAGTGGGTCACAGGCCTTATCAAGGGCAAAAAAAAATTAAGAAAAAAATCCTGTGCTTTTATTTTGAAAGGGATTTTTTATGCAGCAGAGTGCCGTCCATTGGTGCCGCAGCTTGGGTCGCAGCTTATCATTAAGGGGTGATGGTGGGTCCTGAGGCCAGACCAGTTGAGAACCACTGGACTATAACACTGTTGATTTATTTTGCTTGTTTTTTTTGCAAAGTGTTTAGAAAATGGGAAGTTTCTAAATGGTTATCGTCTCACAATGTCATACTAATGTCTCGTCCGACATAACTGGTATACATTCCATGCCTTAGTTAGCAAACAGCCAAGACTTTCTGACCATGATCTACTCCCTAGCTTGCATTAAGGCTCCGTTAATGTTCTTATCAGTTGTTGATGGGACACTTGCACACCGTACCAACACTTCAGTTTAGCCAGGTCAATACATCATATTATGCTGTAACTTCTAGAAATAACTAACATTTTGCTAAAAAGTGTTAGTTACTGCATGGAGGGGAAACATCTTTATTTCTATCACAGTACATCTCTGTGATGTCACAGCAATAGCAGTTGTAGTAATGCTTCATTTTTTCTTTCAGGTTTTCTAATGACTACTCACATTGATAAGTTTGTTATGTTTTCGCCTGCTGATTTGTGACATCAGGACATGAAGCTCAGAGGAGTGAAGTTCTTCTTTTCACTCTTGGGTAAAAAAAGTAGAAGTTTCATTGACTAGTTTTGTGAATGTAACTTGCCCACATGGAAAAGATTTCTACAGCAGACTAGGGCACACAGCAGTAAGGTGCACAACCATTAACTGCATCTCCCAAGATGTCAAACTCCATCTAGTCCATAGCTGAGGTGCAACAAGCAGATGAACTTACCTTGGCTTGAAGTAGCTGGCAGCCAGTCTTATCATGAACCAGTTGACCATACAAGTGCACAGGAAGGTAAACATCTGGCCTCTGTAACCTGCCGTACCGTAAACAAAGAGGTAACAAGTTCTATTAAGTTACAACTATGCTTTGTTGTTTGCTCCATGGGAAATTTCTCTTGTATATAACATTTTGAGCAGGTGATGGCACTAGGTGCGCAGTCAATACAATTCATCCTCTGGAGAACATGAAATTTTGAACTACTTCATCCTGTAGATGTTGAGATATTTCAGTCTGAAACAAAGTGGTATAGCAGACCAACCAACAGACTAACATTGCCATTCCTGGAGCAGCTGAAGCATCAAAGCATACTCTATGTAAATTATGTGCCTCCATTATATTTGTGCTGTGTTTTTTTATTTGTATTTGTGTTTCAAATATGGTAAAGTGGTAAGTGCCAAGTGAGTTACCTTTGGTTGCTGCGGCGTACATAGTTGTCTCCATTCACAGGCTTGCGGTATGTGGTGAGGGCCTCATTAAGCTGTTCTTCTATCATGTCCACATACTTCAAGTTATACTCCTGCAGGGACACACAGGGGCATGGAACAGCTATTAAATGGTTTGTTAATGAAAAGACCAAAACCAGAATTATGGGTGTACTGTGTGCTGGTTGAAATGTACCTTCTGCCATTTCTCCATCTCTTTCGTGATATATCCTCTCTCACTGAGATAGGAGAAACCCTTTGGAATAGATAAAAACCTGGTGACAACAGAAACAAGGAACGTTTATTTGTATCGCACAGCTCAACGACAACAACAAGTGCTTCACATGAGACACAAAAAGCCATTCAGCCATAATATAATAGAAACATCAGCAATATAAAGACAGATATGAAGAGAATTTAAAATCTAAATGTGATTCTAACCCAGTTGTGATTCATCCTTCAAAAGATGAAGGCAATTCAGACAATCCTTTGTAAATTCTCAATACTCCCACTCTAAAGAACACTGCAATCCTGACATTGTTGCTGGATGCTTTACTCAGTGCCTGGCTCAGTGATGGGGTCTGCTCATTTGAAGACATGTTCATAAATGGCTCATTTGCCTCTTTTGAGCACACTGTTCAGAAACTTCCAAATTCGCAACTTTATATCTTCAAATATTACTCAATTCTTTTCACAGCCCCCAGACACACTCATACACTCAATCAGGGACATCAGATCATTCAGAAACGGAAAGATGGGTGTCACGTATTCTTTATTAATGAGAGAAAATATGACAAGTCTTAACTTCCTTAAAAGTCAGTGGGAAGGGGATATTGGTATTGAAAATTCAGAATCTATACCCTAATGTTATCATGGGTGGGATGAGGGGGGATATCTATCAGTTCAAATGTGTTTCTCCACTGACTCGTCAAAGCTGTAACATCAAAAATTCTGAAATGAACTTTGCTCAAAACAGAAATGTATTTTGGCCCAAAATCATTCAGTACTTAAAACCTATTCTTTGACACACAGGGACATCTGTAAAGATCTGAGACCTGGACTGATGTGATCCATTGTTGGTTTTAACCAGTGCACGGTGGCACAGTGGTAACACTGTCGCCTCACAGCTAGGTCCCGGGTTCGATTCTCACTGTGGGCGCCGGGGGCGTGTCCTCCACCATGCCTTCGGTGTCTTCTGCTTGAGGAAAGGGGCCTTTCTGTGTGGAGTTTGCATGTTCTCCTCGTGTTCCCCTGGGGTATCCTCCATAAAAATACCCCCACTAAAAACGTGCATGCAAGACGATCACCACCTGACCAATGGTGATGGAAAGAACTGGGTTGGATGGCAGCCCACTGCTCCTGGTCTGCCGCGGAGGAAGGACGACCAGGATGGGTTAAAGGCGGAGGAAAAATTTCACCAGTGCATGACGTGTGTGTGCATGTGGATGTATCTGTGTGATTGATCTGTGTGAGTGATCTGTGTGGATTGTCCCTCTGATTCTTCTATTTACATTTAGGTAACCTGTTTATAGTTGGCTCTCTGCAGTAAGCTGATTTCTTAACAGTCAAGTAAACAAGAAAATTGGTTTCTGTACACAGGGTCAGAAGTCCCCACAGTCTGACACTGTGAGCACCATCTCAGGCAATATCCAGACAACTGCAGCACAACTTGAGTCCTGTTTTTTAGCTATATTTGTTTTCAATAAAGTTGGGTGCCCTCTCTTTTGTATCTTACATTCAGTCCCTTCATGCACGCCGATTCCTTTGTTTTTGTTCTACCTAAATTCAAGTTGATTTGTCCCTAAAGTTACTCTCTTGCCTGATGACCAATAGAGTAGTATTATTAGGCTGACTATGGATTTATATGGATAAATTAATAATTAGAAGTGTCTCTTCCTAATAATCCTGATTAACACTATATAAAGCATTAACAAAGGATTATTTTATTTCCTCAAACTGAGTGAAATTTCTCCTAAACAATATGCTTTGTAATAGACATGGACGCTCAACAGGGCAAAGTCAAATAAGAGACAAAAAGAGCTGAAAAACTGAAAAGGGGGCCAAGTGTGTGCGCAATGAGTTAAAAATCATATTGCTTCCGGTAATCCCAACTCAGTCAAATCTTATCGCATACACGTCAAATATATGTTAATGCATTCAGAGTGACATATACTTCCTTGGGATATCATTATCTCTGAAATAAGAAGCTTCAGAACTTTCCAGAGAATCATCAAATTTTTAAGTTTCCTTCAGTTTAGAGTAATCCACTGAGAGTTATCTGTATATTCATGAGTACATTGCAAACAGGAACAGCAAACAGTTAATTCTGCATACTTTTAATGGTGCCAGGAAAAAAAAATCAGAGATCCACAAGGACATCACTCTGAATAGGATTTAAATTACTGGAGGACAGCAGGTAATTATGGCTGTACTTTCTACTGTAAAAAATTTCCACATATGCTCTCCAAATGGGATCAAATTCAGTGACTAGTGCAGGTATTGTTAAAATAATCCCATCTCCCCCAGAGAAATAAATCCAGTCCAATTCAAATGCAGCTACAGCATTAAATAGGGTAGATATTTTACCTTAGCAGTAGTAGCACACCTTTGTCCCCCAGGTGTGTGAGAGCAGGTTTCATCTCTGTCAGTGCATGTAGGTTGGCCTGAAGAATAACACATTGAGGGGGGCGCTGCTTAAGTGGCAGTGATTTAAAACAAACAGGTCATGTTTTGTGAGGTTTGCTCACTCACCTTGTCTTCACAGGCTTCATCCAGGATGTCCAGTGCCTCCATGGAAATGGTCTTATTGCGGTCGTGAAGTTGAGTGACCAGGAGCTCGATGCCCCAGTTACTAAAGAACTCCACACTGGCACGCAGTAGGACACGCAGGTGCTTAGTGGCGTACAGCCTGCAAGTCTATATGCAACCCATGCAAGCCGGGAAATGTTTAGATACAGACAAAAAATTACTGATACAACTTATTTTGACAATTACATCTTTACATGAGTTACTTGTAGAGTTATGTTAACAGATTTGTAGTGTTTGAAGTCAAATAGATAAGTCTGCATACTGAGTCAAAAGCTGAAAATGTTAATAAAACCATAGATGTTGAGCCCTTCCTCAGTGTGCATTTAGTTAGATATCACATCACGCATAGGTGATGGTAATACAGAGGAAGGGCTGTGCTGCTGTCCTTGTCTGCTTCCTTATTGACCCCCACAGTGTCCGGTTGGTTAGATAGCACCTGCTTGTCAATCTGGATGGGAAGTCCCACAGGATCTTAGCTCTGTCACTCTGAATCATCTCAAGAGACTTCCGGTCTGTATTCAGTACAGACATTCCTGCCCCAGCCACTTTGTTATGCCTTTCGGTGTATGCTTTCCAAGCTAGCATCTTATACCCTGCTACTAAGAGCTGTCTCAGGGGCGTCTTTGCACAGCCTGCATCTTGGGTCTTGTCTGTGTGGCAGACCCCTGGTGCTGGGAACCTGTCATTGTGTTTCTATCAGAGCTGCTCAGAGATGCTGTCCTTCTGACCGTTTTTTTCTAGTAACTGGTAGGATTTCTCTATATCAGGCATGTCTTCTATGTGTTGATGGTACATGCCATGTAGGGACTTAGTCTTCTTTAAGCCATGACACATCTTTTTGCTCACTGCTGTCTTCTGCTGCCCGAGGTACTCACTTAGCAGTTCTTCCTGGGGTGCCCTCTTTCTGATGTACTCATAGAGTTTCCTTTCATCCTGGATAGTGGCTCTGACACTCACTAACCATCTGCCCCCATCTTTTGGATTACTGTATACTCTCTGGCTGCTGGACTTCAATTGGAACTCTCCATAAATGAGGAGTGTCCTTGTCCTGATAGCTGTAACCTTAATCTCCTCCTTTGGACAGCTTATTACTCCTCCTGAGTACATGACGGCTTACATCTCATTCTTCCCATTGAACTCAGTCCTCAGGAGCTCCCTCATTCTCTGGATGTATCTGGCTCTACCTCCTTGCTGCTTCCTAATGGTTTCCATTGGTCTCTGGTATACCCACATACTAGTAACTGTCCCATGTGTCTGTTATCTTGCCATCTGGTAATTCAAACTTTTTGGTTCTCACTACCTTTCCTCTCTTTACCACCATTCGACTGCACTTGTTCAGTCCGAATGGCATCCCGATGTTGTTGCTGTAGATTCTGGTGAGGTGGATCAGTCAATGTCTTGCTCATTCCTGACATACAGCTTGATGTCATCCACGTATAGGAGGTAGCTGATGGTAACTCCACTTCTGAACCTGTATCCATATCCACTATTTGTGATGATCTGACTGAGGTGGTTGAGGCCTATGTAGAGCAGCAGTAGCAACCTTAGTGCAAGCCGCATTTGATGGTTACCTCAGTTGGCCACTAGTGTTGTTTTCCATTGCCACATTGAGTTCTTGGTGAAGGCTATTAGTGTTAGCTTTGCATAGTGCTTAGCGTTCCAGTAACCATGTATGGGGGTACTGAATTGTATGCTTTCTTGTCGTCAATCCAGGCTGTTTCAGGTTGGTCTCTCTGGTCTTAGAGTCTTGGCTGAATGCTCTATTAACCAGTAGTTGATGCTTTAACTCTCTTCTGAGTTTTGCTCATGTATTGACTCATGTGTCCATTCATCTTAGGCTGCTATGATGCCTGACAGGATCTTCCATGTTGTGCAGAGTGGGGTGATCAGCCTGTATTTTCAAAGTGTTGTACCCTTGTAAGGATCATTCATGGTCAGTATTGTTCCCCTGTATCAGCAAGTCAGGGTGAGAACCTAATGTTAACAGATGATTCATCTGCATCACCTGATGTTCAGAGAGTGCTCTTAGCTTCTTCTCTTAGCCGTGAGACATTTTTATTTCTGCTAAAGCAGATGAAATTGCAAAGGACATATATCTTACAGTGAGATGGCTGAAAATTAGAAAAATTGTACTTAATACTTAATTATTGATCAATATTAATTCATATACATAACACAAATTATCAGTGTGACTACACCAGAGGGTGCTGTGAAGAAGCTGTCAGAGAGAGCTGTGTTGACTCTTACATCAGTGGCAGCAGTGAGGATTTTGGACAGAATGACTCGAGCCAAACCATCTCGACTGTAATCCAGCGTTGAGACTGTTAGCTTCAGCAGGTGCTCTTGATTCTTCAGACTACACATGTCCAACAAACTGACAGAGCAAATTGGAGCAAGCAGCTGATTAAAGACAGAATGACAGCATCAGGAAAAATGAACCCTCTAAAATTGATCCAAGTGGTTGCAGTGGGCAATAAGACCTGAATATGTCTGATTCAACTGTTTCAAAACAAGACAAGGAGCCAACACCTAAATGCTCAAGTTGCAATGCTAACATGTTCATGTTAACCTGGTATAATGTTTACCATGTTCATTATCTTAGTTTAGCGTGTTAGCATGCTAACATTTGCTAGTTAAGACACAATACAAGAACAGCTGAGGCTGATAGGAATGTCATTAGTTTTGCAGATATCTGATCATAAACCAAAGTGGGTAATAAATCATCTTTTATTAAAGAATATTTTGGGGGCTTATTCAGCCTTTATTTTGATAGAACGCCTTTTTTTTTTTTAGAGATGGACAGGAAAGGGTATACTAAGTGTCAGAAGCCTTCTTCCTCCTCCCTTTCCCTGTGTTTCCCCTACCCGTCTCCGTCATGTCAGTTTCTCTGTGTCTGTCCTTGTGTGTGTGTGTGTGTGTGTGTGTGTGTGTGTGTGTGTGTGTGTGTGTGTGTGTGTCTGGACTGGGTGTTGCCCTGCAATCTCGGTTTCCCTACACTTGCTCCCAGTACCAATCAGCCATGACAACTGCAGCCAATCCACAATCACCTACCAAGGATAAAAACCCAGATCTCCTCACCAGTCGTCGCCAGATTGTTACTCGCTAGCCTGGTAACAAGTCTTGATCACCTTGCTAGCCCTTGTGCCCTTTTTACTTCAGGGTTTGCCTTGCAAATATGAATAAAACTATTTTCCTTGTGCCTCTGGGTCATCTCTTCATCTCAGGGTTAGAATCAAACATAAATTTGTGCAAATTTTATGAAACCCATCTAGCTGTTGAGACATAACCCTCAAAATCACACATCAACCTTAACGTCGCACTTGAGGATAAGTCAAGGGATCATTAATGGACAGTAAGATTCATCATCTGGGAGCCATGTGCATCTGCGCCAAATTTTGTGCCAGTACATCTAGTTTGATGGAGAAATATTTCCCAAACAGTCAGTCAGGGGATCACCAATGTAATTAGCATTCATCCTCTCTGAATGTCTGTACTAAATTTCATGGCATCCATCTTAGAGTTATAGATGGGTTATTAGAGATTTAATTAATTTCCCAGTCCAGAGGGGTATATATAATTTTGTTTTTTCTTGACAGAATATTATTCACATTGTGTACTCACTAAAATCTGTCTGCGAACACACATTCAAAAATAAGCTTAATAATAGATGCTCACCACTGGAAGACGTTGCACTTCTCCAGCATCTTGACACCATGTGGGTGGGCTGACAGGGTGCCCAGGAAAAGGAAGTAGTGCTGGCTGAGTGTGGTTAGCAGCCCACTGCCCTGCAGACTGCGGTCAGTTTTGAGTCCAGCAGAGGAGAACAGACACTGGGCAATATCCCTCACCAGGTCTTCCAGGTATGCCTGGCCATCCTAACAGAAAAAGACAAGTGGATTAGGAGACAGGGGTGGCAAGGGGGGAAGGTCACTATGACTGTCTCCTAGGAGAGATTATGTCTCATCCCTCTCTATGGTAGCCAATTTTTCTCTCTGCAAGAGTGATCAGACAGAACAACTATTAACCTCAGCCAAAAATGTCAAACTCATAATTAGGCTAGGAAAAGTCAGAGGATGACCACCAAAGTCACTAGGATTCATCCCTCCGGACCATAACTGTCTGTACAAAATTTCATCTTAATTTTCATCTCAATCTTATCGTTCAGTCTGGACCAATGTGGTGACTGACCAAGAAACTGGCTTTTCAATCCCTGGAGGCACTACACCAGCATGACTAAAAAACACTGGATCCAACAGTTCCCCTAATGCAATAAACAGCATCCTTTCGTGAGACCCTCCCTGCATAAAATCATCCATGTCTTTCAAAGACCACACCTCCAGTTCCAAATTATGTTGTAAATGTGTAATTTCCAAATCCAACCTGAGGTAACCCAATACACCCATTTGAAAAACTACAGAACCAACCTACACAAACTAATACAAAAAATGTAGAGATGTGTCACTAGTTACAGAGGGTGGTTTGCCCTGACCTCTTCAGATGCCAGAAGGAACTCTATAAACTGACAGCCAACCACAGTGAGCTGTTTGGCCTTGGGATGCTCCAGCTCCAGGCTGCAATACATCTTACTGCTGGGCTTGTAGAAGAAAAGCAACCTTTGCACAAATCTGTAATACACACAAGGAATATGACGAGCCATTTATCACTGTGCTAAAAATCAAAGAGAGCCAAGAGGTTGAGGTTGAAATACTTACTTGTGCATTTGTTCATCCTTATTGCTACGTAAACTAACATTTGGCCACTAGAGACGAGAATAAAACACAAATTAGAGGATAAGAGCTTTAAAAGCATCTTGCATTTCACAGCAATAGTAGTTGAACAACTGAAAGCAAACCCAAGCAGTAGGAAATTATCTTTGCCCAGCCTGCCATGACAAAAATGCATTATAGGCTTGTTTCTGGTAGGATTCCATGTTGTATGCATAAATCATTTATACCTTTACCTTCAAAATGGTTCCAATGAGGCACCAGTTCCAATCCTGGTTCTCCTTGTGGTTGAGGATGTTGCTGTCTCTCATGTTGGCCATCAAAGCATCCTCAGTCTCCTGCAGGGTAAACACAGCTGGCTTCACTTACACTTTACAGCTAATGCTATACGGCATGCAAGACTCGTTTATTTTTCACTGACAGATGGATACAGTTTTCATCTATCTAATATTTCAAGTTAATATATTTTTGAATGATTTTTACATACAATAAAACCAATTTTATGTTCTTAGCCAATGTTTATCATTCAGTAAGAGTAGATGGTTTGCACATTATCATTTTATGGCCAACGGGGCCACAACACATTTCAATTCACTTTAACAATCAAAGAGCTAAGAAGGCAGAATTTGTCTAGCGTTACATCAACATCATCACACACACAAAATTAATAATACAATACACATGACGGATCACCCTCAGAACAGGTGGGATTAACCTGAGGAGTTCAGAGTCCGTGTTCCAGAGAGAGGTGATATGCAGGGTCAACCTGAGATCATTTTCCTTTTCCTTTTGTCTGAATTTTCTGAACCAAATTTTGTTGTTCTGTTGTGAATAATAGAATAATACAATAATTTGCAGTGTAGAAATGGAGCTGAAGGTGTAGTCTCATTGTTGTTGCATTTGTGAGTGGCATGAAATTTGAGTGAGGAAGGTTCACATTCACACAGAACAAATTCACCAGTTTGACAGCACATACTCAGCACAGTGATATACAGTTTTAAACGTTTTTGCCATTATTTAGTTTTTTGTATTTGGTTCCTGCATTTGGTTGTTTCTGGATTTGTGGTGTGTCGGGGCTTTGGTTGTGTTTTCCTGTACTTGGTTTTCTGTAAGTGGTTGTGTTTCCTATATTTGTTTCTATATTCCATTGTGTCTTCTGTATTTGGTTGTTTTCTGTATTTGCAGTGCATGTTGTAGTGTCAAACTAGCAAAGATTTGTAAAGGTCTTTTCATCTTTTGCTTGTGTAATGTCCACTTCCATGCATTTTCTTCTAACCTCCTTGAGTTCCACTAGGTAGAAAATGCAGAGACCTGTTAGAGTAGTGAAACAGCTGGAGATACATATGTGATAATAATATGTGATGTGTGTACCTTGACAATGAAAATGTCTCTCTGAGGTTTAATGTGCTGGTCTCGACAGTAGTGCAAAGTTCCTGACGTACGGAGGATATGGTCCAAGTAGAGACTGTGTGGTTTGATTCCTCGCTTCTTCTTCTCATGAAAACACTTCAGGTAGTTGATGGCAGCACTCGCACGTCTGCAAAAAAAGCATCTATTTCAGTGCCAGTTTAATGTAACACATTAGAATTGGACACTAGTTTTGCATAACTGAAATCCTCCTCACTAAACCTGTCCTGTCTGTCGCATGCCTGGGGTGAGGTACTCACACTCTCTTCTCCGGAGCAATATCAAAGGAGGCTGCCATGTTCATGAGGGTGGGTAAGCAGTGTAGGTGGTGGCTGTGGCTGTGAGGGAGGATGGTGTTGGCCTGTGTGAGGAAAATCAGATTTATACACAAAAGCAATCTAAGAAATCTCCTGTTCTGATCAACAAATGGGAGCACAGGAGGGAGGTACCATATGGAGAAGTTCTCCCACCAAGATGGTAGCTCGTATAGATATTGCATCATCGCTGCTTGTTATCACGTCAACCAAACCCTGTGGAGGTCAGATACAGATTGATACGAATGCTAATATGATGATAGAACTACAAACAGATTCTATGAGGTGAATTATTGTACCTCTAGAAGTCCACTTTTGATGAAGGCCGAAAGTACCAGAGCCAGATAGTTGTCCATCAGATTTGGCCTAGAACAGAACAAGAATTCCAATTTAAATCTCATCGTTCAGCACATATAATGAGATATTAGTAGCTACATACAGTATTTACCTTGAGCAGGATCGATGTGGGAGCACTGTTTTTGCCTCAGAAGCCACAAATCCATCAGACAACTTCCAGCAGTCCTGAACTCTACTGAGATCTTAACAAAGTATAGTTCCAGTTTAGCTTCTTATGCAACTTAAGAAAAGTCCAAAAAAAGGATCAAGATAATGTCACGACACCCACCTATGCTAATGAGTGCTTCATTGAAGTCTGTAGTCTCTACAGGTATGATGAGCTGGAAGATATCATAGAAGACCTCCAACAAACCTTTCTGTGGGAAGACATGATGTCTGCATGGTCAAACATGACACAGGTGTGTGGTTTCTTTTCAACTACTTTTCCTTCTTTTTGTGTCTTTTCAGCTGGATATGATTTGATTCTGCCTTCAAACAACATACACATTACACAGTTGTCCAAATATACAAAAAAAAAACATACAACTGAAATAAAATAAACTGTAATCGATTATAACAGGTGTTATCCATAAAACTGAAGAGCACACGGATGAATGCTGAGCAGTGTGAGCATGTCTTATATCCATAGTGGTGCTGAGGCTTGCATCACATACACATATGAAAACATTCGAGGCAAGAAATAGGCAATACAGTGACAGAATCTGGTTCATATTTGATCAGCACAGCCTAGTTTGACAGTGTGATCAGAGTTTTGTGAGCCTCTGTGTCTCTGACACCTGGTCACAGACTTTGTCATAGAGTAATAGAGAGAGAGCATCTTGTGATGGGATGTCACCGCCTGCAACGCCCATCACGTAATCTATTACATTTTTAAGCAACTTGGACAACACAGGGCATTGGTAAACAAAAATTAACATTTAGAGAAGAGTGACAGCATGTTATAGACACTATTTTGCATGCATATGGATGCAGGTGGACTGTGGCTTGCTCTTGGGTGTGCCTTGGGCACAAAAAGATGGAAAACTACTGATGTAGAGCATGTGGGGACAGGACTGATAGAGATGGGCATGTTTTTCTATTAACATGCACACATTGTTTTGAAGCAATGGCTAGCAGTCATAAAATGTATACATAAAGAGAATCACAACTTGTTAATCAAAACTATTTTATTAGAATCAAAAATTAATATAATAAAGTAGCTGGCTGGACTTAAATGAGTGGTCAGCTGTTTGGCTAACGGTCAGCACTTATGGAAAGCTCTGTACATGTCTTAGAGTGGATGGGAATGAACAACTTTGGGCCAAGCACATGAACTGACATCTTCCATATGACAAGGACCTATGATGTAAATGTTTTTATAGCTCCACAAACACAACTAAACGAATTATTCTGCATCTTGTGCATGGTTTTATCCGAATTTCTCTGAGACTCAGCCTAACACATCTGTTATCTTTAGGAAGCTTGGGTTTCTCTGATACCTAAAACTGCTGGGGTGAAATGATGATATCAATCTAGAATTTCAGGGGAGATAAGAAGCATTTCATGTTTCATATTTAGACTTATGCAACAATGTCTGTCTTTACAAAGAAGCCCTGAGCCTTTCGCTGGTAGGTGAAGGTTGTGTCCTTTCAAACAAACAAGTGTGACGATTACAGTATCCCTTTTACCTACCCGCGCTTCCATATTTGGTATACAAAGTAAGCCAATAAGAGACTGGATTCCAGAGTTGCCTGACTTGCAGAGGTTAATGATACCTGCAAGGTGAAGGGGTCAGGATTAGTAGAGAACTCTACAAAGTGAGTGTGATTTGCAGTCAAATATTTTGTCATGCTGTAAACAATCAGTTAATAGGAAGGTTTGAGGCATTTAGAGATGAACACAAAGTACAAAAGTAACAATATTTTCTAAGTTTAAAGTGACTTTGTTGTATACATATTTTGGCTAAACAAAAATGACTGTAAATTTCACCATTTACCTGACCAGGAACGAAATGAGGCAACTATAGACATTTTACTGGCCATGAATCGAGCCTCCCTGTCCTCCCTGAAGACAACAAATAAAACCATCCCACAATGACAAAAACAATCCAACAACATTTATGTTATATGCTTCAACAGACTTTGTGGAACTCACTTGAGCTGCCCCCCTGCTATGTCAGGAGTGTGTCTGTAGTGGAAATCTGTGTACGGGGCCAGGATTTGCTGAGAAAGACACATGTTTTATAAATAACATCACACAGAGTTGTATTCAAAACATCCTCAATTTGAGATGTCAGTACCTCCAGCTCAACATCAGAGCGGACGTACTGCCTGGTATGAGGGTGGTTGAGGAGGTGCAGGATGGTGGTGATGAGAGCTTCATTGATGCGGCTCAGCTGACAGTCGGTCACGCTCTTCAGAATGGTGCTTAGACCGCCCCGCTGTGCCACCACAAGAGGGTTCTTCAAGGCTGCAGAATAAAGGGGCCACACAGAGTGTTACACTGCTGACGTCAGAGTGTGAGTGTGTACGTGTGTGTATGTGTGTACAGTTTGTTTTCACTCACAGAGCTCACAGACTATGGCAATGCAGGCCCGCACCATACGATCTCGTTCATGTAGCCCATTGTTGCCCACAGCAATGAGGGAGTTGGTGACAGAGGAGGGGAAAAGCAGTGCATTCACAGTGATCATCTGTACAAGGCAGCAGCACAAACACACAGTCAGTCAGTTCGTAGCCATGCTTGTGCAAAGCAATATGAAATCCAAAAAGATAATAATCCAAAACCACAAATATACAGGCCCATAGATTTCTTTTTTTCTGCATTGAATTTATGGTTCATGAAACAAGAAAATAAAAAAAGATCTATCTTTGCACTGAGACAACTAGTAAATTCAGAAACTTATAAGCTTAGCACAATAATTTGCTTTTTTATTATCAGGCCAACTATCTGGAGCCTTATTTTACCTGAATATATCTAGCATATTTAAAGGACCAGTGTGTAGGATTTAGTGACATCTAGTGAGGTTGTAGATTGCTACCAACTAAATACCCCCCCCCCCCCCCCCCGCTTCCATGTGTGTAGAAAGAACCTACAGTGGCAAAATGCGTAAGGCTTGAGGTTACCTTACAAACCTCAAGACAACTGAATCTTGAAATGTCAGTGGTTAAGTTGTACTGTGGGTAATGTAGGTGCCAGGTTTTGACAATGTGGAATAAAAAAATATATCTCTGGTTCAGCTGCATTGATCTTGACACTTTTAATCTGTCTATCGTCTAGGCGAAATTTGCAGGGAAGGCAACTGTTATCTTATGGTTGAAATATTTGATTATCAGTGAACCATGGTTTCAACTACCCATTGGCTGGTAAATACTGAGTTCTTGAATGTGCACTAATTGGTTGTTTTGCATATGACGTCACTTCACTCTTATTTTGTATTTCCAGCTTCAGGGCAGGACATAATTTTCTGCATAGGAAGCACTATAACACACACTCAAAATGCCATTGTTTTGCCTCGTTAATGGCTGCTCAAAAAAGGGATGGATTAGATTACCGATCAAGACACCCAGATACTTGAACTACAACTTGCTCCTTTTGCCCTGATATTGCCATGTGCAGTGGTACAGTACATGGCCTTTTTTTCGAAGGACATGCTTCAGTCTTTGTTAAATTTAACACAAATTATGATTACGTTTAGCCATGCTGTAATATTGCTAATTGCATTAGTAAATTTGGAAGTAGCTTGCTGTTTTGTGTAGATCACTGCATCATCAGCATAGGACTGGATCTCTACATCAGGACAGACAGAAGGCAGATTATTGTGATACAAAAAAAATAAAATTGGTCCAAGTATCGATCCTTGTGGGACACCAGTATACGTTTTAAAACCAGTGGATTTATGATTATGTACCTTTATGTTGTATTCTGCTATTTGGATATGATTCTATCTGTTTAAGAAATCTGGTGGAAATTTGTGTTTTTGAAATAACAGACAGGATTATTAGGTCATATCAACCATCTTACTAGTGGAAGTAAAGCACCAAAGCTACAATTGGAATTTGCTCTATATTGTCCTAAACATAATGACCTGCTTCATTTCTGATGGTAAGCAGCTGTGCAACTATGTGAGCACTCTATAGCGCTCATGGAAAGAGTATTTGTTGGAAGGAGATCTCACCTTGCGTGCCAGTCTGAGAGCCTGTGTTCTTTCAACCTCATTACTTTGCTGGATATCTATGCACCTGGGACAGAATCAAAAGGACAGGTTTGTTACAACAGAATGCTAACTGTTAATGAACTACGCAAACATAATACAGCTGCAACGTGGGAAGGGGTATTTCAGTGACTCCCGGTTCTGGAAGTAAAAACAGACAAAGTATGAGTTGCTCCTCTGACTGGCTTCTCTTTCAATAGCAACTCATGTGTATTGTAGTATTTAGAGCCGTCACCATGCCAAAATGGTGGACAAAAGGCAAAATAAATCAAAACCTATAGGATTGTAACATTGTCTGGGAGAGTCCTTTGTTTCTATATTTAGTAACATTAAGGTCACTGTTGGAAAAAAATATTGAAAATGGAAATACCAACACTTTCTGAATGTGCAGCCCCACCAAACTGGCAACTCTATTACATGACATGAAGACAGATTATGAAACCCACTGCCTCTTTCAACCATGTCATGTTCACTCACCTCGCAATCAAATAGTCCACCTGCAGCCGAAGAACCTTCTCTAGTACACTGCTGTCTTTGATCAGATAACGTAGAGCTCGTAATCCAGCTGCACGTACTTCCTTTGCCTCATTCAGCAATGCTAGCCGAAGACTTGGGAGAGAAAAATCAGGGAACAGTCCTGATTAACAACACTGCAGCAGAAGAATTCTTAAGTAGCCAACATGTACAAATACTCACCAAATAATAATCTCCTCATATGTAAAGCCAAGCTTCTCCTCTGAGTGGCCAACACTGCAGAGAAGCTGTGGTGAAAGTGGTCACAGCTTCAGTCAAGGCCTTGTACAGTATATTTACCAAATGCTTGACCATTGATTATGTGACCCAGTAGCAGGATGTACAGATGTGAATGTCAGCTGGGTCATCTGCTGACAACTTGATCCAAATCATGATATGTAGTATGTGCGCCGTTACTGTTTACGAGTTGTTTTCACAAACCTTTACAAAGTTGTTCAGGTGACCAAGCTTGCGCATGTTGGAGACTCCTTGCTGCTGTGCAACATTTTGAAGGATTTCATGGAGGTTCTCTGCAGGATCTGAAATCAGCAAAGGGCGACATGGTCTTTACATGTAAACCAAAGTAACACTATCATCTTAAGATGTACATAAGTGTACTGTTTTCACACAAGTGTTGCCATAATGAAGGATGTCAAACAGAAACAATAACATTAAACACGGTGGGGGTAAATACTGGTACCCACAGCAGAGGAACAATTTCCTTTTTCTGACACATACAAGTCCACCACTTCTTTTCTGTTGTGAAACAATCCATCACTGCAATATTCTATGAATTTTCTGATTAAGATTAATTTTCTGTCAATCAACTAACTGACAGTCACAGGTCTATGACAATAAAACAGAAAATAAAACAATAGATAAAAAGTTCTAAATTTATGAATTGAATCACTCTCCCACAGCCTCTTTATAACCCTTCATCATTTTCTCTTTCCATTTTTGGCATTCTATTCTAAGCCGAGTGAGATGATATGATTAGGCACAAAGTGTGTGTTCATGAGCAGATCACTGTGATTTAACAGGGACACCATCTCTTTGTAATGAGGACACTGTCACATCTGTTAGTGTGCTCACACAACTTTTAATCTTTGTATCTTGTTATAGAAAGAGGCCTAAAACACTGAGGTGACAAACAATGGCTGAAAACCTCACAGGAATTCAGTTGGCATGCATATATTTTCTAACCCTAACCCTAACAGTGGAAAGCCATTTCTTGACCCTAATTAATCAAAAAACACATTTGAAAAACAACTGTTTGTGGCAGCGATCAGTATAGAGCTGACTGACACACTGAAATTCACTATTGGAGACTGAAATATATGTAAATCTGACTGTGTCATAGTCAAGATAGTAGAAATATGAGTTCACATTCCCCAAGAATAACCATTGACCGGCCAACCATAAGCCTGTTAAAGTTTCTGATTTTTATTATTACTTTTAGGAATTGTACATAGTGTGCAGCACTTTCTATTTTAGAGCGAGGGGTCATTTAGCTTTTGTGTGGCACTTTGAAAGAGACTGCGGTTGTATGCTATTCATCTTTTGTAAAGCACTTAGAGGATTATGATTGTGAATGACCTCAGGTATGCCAGTGCAGTGTTTATGTTTATACCACGATCTATACTGTTGCAGATAAACTGAAACATCTTTTCAGCTGATGTATATCTAAATCTATAATCTAGCCACAAGTGGCGATTGTGGTTTCAAGCCCTTTTGTGCTCAACAGAAGGAAGCAATTCAATGGTCAAAAGTTAAAGCCACAAGCAGCAGCGAGCGGCTGTCAGGCTGGACGAAGGTGAGTAAAATCACTTCAGCTAGATTCATTTTGGTCAAAGATGGAATGAGACCAAACACACATTCGTTTCTTCACCACAAAACCCAGTTTTGACCAGTCTTGCTCATTTATAATAGAAATGTATTACTCAATCCCCTGATGCTGTATACCCATTTCGGTGCTGACGCAGTCAAAACCCCCTGACTTCTACTCATATTACTGTTATTCCAAAAAATTTGACAAAACACATCATGGCGGAATTTCATGGTCCAAGAGGCTTTTTTGTAGAACAGGCTAAGCTGGACTTGGGTTTGGGGGCGTGGCCTTTCCAAAATTACACTTTTGGGCCTTAATTACAGCGCCACCATCTGGCTGATAGGGCTCATATTTCTTGGGAAGCACTTGCACATGATTTCCAGTTCTTGGGCTGAGTTTCATGTTTCTAGGTTATTCCAACTCACAGTAATTTGAGCTGATGCAGCAGAAAATAATAATAATAATAATAATAATAATAATAATAATAATAATAATAATAATAATAATATCAACTGGCACAAAACACAATATAATTCTTCCCTTCAAGCCTTGAACCATAATTAGTCTTCACACAGCAACTTAATGGACACGTTGACATCAGTGTGACGCGCTGAAGAATCTTTCTGCAAGTAACATTCATAAAGGAGCTTCAGCTTTTTTAACTGAGGTCACATGTTTTTGATAGTTTCAATGTGTTTCTGCTAGTATTTGGACAACAATGAGTTTTGGTATCCACATGGGACTGTTAATGAGAAAAACACAGACATTGCCAGACTTTAACATCATTAGAAAGTGAGCCGAGTAGAGAAATGTTGTTTTCTCATGATCAACGTCATGATTTGAAGTACTTTGTGTTTCCTTTACTGGTGCCTGCCTTCTGAAAGAATTCTTACGTTATACCGAAAAAGTCAGAAACTACATAGAAGTTTTGAGTGGACCGGAAGGCCACAGTGATGAGTGAGTTTGGTAAACACGCAGTGAAAGTCAAACCACTTTGCATTAGTTTGAGCATGACAGCACCCACAACAACGTATCTATACATCAGACACCAGGACACAACGCTGGGGCACGCAGAAAGTCGGCGACACTGATGCCAAAGTGTGGATGCTGAGTCCTCACAGTGATCCAGTTCACACGTACCTCTGGAGAGATCCAGTGCGACGTATTCCTCCCCGCTGTCATTCCGACCTGCAGACACAAAGTTATAGATGAGATCAGCTGGTGACAACACCTCGATGCCGGCGATCAAGCCGTGTGAGCGGAAATCCTTCTCACCTCGCATCCGACCGCTCCGTGCCAGGCGGCTTCGGATGCCGCTCACCGCCATCTTTCCAGCAGCCTCACTGGCTGAAAGGAGACTCCGTGGTTCGCGCGGGTGGGCGTGACTCTGCTCCGTGACGGCGTCAGCACGTGCTCTGCCTGCACGTTGTTTTCCTATAATTTCTACATTTGGTCTCACACACATTTACATGTCAACTGATAGTCTGCCTGCAAAACCAGTTATGGGGGAAGTTTGCCTTCAGGGCTCTGTGCCAGAAGGTCTTTGGGAAGTCAGGTGACAGTGCAAAGAGGCACTCAAACAACAAACTTAATTATTAAGAACGTATTATTTTCCTTTGTCTGTAATTTTCAGTTTTCAGTTGCAGTTTGCTTCATGGTTTGGGTTGAAACAGTAAGTCGAAGTTGACTTTTAGTTTCACCCTGACGCCACCAGCAGCTTTCTGGCAGACAGTGCTGAAGGCAACCTTCAGCCACTCTACTGATGCAAGGCTGAAAACAGAACCAGAGCCTCATCTGAGCAGATTTTTGCTGATCGATATGATTTAGTCCATCTAAACGTCAGTATGTTTTACCATTATATAGTCGTACATATTTTCCAGTATAATGTTCTGAAGGTCACTTTGAGAATTTATCAGGTGAAGGTCATTTGAAGATGATCACCAAAAAAAGATCACCAAAAAGAAAAAAAAAAACATCTGTTTGAAGTTACGATTAGATGTGATGTCTCCTGTAGGTTTAATGTCAGAAGTGAAGAGCCAACCCAATACCAGCTGACGACAATGCTCATCAGGCATACAACACTCTGTATGATGCAGGGTGTGAGGCAGGTGAAATACCAAGTTTGGTTTGTTCATACTGATTGATAGAAAATTAATCTAAGTTGTGTCCAAACTTTTGACCTGTACTGTGGTACACTGAGCTTGTTATTATATTCACCTCTAATGGAAATACCCTGACATCACTGAGTACAGAGGAGAAAGCAAAACACATAAACAGACTGATAACCTTTAGCCACAAAAAAAGGCAAATGAAAGCCAGAGAGATCATGGGCCATTTGTGGGTCTTCCTTATGAATTGACCTAAAAATCAGAATCAGCTTTATTGGCTAAGTATGTGAACACATACAATGAATACACAGTAGGAGGCTTTAAATTGTTTACCAGAAAGACAGAAATAGATATATGGTTAAAAACAAGGACAATGAAGGTCAACAAAAAATGAAGTGTTTCTTTTAATTAAAAACAAACCAAACTGTGCAATGAAATAAATACTGCATGGAAGTGGGTGATTATGTACAATATATGCATGTATATGTGTACATATACAGTAAATACAGCATGCAGGATTTATATGTGATAGTGATGGATATCTCAGCATGTCTTATAAACTGTAAATATTTAATTTATAGTCAGTGGATGTTGTAGCATTACAAGGCTATTGCACATGATTGTCTTCTGCCTCTATGACTGATTGAACTGTTCATCAGAGTTAATGGCCTGTGGAAAGAACCTGTTCTTCTGTCTGGTTGTTTTGCCGTACAGAGCTCTGTAGCGCCTACCACAGGGAAGAAGTTGGAAAAGGTTGTGTCCTGGATGGGATGGGTCTGCAGTGATGTTTCCTCACTCCAGAGGAAAAGACAATATGCTGCTGGAGGATTAATTACAGCTCAACCTGGCATCCCAAAAGTTGTTCTAATTCATGGCTTATGACTGATGTATAACACATTAGTAAACAGATGGCATTTTAGAAAGTAGTACTGAGTATATTTTTCAAGAGATATACTCAGGAACAACAGATGAACATACTCTAATGAAAACATACTTATGAATATCATATTGCCCTGCTGCTAAATTGTGCTGCTACATTCCCCTAAATCTTACGCACTGGTCCTTTAAGGTTTTCTTTATAGTCTTCACTGAATGGCCTGGTGCCAGCCCATCTCACGGACATGCTTTTAGATATGTATCAAGCAGATCCCCCTTTGCAGCTGGCCTGGTTGACGCCCCAAAGATTTCAATAAAAGGGTATGCTGAGTCAGCCACTGTGGCCCTCGTCTTTGGAACAGTCTGCCCGTCCATCTGAGGGAGTCCACTAATGTAGACATTTTGAGGATATATCTTTTTAACTTGGCTTTTATTAGAGATGCCTCATCATGTGTTGCCTTAGTTTTAAGTCTTAATGATGGGCTGGGGACACACACCATAACATAACAGATAACACCATCATGATACCCAGTTACAATAAAATCATTTAAAAACGACCAGGTTAGCTCTTCACACACATCATACCTTTACCCTCACCCCGCACGGCTTGAATCATGTCAGTGCCTCAGACGCAAACGCGTTTATCTCACAGCGAGGAAAACACATCTGCGTATTTACTTACAGCAGTAGTGGCTGACATTTGCAGATTTGTCCGATGTGCCTGAACGCAACACCTTTCACTTTGTGGAATGACGTGTCAATAAAGTGCCGGAAGCTTTCAGTCTGTCCAAAATGGCTTACCAGACACTACAACAGGAGTACTTACAGATTCCTGTTGTTACCAGGGCATATACAACCGCCTGTGTCCTCACAACTGCTGCAGTGGTAAGACACGTTTACATAATGACTGTGTTGGCTCGGTCATAGCTTGGCGCCGCTTAACATAGCTATCGTAACGTCGTAACTTTGCTGCTAGCTCGATGGTTCAGCTAATGAAACGTTAGCACCTATGACAGGGATACGTGTCTCAACCTGGTTATCCAGGATGTTAACTGTCTTATTCCAGGCTCAAAAAAGCTAAAAGCGAAGCTACATGTGGCCGGAGGCTTGGCGTAATGTTAACGAGTGGACCAAACCTGTAAGCGCACGCTAAGTTGCGTTTGGGTGTCATAGCTGTTTACAGATGATTCACAAGCGACAGCTGCCAGGTGACAGCTAATGTTAACTGTGTGCTGTTCTTTGTAGAGAGAGTCCACACTGAACTCCTTCCAACATCTGGCTACACCTGACTTGTCTGTGGACTGCTTAAAATACAACCCAATACCTTAATGTGTCATGAGAAAGCCAATTTCTTTTAACCAATTTTCATTTCATTTTCATGATATTACCTACACATTATCAATCAGTCTGTCATTCTGTTGTTTTAATAACAGAGGTGGAAGAAGCACTCGGATCCTTTTTTAAGTAAAAGCAGAAATCCGACTATGTGAAAATACTCCATTACATATAAAAGTCCTGCATTCAAAATGTTTCCTATGTATTGAATTTACTAAATTGTTAACAGCTAAACAAAGGCCAGATATTCAGGATGCAAAATCATCTGTTTCAGTCTTGTGTATTATATATATTAAATTACTTTATTATTGATGTATTAATGTGTAAGATGTATTTTAATGTTTCATATGGTCATGTTGGAGCTTATTCTCAGCATGCCATGCTGTTTGCTAGTTTAATCCATTACATTGCATCATATGTTATAATGTAGTGATGTCGGATGGTGGAGATGATGATCTGGTTTTCCAGGTTCAGGTCAGTCAGTCTTGAGTGGAACTGAGTCTTTACAAGAGTTAGCATTGAACAGAACTGCTCTCAGTAGTAGGTCATCGCTCTGCAGCTAAATGATGCTAAATGACGGTCTGGCACATGAGCTGGTTAAACGGCACAGCAAATATGTTCAGTTCCTTCTATTCTATTTTCACACTCATCAGCATATTCAGATGTCATAGCAGCTTTTGTTCTTGCCCAGTAGGGAAATGCACAGTGTTTCCTCATTGCAGTTCACTAGCCACAGCCTTAATTTAGCTTCAAATGATTTGACATTTGCAGCAGAGAGCTGGGAAGCTGGCTGGAGCTTGAGGTTCAGCTCTGAGAGGTACTTGGTGTTGTCCACCTGAAGACCAAAGCACACAGACACTTGCTATCACTGAGTTTCCACAACAGGTTTATTGTGTCAATGCTCGGTTCAGTTTGTCATTAGTTAAGTGATGGTTCAGCTCAGTGTTCAAATATTGACAGGGCCACAAACGGTGTCAAATAAATCTGCTAAACAATCTTCAGGGTGAGTTGCAACAGAGGAATTTTGAGAGTAAGCTTTATGCAAATTAAGCTCGTCATTTTCTAAGTGCTGTGCTGGCTGAAGGAATAACTGGTCAAACATCTCTCATTTGTAACAGTTGCTAGGCTTGCTGACTTAAGAGGGGCATGAGGTATGTGATTGGCTGAAAGGTGAGAGGGCGGTGACAACACAACTGTCATGAAATAAAATGTGCCATGACAAAATGACGTGGCATAATGAAAAGCAATGTTTTCTTTCACTGGAAATGTCAGAGGTCCGATGATGATGATGATGATGATGATGATGAAGTTTTACATCATTACTCTTACACCTGTGCTCTGTGAGGTTCATTTTCTGCCAAACGCCTTTTCATTCAGCATGCACCAGCATAACAAATAACAGTACTGACCCATGAACAAAATAACTGCCTTTCTAGAAAATATTTTTAGATCGATTGATCTTGACTTAACAGGATTCAACATCTTATTTTTATTATTTTGACAGACGATCTCTTTTTTTCCATGTCCTCCTTTCCTCATTTGTATGTTTTGTTTACATGCAAATAGACAGACTGGATTGGTAAATTTGTCACAAAATTCTGTGCTGATACAGTTTTGCTAGCAGAGTCAGTAAAAGCTGATTTGTACTGTAACACCACCTAGAAATGAATGACCATCACATTTCACTGCAGTTTTGGTGACGATGGCGCCCAAAATTGATGGTAATTGAATCATGCATTAAAGCGATATGACAGTGTTTTATTAATGGCTATAAGTTGGAGCTGTTGGCTCCAATAATATTATATCACATGCACATGTTCATTGGGACCTTGTGCACTAGGATGGACATTTCTAGCTAAAAATACTATTTGATCATCACTAGGAACTATTTGCCCATTCTTCGAAGACTAGCAACACATTGTCAGAAGCTAGTAAGTAGAATTGTGTATTTGAGTTCAACGTGTCAAATACAACATAGGCTTTCAAAAGTGACTATTTGAAAGAAAAATGCAAGGTCCGTGTAGAGAAATGTATACACTATCAAAAGAAGTGATACCAATATTGAATTGGATCGGTCCTAACTCCCAATAGGATCTTTATATCCTCTGCAGCAGAGAACACATGGCCTTCTAACTCTGTTAGGCTACAACCTGAGCTTATCTCCTCACTTTCACACTGACTATTATAACTCACGACCTGTAGCATGTATTTTACGGTGGCTGTGAAGACATGCAAGTGTTCTTCACTGTCACATGAGCGAAATCTGCTTCCCACAGCACCTGCTGATCTACATTACATCCACACAGGATAAGAACAAGGGATAGCATATTTTGAAGGAATCAGAAGATAGCCTTTTAAATGCTTATCATAAAAACCACAGAATTGTAGACATTGCATGTTATATCTTTACTGTAGCATCGCCTGGGGTAGAGTTGTAAGAAATATTACACGTTGGTGTATGTGACTGAATGTACAACATTTCCATATTTGAAAAGAATCCACAATTGCAGAAAGTGTGTTGGTGCAAAAGGATGTGGTTGAATTGTCTGGACCAATGGACGCATTATACAAAAATGTGTCTACTACTATAAAGGCCATGGGGCGCCTCTGTACTGGGTATGATTACTTTAGCACATATAGTATTTTGAGACCGCAATGAATAACTGCATAAATGATTATTCAAAAAAACTATTACAGTAAAAAAAGAATGTCCCAATAACTCACAGATATTGAGGAGAAAAGACATGATCACCATGGGACTCTTACGCTTTACACGTTAAAGTTGAAATGATGTGTCCATCTCCAAAGATTTGTGAGTAGAAGCATTCCAAACAAGACACAGAAGAAGAAAAAGAACTAGATAAGACATTTCCTGGAGAAAATGAAGTGCACATGCCGACAGCTAAAATACATTTGAAAGTATGACTGAAATGGAGAAATGTGAAAAATGGAGCTAGAATGCATTGCTGTGCTGAAAAACCTGCAGTGCACCTAAAATGTCAAACTGGAAGAACTAGAAGCTGAACTGCGTTACCTAAAGACACTCAGACGCTGAGAGTTGACATACATTGCTAGAAAAGCTGGAAGCTAAATTTTGATACCATCAGAGCTGGAAGTTGAAACGAGATGCTTGAAAAGGCTGAAAGAGGAAATGTGTTGTGTTGATATCACAGAGCTGAACTGAATCGCTGGAAACCATTGGTCTAATCAGCTCAGAGTTACAGAGCATTGCTGAGGAAGCCGATGCAAAAACGTGAAATGAATTACAAGATTTGGAAGCTGCGCTGTGTTATCTAAGGAAGCTGTGAACTCAGACTAATATGTGTCAGAACAGACAATAATGGGTTAATTCTGCCACCTTTCCATGCACGAATATGATACTGCACTCAAGTGTTTTGAGGGATTTGAAAAACGGCTGCTGAAACGACATTCAGTATTCAGAGGCTCGAACTGTTTTTCTTGCAGGCTGTTTTCATGCTTTAATTTCAACCACACACACCACTGAAAGTTCTTCACTGAGAGTCAGTAACTTAAGTCATGCTGACAGCTCTACAAAGTCTGTTGTGATTAGTGACAATGCAAAATAAAATCCAAACTTTCTTTAGTTACTTTTTAACGATAAACAATGACTGCAGCACATTGAAGGCCTCTATCCTTTGTTGATGCCTGCCGTATGTAGATATGTGCATGCATGAAATATCCCCCAGACATCGGTTCATAGGTTTTAACGCTGGAATTTCAGTGTGTTTTAGCATTTATACACTCACATTTAAACATTCTGTTAATAATGTTACATGTCAGCAGAATAGAACCTGTTTATACCGACAGCCCCATACTCTGTGTATTGTGGGGTTTGGTGTAAATCAGTATGGTTTCAGTGTATTTGCAAGCATCAAAATAATGTCCTACAAATGTACACAGAGGGATAAACTTAACTTCCATGTGTTGAAGTATCCTCCATGAAAAACTTGGCTCCTTAATCATTCAGTGTATATAAACACCAGGAAAAGTCTGATTGAACGACATTTAGAAAGCTGTCTGTCAGAGCTGTCCTGTTGTGACAAAACCTCCATCATATTTAACATCTTTCATATCTATATCCTCTTTGTTTTGTCTTCTCACAGCAACTAGAGATCATCACGCCATTTCAGCTATACTTCAATCCGGATTTGATCCTAAGGAATTACCAGGTGAGTAATCTGAGCCACTGCTCATCTTCATCCTTCTTCTGTAGAGGTGGAACAGCTCACATCACCACTGGACCGTGTTCGTGTTATGTTCAGCTACGTGCTCTCTCTCTCTTTTTCTAGGTATGGCGTCTTATAACCAACTTCCTGTTTTTTGGTCCAGTTGGCTTCAACTTCCTGTTCAATATGATTTTTCTGTATCCTTCTCAGTTCCAAGTTTCACTTCATTCAACACTGTTTTGCATATTTTCTGTTTCACAGAGGAGGTTGAAGGGGGTTTCACACATGGGAAGATGAAACTTTACACTAAAATGGTGTCCATACACAAGAGTAGAAAACATACTTTAAGATGCACGATCACTTGAACCATTCATATAAATGGGTAGGACATGGCAGCTCGATGATGATGATGATGATGATGATGATACAATGTGTAAAATGTGTAGGATCTCTTAACCGTTGGCTTTCAGATACAGATACTGTCGTATGCTCGAGGAGGGCTCTTTCAGGGGGCGCACGGCTGACTTCGTCTTCATGTTCCTCTTTGGTGGGCTTCTGATGACTGTATCCTTCCCATGAATGTGCCATTTTAACTCAAAGATGAGGAGTTCTTCAGTGAACAGTAACTCATTTATTACTGGTATTGACATTGAAAGCTTCCTGTTTTGATTCCGTCTTCATGACTGGCTTCCAAAGTGTGCTAGCTTTTCCATACACTTCATTTGAACTGTCTGTTTTTCCCAACCACAGGCTTGTGGGATACGTTGCACCACCATCTTTTCTGCTAAATGAATAGTGAGTGATGCTGAGATGAGGAAGTGGCTGATGATAGGCCTCTTGTTTTAGTAGCATATGTCAGTTCTCACTGGCATAACACTGCTGATGATGCTATACTGCTTCTGTGTGCAGTCAGCTTATGATGTTTCAGGGTCACATGTGTTAGATGTCAGTGTTCTTTTATTTGCCGTGTTCTTTAACAAGCTTTCAGATATTTGGTACTTTTGTGAGTCTGGTGTTCCTGGGCCAAGCCTTCACGATCATGCTGGTTTACGTGTGGAGTCGGCGAAACCCGAACGTCCGCATGAATTTCTTTGGCCTGCTGAATTTCCAGGCGCCCTTCCTGCCCTGGGTGCTGATGGGATTCTCTCTTCTGTTGGGCAACTCCATCATCGTGGATCTTTTAGGTACCTGTCACTGTCTTCTGCAGTGTGGTTGGTGGTGCACAGTATGAATAGTGCTTGTGTTCAAATGTCTTTTACCTTTCTTGAGGTATTGCTGTGGGTCATGTGTACTTCTTTCTGGAGGACGTGTTCCCCAACCAGCCAGGTGGTGGAAGGTGGCTGAAGACCCCATCTATCATGTGAGTCTTCTTTTAACTTTTTGGTGAATAAGGCAGGACTGAAAGAGGCAGCGGTCAATTCACCCTGCAATTTGAAAGTGTCAGAGTGAATGGATGAGCTTTGTCTGTAGTACCAGTTCTACTGAAGCCTGTGGGAGATGCATGGAGAAGCACAGTAAAACCCAACACATCTACACTGTATGACCTTTGATGAAGAAATGCCTCCAAGAAATGAAAGAACACACTTCAGAGAATAGCTACTGACTGGCTTCTCCTGATGTGTGCATTTGTTTATTTGCTGTTGGGCTCCAAATAATATCCAAAGATGATTATAGGCATACTTCACAGGGCTCAATGGAAGACAAATTAAAATACTCACTAGAGCAAATTTTTAAAAATCTGCAATCAAAGTGTCCCTAGAAAATATTGAATTTAGGATAAAAAGATATTGTTAACAAAATCTGTGTTCTTCATTCCTTCTGTCTTCCTTTTATCTCGATTCAGAGGCTGCTTTATGAAGATTGACGGGGCTATTAATAATTTTATGGGAATATCATATATTCTATTAGAGAAATTCTGGCCTTTGGACAAATGTCGTTGAGGACCCCCGCCAGCTCTCTTATGAATAGGCTTCTTAATCACAGATACAGAATGTGTCTCATTTTCTCCTGGACACAGTTTCTACAGCTAGAGTAAATGTAGTCAGAATATGTCTTAGTTAGAAATGAATATGGACTGACTGTCTGAGCCTTGTCTGATCAGTTTCTTGCTGAACCAGTCACAAGAGATGTGACCTTAATTCACTGATTAAATATTATTTTGTTATCACCAATCGTTCCAGATCTCTGACCTTGAAAATCAGATGCAGACCTTTGAGTAATAAGTGTGAGAAGCCCTGTTGAGAAGCAGATTGATGCATGTTAAATTGCGATGAACATCAGAGACAGAGACATCCTTGGAAGGTGCCAGTTACACTGAGTCTAAAATGTGTTTTTCAGGTTTGTGTTCAGATTTGACTGAATTTTGACTCTGAAAAGGAGTATGATTTGTTAAAATTCAGATTGTGGCACTCTAGAGCTACGGATTTTAATGTACCTTATTTGCCTCCATGAGCTGTGCAACTGCTAATTGCATTGACGAGCAGGCCAAACCATGATAAGTGTTTTCAGGTCACTGGCATACACTCGCCCCTTTTCCCTCACACAGGTATCTTTGAGTCATTTCTTTCCCTCCACGCTGCCCCTTCAACTCTCCCATGCCCTCCTGGGAAGGCACCTCACAGTTTGAACCCTCTGTACTAGATCAAAGGTCACAGGGTCACCACATCAGAAGGAATCATCCTTTTGGCATCATGAGTGCTAAATCTGGCTAGTATAACCCAGATTCCAAAAGAGATGGGATTCTGGGTAAAATGCAAACTAAAGCAGAATGCAGTCCTTTGCAAATTAACAGTGTTTCCCAATAACACTATAACAAAGTGTCCCTGAGTCCATGTATTAATATCCTTTATCCAATCATGTGTTCAAGTGGTGAACCTCTCTCCATCGTTGCTCGTGAATGACTGAGCCTTTCCAGGATGCTCTTTTCATACCCAATCATGATACTATCACCTGTTACCAGTGAACCTGTTTACCTGTGGAATGTTCCAAACAGGTGTTTTTGGAGAATTCCACATCTTTCCCAGTCCTTAGTTGCTCCTGTCCCAAGTTGTTTGAAACATGTTGCTGCATAAAATTCAGAATAAGCAAATATTTACAAAAATTGTTAAGATGATCAGTTGTATATGTCAAAAGGAATTAGCAAATGATTACATCCTGTTTTATGTATGTTCTACACAGCGTCCCAACTTTTTTGGAATCAGGGTTGTAGTTGTCAGGATATGTTGGACAGACAGACAGACCGATAGATCAACACAGGCATTGTTAGGTTGCACCACAAGCAAAGCAAAAAGCACTAAAAGCTATGCAGAGATGTGTTGTCTATGTCCGAATGAGGCGTTGGCCTTAAGAATCATCACGGCAACTATGAACAGTTCCTCTGAGAGCTGCTACTTCCTGTGTGTGTCTTCAGAAATCCCTCATCCTCCCACTCTCTGTCTCTCTCACAGAAAGATGCTGTTTGACACTCCAGAGGAAGATGCCAACTACAACCCCCTGCCTGAGGAGCGCCCGGGAGGGTTTGCCTGGGGAGAGGGACAGCGCCTTGGAGGTTAAATGTAGCCCCAGACCAGGTCACTTCCAAGGACATTCCCCAGAGAGATGAAGGGGACAAACATGGTCTTTGTTTTTGACATGTTTGTTTAGTTCTGGATGAAGAATGCCAAACAACCAGAACTGGTTTGGAGATAACCATCTGTTGTCTGTGTATATGGGCTTAAATCACCCTCAGAAACTCTTCTCGATGCCAGATCGTTGCTCAAAGACTACTTGAGAGAACACAAGCTTCGGATGGAACTTTGGACGGTGAGCCTTTGGGCTCGAGTGATGTTTGTCTTCATCTCAGAAATAAAATATTGATATACAACAACTGTCATGAAAGAGTAAAAAATGACAGCAGTAAAATATTATCAAAATGAATTTATTCAGATGGCAAGTGCATTTTTTTTTTTTTTTTTTCAATTTCACTTTTTTAAAAAATAAATGTGTGTGGCAAATGATGCTTTGGTTTCATCTCTTCGAACTGTAGTTTTATTGCATGAAACCAAAGATGATTACATGAATTGATTCATACAGATATCATTATGGTCAGTAGACAAGACCTTGTAACTTCATTCTCTCAACAGCAAGTCATTGCAACATGCAAATATCAAGATTTGTAGCATGTCCTGAACTTCATAGTCCAGCTGTTCCTCCACCTTCAGCTGGGTTCAATTTTCCCATCTGAGCTCCTCTCTTATTTCATTTTCATACACAGTCCGCTTTCAGAAAGGGCAAGTCCTGCCTATTATTTCATGTGACAGTACTTTTGGCTGACTTTGCACATATTTAGACTTTTTTGTGTCATGATCCGAGTTACTAGCCGAACAGCCTGTGTGGAAGGGATTATAAATCCCGGTCAACAATGTTTGTTGCTCTTTGCAAAGGGATAAGAGAAGTTACAAGTTGTGGTAATGTATGTGTTAATTTAGAGTAGGATTTACAAGCTTTGTTGATTTATGCTTGCATTGGATAACAAAAAAAAAAAGTTTCATGGGCCTTAAAGTGAGTTTATAATAATCTGTGAATAATGTTGAGTGGGCTAAACTGGGTAATGATTTTTTTTTTTTTTTTTTTTTTTTGTATTACAGCTGATTGTGTCTTTCTGTTTTAGTTTACATTTTTTAATTATCTTAAGTAAACTGCTATACAAATGGAGTTGGATTTTACTGTTACAGACATAAATGACCTTTCATACATCCTTATGAAAGGATACCATGCAGGCCCAGTAATCATCAACATAATGCACCGTGTATCACTCATATTTACATTCATACATCTGATTTCCCTGTTTGTGCTTCACACCTTTTGTTTTGATCTATCTAAATATTGTTTATATTGTAATACTGTACATTAAATGTAAGAGAAAATTTGAGTTATCCCCAATGAGGCAGGAGTACTACATAAACTTTACGAAAAGAAAGAGTTTAATCTGATCCCACTTTAAATCAGTAGGGGGCGGTAATCAGTTTTGGAAACTGTTCCTGTACCTAGAAATGAATGAGGAGCAAGGCCAATGTAGCGTTTAAAATTGTCGGAAAAACCTTCACAATAGGCGACACATCACAGTGTTCTCTTAATGTACCCTCTGAAACAGGATGTCATTGTGGTTTGTCTTTATGTGGCTTTACACCTACTGAACAGACATGCTGCTAGTTAATTTTTGTTAAATTCGGAAGGCTGAAGCAAACGCTATTTTTAAGGAGTACACTGATTTCCCAGCTCAATCGTAGGACACGAACACGTGAAGAAGACAGGGCTGCTCAGTAGTTACCGTTAGCGGGTTAGCGACTGCCTAAAGATGCAATTGGCTTTAAGTAAAACGTTTGGACAGAAGCCAGTTAAATTTCAGCTAGAACAAGATGGGGACTTTTACATGGTTGGGTCAGAGGTATGTGACTATCTCTTCATTGACTTTCAATGCCTAGCTCCCTAATGTTAGCCTCAGTTATCCATTCTCCTTGCTAGTTGATGCTAGCATGCTAACGAACCCAATGGATGACTTCATAAACAAAGAAATACCTAAAACCGAACAGCGGGGTATGAGGTAAAGTCAGGCTAACAACTGCCTAATCAAAAAAGATATGCTTTTCCAAACCAAACAAAGGACAGATATCATAACAGCGATTGCTGTTTTGCAGTAACTTATCAAAGGAGGTAGCGTTAGTTGTGTTGGACCACCAAGTTAACATAAGTTACATCAACATGAAGTAAGTTAACGTAGAGAAGAGTAACGTGTGTGAAAACACGTCCCACCCCAGTCTTCATTGACGTCTGGTATTTTTACAGTGACGTTTGTGTAGATTTTTGAAGAAAAGTAAAAATGTCTACAGATATCTCCTGTCCTCTGTTGTACTAACTGGCTGAGCGTCGTGGGGCTTGTGGTCGTTGTGTTGTGTGAACTGTAAAATATTTGGAAGGAGGCTTTATTTCAAGACATCGGTCTACCCACTCAGTGGTTTTGGCTTTAAGATGAACACGGTGTTTCACTAAATTAGATTGCATGTAAGAGACTGTGGAATAAAGCAAATAAAGCCTGTATGATCTGATGAGACCAAAGTTAAGCTTTGCACGGTGATTGGTGTCTGTCAAACACAGCATCAGCACCATGAAGCGTGCTGATGCTTCTCTGCAGCAGGCCCTGGACGGCTTGTGAGGGGAGAGGTTGAGATCACTGCAGACAAATACTCAGACATCCTGGAGGAATACCTGCCGCAGTGATGTCTGCAAGAGAACTTGATCTCGGGAGGAGATTTCAGTTCCAGTGATCCTCATGAATCCCCTTTAAGCTTGACAGTGGCGTTAGACAGAAGTCTGACGGAGCAGTTTTTGTGTCCACATGTGTAAAACTGACCTTTCCACTTGGAATTAAGGCTGTAACTGCTGCTAAAGTTACCTCTACTTATCGTTTACTAGAAAGCAGAGCAAGGCTTTAGGATTAAGCTATGTAATCTTTTATATTCAGACTATATGTGTCTCAAAACACACTTCTCACGGTAATTCACTTTTTATGTAGGTGGTTTGTAGTGCCTCAAAACCTGGATGGTTCATTTTAATGACTTGTGCATATACAGTGTACAAGAATGTGCTTTTAATCACTGCAAAGTGTCTGCAGAACATTTCATTTTCTTTATTCATTTCTTTTTTCTTTCATTTAATTTTGGCTCAGCAACACAGTGAGTCAGTGGTCAGCACTGTTGACACACAGCAAGAAGGTCCTGAGTTTCCTGGATTCTCTATCTGGAGTTTTCTTTTTCTCTCTGTGTTTGCATGGGTTTCCTCTGCCATCAGAAACATGTGCCCAAGGCACTGGCTGAGAACAGGAGTTGGCCCTGGGCACTGCTCAGTGGCTGCCCACTCCTCCTCAAACTTCAGGTTAAATGCAGAGATTGAATTTTCCAAGTTAAACACCTACCTTCTGCTCTCCAGGTTGGAAACTACCTGCGAATGTTCAGAGGCTCTCTGTACAAAAGATATCCATCTTTATGGAGGAGGCTGGCCTCGGTGGAGGAGAGGAAGAAAATTGTAGCATCATCACATGGTGAGGGGTGTGTCTTTGTTTATTTACACTGAACGTTGATAAGATTGTCTCCATAGATTATATGGAATGATTGCCGCTATAAACGATAGAAAATCCAAGAGCATTTTGTCGCGAGTGGTGACTGTGGTGACTTAATGAGTACAACAGTTACAACTGCTTTGCAATTGTAGCCATAATGCAAGTTGATTTTATATGCATCTCTTGCACGTTGTCCATCTGTAGCCACTAGTGTTACTCTGCTGAAGGCTTCAGAATGTGAAGAGATCTTTGAGGGTAATGACGAGAAATACAAGGCGGTGTCCATCAGCACAGAGCCCCCAGCTTACCTCAGGTAATGTCTTTCATCTGTCTTTCTTTTTTTAAATACACTTTTACCATTTTCAAACTGAAAAATGAGCAGTGTGTGTATCTGTGTGAGTGCCAGTGAATGTGTGATCAGTTGACCTGCTGTTTCTTGGACCCCACATACCTTTCACAGAAAGAGAAACAGTTTAAATGGTTAAAGCGGAACAACACCAATATTACACATGAAGGGAATGTTCCAAAATTGGATTGGAAAGAATATCCCTGATGTCGTAGCGATGTCATCAGGGTCATCTCAGTTTGAATTTGGAGACTCCACAGTTTATCAGAAAGCCTCTGTTGCAAACAGGAAGTGTGCACTTTGAAAGACAGGGCTATTTCCCAGCCATTATGGAAATGTAGGATCCAGTGTTTTGGAACTTGACCCATACTATGAACTAGAAATCAGCATATGTTAATCTGTTTCTTGTGAGTTCCCCCACTTTACCCTTCTCAACAATGTGTTTTTTGCCCTTTCTGTAAAGGGAGCAGAAAGCAAAGAGGAGCAGTCAGTGGGTCCCCACACTGCCCAACAGCTCTCACCATCTAGATGCTGTGCCTTGCTCCACCACCATCAACCGCAACCGAATGGGCCGTGACAAGAAAAGGACTTTCCCTCTGTGGTGAGAAAGCCTTGTTTTACAAGTAAAGCCAAAGGTGCAACAGAATGGCACAAGCAATTTTTCTCATCTTCAGTGAAATACTTCAGGTGGCACATCTTATGGTACTATAAATTCAGTAAGAAAAATCAACATAATTTGTGAATTCAATCCAACATACATTCCATCCACTCTGTATTTAAAAAAGAGCTAATAAATGAATGGTTATGATCAGCTGCCACAACAATTACAGCCACCTCTAACTCTTTCAACGCACATATGAGCAGTTGGTCAGCATATGGTCAGATCGTGTTAAAGAACATTAAGAGTTGCTTGGATAAACAATAATAATCAAACATTGAATTCTGTTGTGTCTTGTGTTCGCTCAGCTTTGATGACCATGACCCTGCAGTGATCCATGAGAACGCAGCCCAGGTAGAGGCTCTGGTCCCCATTCGACTAGACATGGAGATAGATGGACAGAAACTGCGAGATGCCTTCACTTGGAATATGAATGGTAACTTGCCAACATCAAAAACCTGCAGTATTGTCTGCAGCTCAATTTGTCTGTTATACTTTTGTCTAAGCTCACCATCTTGCTCTTCCTCAGAGAAACTGATGACCCCAGAGATGTTTGCAGAGATTTTATGTGACGACCTGGATCTGAATCCTCTGGCCTTTGTCCCTGCCATTGCATCAGCCATTCGTCAGCAGATTGAGTCCTACCCCACTGACAGCATACTAGAAGAGCAGGCAGACCAGAGAGTCATTATCAAGGTGGGTGCTGAACCAAAGGAAAACAGTTCCTTAGAGAATATCATGCAGTTTTATAGAATTATACTAGAGTAGGCTGCTTTTGGTTCTGCATTCTTTGTGGGACCCATATTTTCCCATGATTTTGTGTCTAGTTGTGATGTAGCTGTTGTTAATGAGGGCGGTCCAGCAGTCAATGGTCAGAGCTCGCCTGGCTGCTCTGCCTACTTTGACTTTTAGCTCATCCTTCTCCTCAAGTGTACTGTACAGCCCATACTCGGGCTTGAGGTACTGAACTAGCTGTTTGAATCTCTCGCCCTCTACACATCTCCACACTGATACTACAACTCAGTATGTTTAGGGCAACACGGTCCTGAATCTTCACGCCAACAAAAGCTAGTTGTGTATGGCAACTGCAGAAGTGAAAATGAAAATGATCACTTATTCTGTATTTCTCATGTAGCGATGTGTCAGTAAAACAGGCCAGATTGAGCTGCTGTAATGTTTCAGACAAAGCCGCATACTGAGACTATAAGATTATGTTGCTAAAAAAAAAAAAAAACAGTGTACATAATGTGTTTCTTATTGGTCAGCTGAACATCCACGTGGGAAACATCTCTCTGGTGGACCAGTTTGAGTGGGACATGTCAGAGAGGGAGAACTCACCGGAGTCGTTTGCGCTGAAGCTGTGTTCTGAGCTGGGTCTCGGAGGAGAGTTTGTCACCACTATCGCCTACAGCATTCGCGGTCAGCTCAGCTGGCACCAGAGGACCTACGCCTTCAGGTTACTCAACCACTGACTTTAACAATGCAGTTCAAATCAACGGGTCCAGTCCTCTAAACACACTTGATTATGGCAGGCACTGGTCATAGAATAGATCAATGACGTTTGACACTGACAACATACATTCTACCAAAGTTGTGTTGACTTTGGAGTCTGTCATCTCCACTGTCTGTATTTGACCCTTTATCATTGGTGTCGTACTTGGCCTGCAGTGAGAACCCACTCCCCACAGTAGAGATTGCCATTCGCAACACTGGCGATGCAGACCAGTGGTGCCCCCTGCTGGAGACCCTCACAGATGCTGAAATGGAGAAGAAGATCCGAGACCAAGACAGGAACACAAGGTAAGACCGATACCAAAAGCAAATACAAGACATGCAATTTCATGTCAGTTGGACTTCACAAAAATCTGTCAAGGTTTAGATTCTTCAGACACTCATGAATGAATGATCATCACATGTTGTCATAATGTGACAGGCCGCACTAATGGAACAGTGTTGCTATCATAGTGAGAATATGTGAATAGTTCTGAGTGAGGATGACTGGGGTGCAGCTGAAATGACTTCATGACCTCTATATGATAATAGTCTTGTCTAGCTATATAATAATAATCCCAATGCACAGATCATTCCTATGGTGTTTGCAGAATTCTTGAAGTAATGCAGTACATGTTTTTCTAGACGTATGAGACGACTGGCCAACACCGCTCCGTCCTGGTAGAAAGAGACATGAAGCTGCATCAGATGATGTGTCCTCTGGAGACTCCTGTTACTCTGAAACGATCAAGTAAATACACAGAGTTACACACACACAAAGGCACTGATGAAGCACCTGGACATTCCTGTGAGCATGAACGCTGTCACAGACAGTCTCCATTAGAGACTCACTGACTGAACACACACACACACACACACACACATCCAGGCATTCCTCTGCACACAGGTCATCATGTTTCATGGAAACAGTTCATGTTTTGCCAGTGTTTGTCATTGAAGGAGGTTTATTAGATGTCTGCTGCACACGTTACTGTTACACACACCACACCATGGATTCATTTCATTTCAAGTCAAAACACTTTAGCGTTACAGCACACTGACTGATTCTAATGTATCTTTATGGATGGTTAGTGAAATGACACCATTTGTTTGTGCTGTTACTCTGATCTGGACAGCATTTGTGCAACATCATCAAAGCAACTGTTACACCTGTCATTTTCAGTTATTCAGACCTGTATCACACCTGTAGCAGAGGTCTGCCATCTTCTCTGTCTACCATGGGCAGACTTTCAGTTCAGACGACCATCTACCTATTGATCCAGTCTAATCATTGAGCAGGCAAATCAAGGCCTGGACCACATGTGTACAGATATTTTTGGAAAAGGATACCCCCCCCCCCCCCTCCATGTTTAAAATAAAAATATTAAATTCTGTCCACACAAAAACAATTCTAAAAGCTCAAACAGGCAAGCCAGGCCAGTAGGTTGTGATAAAGTTTACATCAACGATTCGTCAAATACCAGAGAAGAACATTCTGAAGATACTTATCCTCCTTTGGCGGTAGTAATTTAGAAGCACAAACAATATTAGCTAATTATTTATTTGTAGTTAATTAAAACAGGGTTCCCCTGCATCTTGGAAAATGAGAGAAAAAGTGAAATGTCCTGGAAAATTACTTCAACATTCTCCTATTTTCTTGTAGCTGAGAATGAAGTACTGGGCTGTCTATCAGAGCTCCTCAAAGCAGACAACATCGTCATCTGAAAGGGATAAGTTATGTTCAGGAGCATGTTAACGTTCAAATGGTAGTTTATGGACGAGAGTACTTTGAACAGGCTGCTCTCTGTTATATTGTGGAAACGCTGTGAACACACCCTCAAGCTCCATCCCATGATAGCACAGGCAGGTTGGATGATTTTACAACTCAAGTGGCTGAAACACCAAATAAAGTAAAAAACATTATCTTTCAAAAGTAAATATTAGTCACAGTTGAATAATGTTAAACTGGTGAACGTGTTTGCTTCAGTTGCTGAAGTTGACGTTCTTGCTGGTTTGTTTTGCCTGTGAAAGTTTAAGGTTTGTTGCATTGTTGAGAGAGCTGGATATGCTGGGCATGACCATAGATTGAGGATTTTTTAATGAAGGAAAAGAAGTCAATGTCATTTTAAGAATTTGAAGAAAATAGATTTTTTGAAAAATCAGGTCAGAAACACTTTATTAGTCAAAATACAGTGTTTAATATAGATCTTAAAACATCTCTGGATGGCATCTTTAATTTGATTGATAAGAAAAATGGGATTATGAATTAACTGTAGTAATAATCACACATTTTTTTTTACATAGCTTTTAGCAACCAGAGAGCACGAACAGCTTTCCAGAGGAAACAAATTACAATGAGAGAAAACTATAAACAATAAATCTAATAACAATGTTCAAAATCAAAAGAAAGAAGGAGCATTTTAGTGTATGGCATGCTGTCTGTCTGTCATACCAGCAAGATCATCACTGAAAACATGCTGGAAAAGTCCTGGAAAATGATCTTTAGTAAAGAGAGTAACACCTTCCTGACACACGGCCCAGCAGTGCTAACCAAATGGAAACGGATGGATGTTGTTTCACATGCTTGCTCAGTTCATCTTGGGCATGTGTGAATTTAGGTGATGGCATCATCGTTGCTAAAGCTAAATCTGCTAATTGTCTGGAAACATGTGGTCAAGGCCTGAGATTCTGTCCTAATCAACACATACAGGTGTTTTTTCACAGCAGATGTTTTGAACACACCTGGAAGGAAAAGAGGAGCACAGGTGTGACCACAGAACTAGATGACACCTGTGCTTCTCCTGCTACGACGAGTCAGAGGCCCCATTTCCACTCTTCATTTCAAGCATGTCGTATCTTGATGAAATGCACTCTGCCACACATCACAGATCTGTGATTTATCTGTTGCCACGAGGACAAAGACAGAATGAATTAGAACATCAGACAGCAGGTGGACATTTCCACACACTCTAGAGGAGAAGAAAATATAATGAGTTTACTTCAGCATGAAGTGATTGTGTGCAAATGTGGTCAAAGTGTCTGTTGGAGGAAATAGGCCCATTAGTTTTGCTGCTCCACTTGGCCAGCGGTGGGTTTAATGAGGTGGAGTGTCTCTGAGACATCGATTCGTCACCAACAGAAAGTGATCCTAGCAAAAGTTGTGAAAAAGTGTCAAGCATTTTTTTTGTTCCAGCTTCTCAAATGAGAGGATTTAGTGGTGTGATTATCGTAAACTAAATATCTTTGGGTGTCAGACTGTTGACCTGACAAAAGCAGCCTTTTTTCACTATTCTTTGATATTTTGTAGACTGAACAATTCAAACTGTCCATGGACATCAGACCTATGTTGGTGGACAATGCTCCAAAATAGTACATGATGCCTCTGTGTGTTGGGGTTGAACATTTCTGACATTGGTAGCTGATAGTGGAAGGACCAAAAAATGAAGAAGAGGCCCCAGGTGTGAGTAGGCAAACAGACTAAAATAAAATTAAAAAAAACTTTTGTGCTGTCAGAGTGATTTGAAAGATGCAGTAATCATCTAAAAATCCTTTATATGGAGGCTGTAATAAATGTTACTGAGGCACGTTAAGGTGTTTTGGCTGCTTCTTAATGCTGTGGGTGATGTTCGTGTTTTTACCTGATTGAAATGACCAGTGTGCATGTGTAAAATCAACTACAACAATTCCTGCTAATGTTACTGCTGTCCAGACAGGACTCCAGACTGTGGCAGCGGCTCGGATCTGTCCAGCCAATCAGAGAATTTGAGTTTGGCTTGACTGTAGTATGTGGACTGCATTCTGATCTTGGTTGCCAGTTCTGATAGTTATGTGCACCAGTGTTCATCTGCATGCTGAAACATAGGTAGTTCAAACTGTACCCTGTGCATGAGGGACGAACTTGTCCCGCTGGTCCTTCTGTTCGCACTGTGCCTCACTGCATCAGTGTCAGCAGGCTGGAGCTGCTCTTTAACCGGGAGTGTTGTTTGGTAGTAGAGGGGAAAAACAAGCAGACAAGAACCAGTGGTGGCTTTAAAGCATGGGCGCATCTCATGACAACTTGGGGGTTTGGTCACTGGTATGATCAATTTAATATTAGCTAGCAAGCTACCAAGCAAGTTGGCCAAACCAGCTAGCTGCCTCTGTATGGATGTGGCTGGGGATAAGTTAAAGGAACGATGTTTAGGAATTATAAGAGGTGGCTAATTCTGACTCATTGTTTCTTTAAATAAATATTTTCAGTAATATCACCTCTGACCAGCTTCATGTTTTTCAGAAGCTGGGGGGGGGGCATCACCCCCTTGGACCCCTCATGGATCTGCGCCCAGGTTTTAAAGTGATTTTCAGCTTGATCATACTCCAGAGAATGATGTCAATTAATGTACTGTTGCTTCGTGTTCTCTTCTTTTGTAAAATTGCTTTACCTTTATAGTGGACTCATTTTTTTATATGAAAAATAACAATAAAGAAACTTGTTGGAAGTATGTTTTTTTTGTTAACCTGTGTGTGTTTTTCATTTGGATATTTTGTTGATTTCTCTCAACCATCAGACCATCAGATGAACAACTTTCCAGCGAGGGTGCAGATGCTGCAGTCTGATTAGTAATCAGCCTGCACAACACAGACAGTGTTCTTCCTCGAAGGCACTGACAGAGTGTGGGCCAGTATGGATAAACTCATGCTAACATGTGTCTAAGAATGACATGATTCTGCCCTGATTCTTAACATGAATGCAAAGTGCCACTCGTAATGTTCAGACATGGTTTTAGATCCTGTATTATTAAAGAGGTCCGCAGAGCAGCAGATACTACATTCTTTCTATGTGTGATGACTTGTTAAAAAGACAGCAGGTCTGTCACAATGCCCTCACAGAATGGAAAAGTTAAAATCCTCCAATCCCCTCCAAGATTCCATTACATCAACAAATAGAACAATTCTGTTTAATGATTCCAGAAGAAGAAGGAAACTTATTCTAAACATGAAAGTCTGCTACTTTAAATGTTTGAAGGTAATGTGTTTTGTGTTTCAGAGAGTCAGAGACAATTCAGCATTTATGTGATTTACATACAAACAGTCAACATGAGCTCCACATGATTCTCAGCTGCGATGCTGCACGTGTCCTTTAACCTCTGTAAGATGTCTCTGAATAATATTACACATCATGTCTGACATCGTCTACGCAGCCAGAGGAAATACCTTAGAGGATCTCTCTTCCTGCATGTTGAAGCATTCATAATGTCTGATGCAATGAATGATGGGTATTCTTTCAGAGTTGTTCATGAACCTGATGACTCATGCAGCCCTCAGTGCTTCAGGTGGGGCATTGTGGGTACACAGAATTTTATCCTTATTAAACAACAGTGAGGAGTCACACTTAAGCTTTAGCTTCTTCATACAGAGCTCATCAGGATCTTTTTCTTTTAGAATATCTGGACTCTTAAGGCAAAGGACAATCCTGAGGACAGTCTGATACACACTGCCCCTGATCCTTTCCTCTGAACTGAATGTGATTTGCTCCACACTTTGAATTCTGTGTTCATTTCTCTCTGGATGCATAGGCATGAATATCCAAAGCAGAGACCCCTAAAACTCTCATTGAATGCTGGATATATTATCTTAACACTGAGTGTTTGTTGGCTTTCTACCAAGTAATACAAATTCTGCATTCAAAACAAAGTTTTCTAATTACTTTCAATCTCTGGAATCATTTTCTCCCAGAAGGTTTTCCACATAGGCAAGAATATGGCGAAATTACACATGATTTCCACCATGATGTATATTTCACTTATTGAATGGGTGTATTAAAATCATGCAGCTGAATTATTCATGTATTTTCTCCAGAAACTCAATGCAATAGTGTGTGTTCTTCTACATATTTCCTTCCATTGTATTGACTGTAGTGTTTTAACTCATTTACACTGTTAAACATGGACTCCAGATGTCAGTGCCAGCCAGTTATTTACCTGTTCATGTAGACAGTTCATATATTTAAGTATAATTCAAAGCCAGTACCTCCAGACAATAGAATGGGACTGTTAACTATGAAACTCTAGAAACAATGAAATGTTACGTGTCTAACCAGAGCTTCCATCTGCTGCATACCAGTCTAACCACGGCAGATTACTGAACATGATTCATGCTCGCAAGACAGGAGAGACAAACCCTGCAAGGCAGCATTTAGAGGTTTCGAGCGTGTGTGTGTGTGTGTGTGTGTGTGTGTGTGTGTGTGTGTGTGTGGCCGTTCATTTTTAGACTTTGTACCTAAGTACAGACATTTGATTCTGAAACAAAAACCTGACTGATCAGGATGTCTTATTTTTGCATAATAACAACTATAATAATAATTCTTTATTATTTAATACTTTTCATGCAGCTCAAAGTATTAAAATGCTGAAAAACAAACCAGGAGCAGAACATTTAAACAGTTAAAACTTTCAGATTCATCCAACAAAAGGAGCAGAGTAACACTTCAACGTTACCTCTGAGGAGTATAGAGACACCACATAAAGTGTTTGGCAGATAAAAGGACATTTTCAAGTGCTGATTAATTTGTCAACTATTAAAACTTCTCCTCTGTGGCACCCATAATTGGTGTATAAACATGTGGTAAATTATTGGTAGTTTTCCATTTAGTTGGAGAAAAGTAGCCTCTAAAGGTAGCAACAGATAGAATTAAAGCTGTCCTCATGAACAACAGTAAATGAAGTCCCTTTTGGTGCTAAATAACGTGGCTGTTCTCCTGTGGTTACATTTCTAGTAAGTGCTGCGTTTGACGCTCATCGATCGTTGCATATGAATGAATATGTGTATGAATGATTTGAGGGGGGTCGGTGCCTTGTTATGAACTATGCAGTCTGGGTCCATAGCAAACCTCAAAAAGCTTTATTTGAGATTAGAAATGTGTAAATTCCTTGCTGTTTTGTTCTCTGCTGTCATTCCAAATTCTATTGTATTTGCTCTGTTGAGCTATTCAGACTTCAGAATAGGAAATGAACTTCTGCAGAGCTAAATGGTCTGTGGCTGAGGTGGCTACAGGAATCTGCAAGCACCAAAGCCTCATGACTAAAACCAAAGGAAACCGAGGAGGCACAAATGAATGGTAGTCTGACCACCACTCAAGTCTGCATTCCACCACATTCATACAAGCTTTTAACCACTCACACACACTCTCATAGCATCTGGAGCAATTTGGGGTTCAGTATTTTGCCCAAGGATACGCTGACATGTCGAGTGCTGAGGCCAGAGATCGAACCACCAACCTTCTGATAAGCGGATGAGCGCTCTACCTCAGAAGTTAATTTCCTGTTTGACTGCTTTCTTACATACTTGTCAGGAAGAAACTTAAGTCATACTCTTTTTCTGTCTTTGTTCAGGGTATCTGAGGTTTCTGCTGGTTGCTGTTTAGGAACCAACTATCACAAATAGTGTTAGATTAGCAACTCATGGCTGTCATGCTAACAACTAAAGTGATACTCAGTTGCAGCCAGGGTGCCAAAGAGTTTATAAATAATAATTGTGGTTCAATTCTATGTGAGCATGTGAAGACCTGCTGACCCTCGGGGGAGTTCCTGCTGCTCAAAATGCAGACAGAGCATTTATCCTGAAGTCTTCTCACCACAAATGTGTTGTGACTCACTGAGTCTACTTTCAAGGGATTTATGGAAATGAAAAAGTGTGTGGGACTGATTCTTTTCTGGCTATAACCCCCCTCAACTGTGCCCCCTCAACACCCCAGGAAGTATAACGTAGTCGTGGACTTTGTAAGCTGTGGGCAACAAGTAGAGGTTTTTTTTTTGTTTTTTTCCTTTTAACCTATATTTGTCGACATTTTGTCTAATTGGTACCCTTCAAAGGTAAGCCAAATTAGCTAGTGGCAGGTCTTGTTTGCATTGTACTCATGGATGTACAGACAATTATCTCTGGATTCATTTCATTTCATTTCAGACTCATTGGTCCACATCAGTGTTAAATAACAAATATGAAATGATTGTATTGGAAAAGGAGGCTGTGTGAGGCTCCAGTGAGCATATTCCAAAAAATGCTTCCACGTTTTTCTGTTGTGATGGGAACCAAATAAACATATGAAATGTGAGTATTTTCAATGTCACCACTTGATAACTCAGAATGTGCTATCTTTTTAGATATTTTAATAACAAATTACTTTGATACTGAAGAAAGGTTAAAAACAACATGATTCTCAGGCAAGTTCTAAATCCTGACTCCCAAGAAGGAACAAGATTTTTGACAAACTGCTGACTCGCCTTTCCCCCTCGGTGCCTCTCTGGCAGGTGTGTTGGAAAACACCTGCTCTGAATGAAAATTACAGGCATGAACTGAATGACACAGGAAACACTTTACAGTAAAAAAAAAAAAAAAAAAAAAAAGAAGAAGAAGAAGAAAAACTTTACAAATTTATTCACATGAGAAATACAAATTCTGGGTGGAACAACTGAATATAAAGGCAAACAGGTCAGTATATGTTGAATGTATATAAAAATAGATAAAACATTGTTGTCAGGACATGTTGACACTATTTCAAATCACACCCGACAGTATCCAAGCTACACTGGACTGCTATTTCTGCAGACACACCACAATGTATTTAACAACTCAATGCAATAATCAGTGTCCTGCACTGATTAAAAACAGCTGAACACAAATGAACAAACATAATATCCATAAAAACACAAAGTAAGTAAAACCATAGAGAAGCTCTGTCTCATTTCTCTGATTAGGACTGAAACACATCATTTAGGTCAGACCACGTTATATTACAGTCAAATATAACGTGGTTTTAATTATCTGAGAAAGATACAGTCTCAGCTCTGTGATGAAGGTGCAGTAACAGTCAGAGAACGGAAACAAAGCTCTACAATGAATAACAAGGACAACTGTATGGCTCCATAAACATGCACCAAAGGAGTACACTGAATAGTAAAAAGAACAGTTCTTGAGTCTGTGTTATATATGAGGTACTGGTTTCCTTTGCCTACAGAACCTTAAATAGCACCTTACATGTTCAGCGAAGTAGCATACAGCTTCATTCATTCTGGACATGCTGTAGTGAATTTAGAGACATCAGTGTGACCAAACTGACCCAAGGTTGATCTTCAATACTTAACTGTCAATGGATATCTTTCTCCTCTCACATTTGTGGTATCAACTGGTTGCGTGCAGCACAAAAAAGCTCTTTACTATAGTCAGTGCCAGGATAACTATCTATCTATCGTCACGCTAAATACTAGACTGGAAGGCTTTTGTGAATTATTACATTATTGCAGTGCTGACCTGCATCAGCAAAAATGAGTCATTTCCTGACTGGCCCAGATTACTTGTTGCCTCCCAAAATTCCAAAAGTCTCTTTCTGTTGCATGCATAATTTCTGCAGAGCTAAATGGTCTGTGGCTGAGGTGGTTACAGGAGTCTGAGCACGAAAACCTCACGACTAAAATCAAAGGAAACCGAGGAGCCACAAATGAGATGAAAATGTTTTGGAAATAGAAATAAAGGCCAAGATTTGTAGATATGTAGATAGGTATGCCTCCAAAAGTGCAGCTGCTTCTGTGTGAAGTGTGGGAACAATAGATTGATTAACCAAGGCTGAGGCCAGTGCCCAAGTAGCACTGAGGACAAAGATTTAAGCTGGAATTTTACTTCTGCAAAGATAAAGATAAACGTCTTCACAAAGCTGTTATGGGTAATCATAGGTCACAGAGATGCTAACAAGCACATCTCCCAAATCTCAACACATGTAGTGCAGATCTGCACGCCAGGCAAGCCTATTTGATCCAACATCCTGTCAGCTTTCAGTTCTTTCTGTCAGAGTTTGGGCATACATTTCAGCATCATACTGCCACAAGTGATCTTCTAGGAGAGCAGAGCAAAATCCATTCCTCACCCATCTTGGCATTTGACAGGTTTCAGTGCTGCTGAATTAGCTGAGCTCCCCTTTGAGCAGCACTGACAGTGCTGCCAACCACAAGCAACAAAGCCAACTTGAGACAGTGTGTGGTGTTTATCGTCTATCTCAAACTCTCTTTTTCATTTGTCATAAAACCACTTCACTCACTTTTGTGTCTGCAACTGAGCACATCAATGCTTCAAAAGTGTGCGTCATTATCCCCATTTACTGTATAAGATTCACTGCATCCAGACTACAAAGACACAGACTTCTTGGAAGGAGATCAAGGAGGTTGTGGGATGCAGCGAGTGCAGAAGGATTTCCTGCTGTAAATGGAGTTGTTTTTAACAACATTATTATGGATAACTGATCTAACATGGCAGTTATTCAAATTTTCTGAAGTTATTCTTCAGTTTATATGGTGATGCTACAACCTACACCATCTTTGAGGTGGAAAAAACTAATCAGCAACTGCACAGAATCATCAGATCCCTGAATGAATAGACTATCCTTCGGAAACGGCTGGTATCAAACACTTCAGATGCTATTGTTGGTTTCCATTCGTTTTCCCAGAAGTCTGTCCCTCACGCCTCCTTCCTAATGACATCATGTTGTGAATGACAGCAAGCTATGATTGGTCAAAGACCAACATGTAGTCTGTCATGTCTCCTGGTCAAGAATTTATGACTCTATAATCACAGAATCTGACACTGTGATTATCTTAACAGACAAGAATCTCAGGCAGTCTGAACGTGGTATTACAATGTGAAATTCAGTTTTTACACCACACTTGCTAATCCCCAGCTCTACTCAAAACTGCCTGCTATACTAGCAATATACATTATATTGCCAAAAGTATTGGCTCACCTGCCTTGACTCGCATATGAATTTAAGTGACATCCCATTCTTAATCCATAGGGTTTAATATGACGTCGGTCCACCCTTTGCAGCTATAACAGTTTCAACTCTTCTGGGAAGGCTTTCCACAAGGTTAAGGAGTGTGTTTACAGGAATTTTTTACCATTCTTCCAGAAGCACATTTGTGAGGTCAGACAATGATGTCGGACGAGAAGGCCTGGCTCTCAGTCTCCGCTCTAATTCATCCCAAAGGTGTTCTATCAGGTTGAGGTTAGGATTCTGTGCAGGCCAGCCAAATTCATCCATACCAAACTCTCTCATCCATGTCTTTATGGACCACTTTGCTTTGTTCACTGGTGCACAGTCATGTTGGAACAGGAAGGCGCCATCCCCAAAATGTTCCCACAAAGTTTGGAGCATGGAATTGTCCAAAATCTCTTGGTATCCTGAAGCATTCAGAGTACCTTTCACTGGAACTAAGGGGCCAAGCCCAGCTCTTGAAATGCTACTCACAACATAATTCCCCCTCCACCCAACTTTACACTTGGCACAATGCAGTCAGACAAGTACCGTTCTCCTGGCAACTGCCAAACCCAGACCATCAGATCACCAGATGGTGAAACGCGATTCGTCACTCCAGAGAACGTGTCTCCACTGCTCAAGAGTCTGGTGGCACCGTGCTTTACACCACTGCATCCGACGCTTTGCATTGCACTTGGTGATGTATGGCTTGGAATGCAGCTGCTCGGCCATGGAAACCCATTCCATGAAGCTCTCTAAGCACTGTTCTTGATCTAATCTGGAGGCCACATGAAGTTTGGAGGTCTGTAGCAATTGACTCTGCAGAAAGTTGGTGACCTCTGCACACTATGCACCTCAGCATCAGTTGACCCCGCTCCATGATTTTACGTGGCCTACCATTCCATGGCTGAGTTGCTGTCGTTCCCAATTGCTTCCACTTTGTTATAATACCACTGACAGTTGACTATGGAATATTAAGAGTGAGGATATTTCACGACTGGACTCGTTGCACATTCCTATCACAATACCATGCTGGAATTCACTGAGCTCCTGAGAGCGACCCATTCATTTACAAATGTTTGCAGAAACAGTCTGCATGCCTTGGTGCTTGATTTTACACACCTGTGGCCATGGAAGTGATTGGAACACCCGATTTCAATTATTTGGATGGGTGAGTAAATACTTCTGGCAATATAGTGTGTAATGATCTGGCCAATGTGCAGTATGTAGTAAGCAAACAGGCAAAATCTACAGTATGTCAAAAATACCTGGATGTTGTACTTACTCAGTAAATATCCCTATCCCACAATGCAAAGCCTGGAATGGTCACAACAACTAGGAGGGATGTCAGACATCAACTGTGTTGATTTTGAACACTGGCAGTTTTATGCAAATTGGTGACACATTGAAAAAGTGCTCCAATGTGTTTGCTAGCCAGCCAGTTAGCCAGTCCTGCTCACAGACCCCACTTACCCCACAGACCACTGCAGCCAACACAACAGACTGCTGCAACAATGGCAGGACAGCCAGGCCCACAACTGAAAGACATTTTTAAGTTCTATAACACTGTTATTCTGTCATTACATTTTTGGACGTGTTTAATTGAAATGATGCAGCATGCCAAGGGGGAGATGTTCACAATATGACCAAACCAGCATGACTATTAACACCAACAGAAATACCATCAATCAGCAAGAATGAGAAGAAGAAGGTGATGATAAAACATTAGAGGGATGGAGTACCTGCCAGAAACTCTGTGTGAGTATCTGACCAAAAGGGAGGAGGTGTACCTGTACTTAATGCAGAGCAACGGTCTGCATTAAGGTCAAAGTCATGCTTTTTGTAAAATATTCCACATGGATTTTAGTGCATCAGATAGAGGGAAAAGAGACAAATGTGCCAAACATAAGGGAGCCCAAGAGGTGCAGAAACATGCTGCACCAATGTCTGGATTCACACTTTCTCTGCATCCAGGTTCATGATCAACCTCTTCTACTAACTGTCTCTCTTGCCCGTCGCCTCTCAAAATCACAAGTGGAGCATTATGTGTCAGTGATGTATACATATCCTTCAATAAGACATAAATAAACTCTGTTTATTTATTCTGTGCTGAATTTATCTGACCTTTAGTGTTTTCATTGATGTAATGCAGGGATGTTCACAGCATTTCACTTTCAACCAGGTGACCACCAGACTGTTGTCACTTAATGTAGAAACTAGTGAACTCAGTCCTTGCTGCTCTGAGATTTTAAAGCAGGTCATTGTCTGGTGGTGATTTTAGGACTCACTGTGTGTACCCTCGTCTAAATGTAAGGGGAATATGGAAAGTGGTAAGGGTGGTGGGATGGTTCAAGGCGGGATGCCGGAAAATTTCCCTTATTTTCAAATCCCAGTGTTGACAGGTATGCTGTGAGGACAGGACCTCTGTGCTGTCTGCAGTCATTGGGGCTACGATAGCTTTGATGGTCAGTAAATATCTGCTAAACAGCTAAATCACAATGTCTCGTTTTCTGTATCTACACGTGTTAAGCACAGAAGGTGCAGTTCGTGGGCGTGGAGGCTTTGGAGTTGTATAAACACAACGTGCTGAGTAACTAAAGTAATATAACAAGTAATGTAACTAATTGCTTTTGCTGTTGCATATTAGTAAGTAGTTAATTACCTTTTCAACAAGTAATATGTAATTAGTAATAACATTTTTCAAGGAACTTATGTTGGTCTTCAGTACAAGAACATGCAGGTGCACACAGACAGACAAGCAGACACATGCCAACAATCCCAGGGTGACGCAGGTATTTTTCCAGAAACAAGAGAAGAATTTGTGGAGAATAATAAGGATCTCAGTTCTCAGCATTCAACCTGATGCAGATGCAGCCTACTTCCTTGAAGAACACCTTAATTCATACCTCAACTTTGATAGTGAGCACAGTGTTGTCTTTGGTTTGTTCTTGATTTGTGTTTTGTTCCTAGTCCACACATTAAAGAGTATTTAATCCTGCTTGCAGTACCAGCCTGTGGTGGCTACATGTTCTTTCAACAACACAACCATTGCAATACAGCACTTCACTCTGTACTATAGAGACTTGAGCCTTTCAGCCCACAGAGGCTGTATAGCAGTACTATTTGTCCGGCATCTAGAATGGAATTACTCTTTCAATGTGGACAAATTCAAGCAACTTGGGCAGTTAGTTTTGGGACCAAAGCCTGGGGGTGGAACTTTTTCAGTATTGAATTTCACCATCACCACAATTTTAACCAGCTGTCTTCTCCAGATGTGTATTCTCATGTTAAATTGACCAGATCATTCCTGGCTCTGCAAAAGTAAGCAGAAACTGACTGCCTGCTACTAAGAAACTTCCACTCAAAGTAAAATCTAGGAACATTTCACATATATTTTCAAATACAAATCCAATGTTTTAAAAAAAAAAAAAATATTTGATTGTAGCCGGCAAGAGTTTGTTGTTACATTTACATGGGTCTAAATGAAATACATCCTTAAGCATATTTCCAAAATAGCCACGATGTACTGTGTGGGGAATTAAGCTGAAAAACCATCCCACTGCTCCTCATAAGGTCAGCAGATGTATGTGTATGAACTTATTTTGACAGAAAGGCAGTGCAGCCAAAGAAATCCACGCCAATGTTGCGGGGGTAGCCTTCTAACACCTTCAACGTCACAGGGTCAAACTTCCAGTAGTGCATCCCACTCAGGAAATTGGCATAGCCTGTCAGGGCAAAGAGAAGGCAACGGTCAGTTATGGACTTTTCCTTGACACTGACAGAGGCAACGAAAACTAATATTAAAGTCAACATGTAGCTTTTCCCTCTTTCCCCTGCCCCAGTCCTCACCATATCTGTCCCGAAAGGCTGCATCAGTATGACTGGGCATTCCTTCCCACTTGTGCATGCTACGAGGATGGATATCATCAACTCGATTCTCCTGAGGATTGAAGGGCCAGTAAGAAGTAGACTTGAGTAGGTAGACTTTCTCAATGCGGTCATCTTCCCACTTCAAAGCCGCTTGGATATCTGTTACAGGAAGACCCAGCTTCCGCACCGAGTCTGGTCCAGTAATCTTCCTCTCAGCATCAAACACCCAGTAGCTGTCACCTGTCATGGTAAAAAGAGGGAAATAAAACTCAAAACGTCATTCACTTGGACTGTACGTCATGGACTACTGTCAATATTCTTTTCACCCTCTTTTCATCCTTTACAACTGGCCTAAATGTTCTATAGCAATTAGTTAGTAATAATAAGGTAATAATTAAAAAAATCTCCTCTGACCACAAACCTACTCTCACTGGTGGATATGATTGAGTGTGATCAGAAGTGTGCTCAGTTGCACCTGTAATCTCACCCATCAACACTCAGATACAGATCAATACTCAGACAGTGAGGTGACAGTTAATTCAAGGGTTTGTATTTGTACCATCCACTCTATTCTCTTTGCTGTAAATAAGGTAAGACTGGCAGAGAACTGCTACTCGTGTACAATCAGTACACTCTCAATGCCTATCATTTAATTCTAACGTGACAGCTGCCCGTTGGAGAGAGCTGTTAACTAAACTTGCTACAACACATTAACATTATACTCAAGAATTGCATTTAGGTCTGACACTGTCCCATAAAATAAAAGATGCATGGAATTCAGTTTAGCTTTTGACCAAATCAAAGTGAATGAATTTCACTAATCGAATATTATCTGTCATAAATACCAATAGACAAATCAATTTTCTCATCAGTGCTTTATTACCTCCACTACCAGTGTAAACCGGACTTGGCAGCAAGGACCAAACATAATCCAAAGTGGTCTATAGTTTCTGTGCCTTCAATACTCAGTTAATGTGTGGATAATGTGCTGTGTGAAACTGAAAGTATTAGTATTACCTGAAGCAAACAGACTGGTGCTTTTTATTGCCAGTTTAAATCCAAAACTATGAACATAACCTCCTGTGGAGGAGGTCAGGTGTGCAGCATAAGTTACCATGGCAATCTAGCCAGGTTAAATTAGCCACCTTAGTGACAATGGAAACATACCTTACCTACATTGATCTTCAAATCGACCCTTTGCTAAGCCTTGTCCCACTGATTACTGTCTGTTCATCATTTGGACACATATTCAGTTTAAAATTATAACGTTGGCTAATTTCTCATTAAATTCAGAGTAATTAAAAGAAAAGGTCCTGATTTCATACAGAGCTGACCATTAATTTTGTTGACTGACATAACAACTGTAATTAGCAAATTTTATCCGCTGTAGCTAGCTAGCTGAGCTGCATTACACTTCCTCAGGTTGGCTGAAAGTTTGTCTCCAGGTGACTCGTTTTAAAATGAAAACCATGTAGAAGAGTCTTTAATCTGCACTTGATGGATGCTTACATGATATTGTTCTAAAAGCTTCAGGGTACGGCTGCATTTCTCTGGCAAGAAGTCAGCAACCTCACCACTTTTACTTTTGCTTTTTTGCTTTTTGTATTTTCAAACACTTTGTTTGACTTGTGCAAGAGAGAGGGCTTTGAAAAGAAGGACTAGTCCAGGAGTTTGGGAAATATAACAGTATCTTTGGTCATAAGATTGGCTGGGTTTGCTGGAATGTAAACTTCCCTAAATTCAATAAAGATTAGGACAGAGGCGCAAACGTTAGCCTAAAACTTATTGCTCCCACACAGTGTTTGTGTCCGTCCTGAACTGGATTTTTGGGACATTACCTGTTACCTATGATTTGAGGTGGCGTTCATTTGGTCAACAGCACAAATTGCATGTCAAATGGACCAAAGTTGAACTCCACAAAGGAACAGCATAAATTTAGCCTACTTTGCCTCTGGGAGAAAATTTTAACTGTTGGCACTGCTTCAAACCAGCATTTGAACTGCACACTTTCAACAGAGCACACATATATTTTCTTCATAAAATAAAAAAAATCAAATTTGCTTCTGTATATAAAACCAACCTTGGAAGAACCAGATGTTACCAGACTTGTCTTCATACGCAGCATCGATCTGGTCAGGAATGCCTCTCCAGTGGCGTGATGCCAAGGCTGGATAGCCAGGTTGTAGCTGCCCATCACGGATACGCCAAACATATCGGAACTTAAAGAAGAACAGTTCTCCCCTGATCATGGACACAGCATCAAAGTTTGTCCTGCAGGCGTCCGGCTGGGGCACAACAACATACACAGAAGTGATATTTTTGTCTGTGGACTAATATGAGAATTTGAGACTGGTGAAATCTTGAACTATAGTACATGTAGCCTTGAGGTCCAGTCATATAGTCTCACCATTCCAGTGTCTATGTCATTGGTCTCTGTCATCTCGGGTGGAGCGTGCCGAGGGGGGCCATACAGGTACTGGATGCCCCTCTTGTCATCCTCGCTCAGCTGCACAGGGTATGAGTCGCTGTAGAAGGGACACATCACAGCATCAGGCTCCAGAGAGTGCTGCAGACCCAGGACATGGCCAAACTCGTGAGCTGCCACCTGTAGGAGATCAGTACCTAAACATGACAGCAGAGGATAAAGGGACAGTAACACTAGAATTAGATGTTGAATGTGTCTTCAGTGAAATCAAATGAGGAACACAAATAAGGTGCCGTTTCAAAGCAAAGCCCTTTTGAACCAGGTTTTCTTCAACACAAAACAAGATCTCTGTTCAAACTCAAAAGTATTTCAAATGTCCTCACCCACACTGTTGCCCACTGTCCAGTGCTCATCATAGTCAAAGTGGACTTCTCCCTCTTTGTGTGTCCTGGGGAAGAAAGCGTGGGCCAAGATTCCTCCAGGACCATCAAACGGTAAGTTGTCCCCATGCCAGTATCTGCACAAGCACTTCCATTACTGTACGCACGCAATCTAATACTTAGTATCACACATTTGAACGTACTTCTGTCTGCTCAGCATGTTGGAAATCCAGGTGGGAGGACAAAAGAGAAAAATTATTTTAACTTGTATAATTTAGAATCCCAGAGTGTGACACAGCAGCACCTTCTTCCCACCTGAACGTTGAATGATCACATGGTCTGTGAATGCTGCTGTGTTAACCTGCACATTAGTGCAGCCAGGAGAGAAAAACTCTCCTTTGATATTTGCTGAAAATTACGTTAACCACAGCAGATGTGCTGTGAGTAGGAAATGCATGAAATTAAGCATCACATTTTCTTTCTTTGATTTCCAGGAGACACGGAGGAGGACTTCACAGTTTTTATTGTGTTCTCGTACAGGTTTGTAAATATTTTCCTCCATTTACTTTGCATGCTTTCATCAAGACTTTTTAATAACACATTTTCAGTATGTATTTATAGATTTTGTGTCATGTATATTGTGGCATGTAAATCTAACAGTAGACACACCCCATAATTAGTGCCTGTTTAGGAATTTGCTTTGTCTAAGTCCACATGAGAGGTCTTTATGTGTTCTTTAAATATATCTTTTAATGTAATAGACTTAATATTGTGGGGGACCAGCAGCATACCTTGCAACTATATCTAATCCTGGCTTTACATTTTATTGAATTCTTCCCTTCCCAATTCTTTCCTCATTAGGGGGTTCACCCCTGATTACACACACTGTTCACTGTGTTCATCTTCATTAAATCACATGCAAATGGCATCAAGCCACTAAAAAATAACCACACACACCAGCTGTTTTAAAGCGATAAGACCATGGATGTGACTGGCTGACAGTGTATTTATTAACCACCATATCCTCTGATGACCCAGGCCTTTAGCACTTTGTGTTTCTACACACACAAAAAGTTACCCTTTACAACCCCTGTAAATATATAAGATTCAGTCCCTAAAAGCAGTTATGTTAGAAACGGACTTATGAAAGTAACTTGTATAGGTCAAGAGTCAAAGTAAAAAAGGGCTTGGCAGAATTCTGTAGTGTAGCACAGTGAAACAAGAGAGTTGTTATGACACGGACGTATCGTAAAGCAAATGCCAGAGTGACTAATCTGACCTGATAAAATGTAGCTGGAGGCACGCTCTTAAAAACCCTGCCAAACAAGTCCTGTGTTGCATTCATTCATGTTTGTAATCTCCTCTTGAGCTTGGCTCGGATACATCTGGTTTAGTTTTTCCTGGGTCACTCTGACAAAAGGATCCAAGAGATTTATGTCTGGATCAAATTACAGAGATCTTCTGGAAAACACAGACTGCTGCCATCTTTGGGTCTGTATTTACAGGGGTTTTTAGAAACAATTGGTTACACATATTTCTCAATATTGAGTTTCAAAACCCTTCATACAGTCAGCACAACAGCAGTCAATGGGGACTGTGGACCACATTTCATTGCTTTAACACACAATGCATGCAATGACCACATCTTTCACAGTTTATGATTTCTTTTTCTCACTTGAACTCAAAACAATGCACCAAAACAACACTACAATACATTACACCACAATTTGCTACATTCGGTATACCATTAAAAAAAACTGGGCCAGCACAGAACAGAGGGGGACAAGACGCAGACAGTTACATATGTATTTCTAACTCAGACATATTTCTACAGCTACATTTTCTCTGGTGAGAAAATGAGACACATTCTGCATCTGTGATTTAGGAGCTGATAGCAAATTCTCTTCTATCTGTATATATCTGAACTCTGCAGCAACAACACACAGCACCCTGTCCAGCAGTTAACAGCGGTAGTCACCATAACAACGATATCAAGGATAGGGAAATAAGTCACATTAAACCACATCACATCATGCGGGAACAGGACCACTGTGAAGGAGTTCCAGCATTATATTCAATGTCACCATAAGAGGTGTGGCAGGGGTCTCCACTGCATTGGTTCAAGGGCCAGAAGTTTGATGTGGGGAGTGGACGTCAGAATACATAAATAAGTAAATGTAGGCCTAATTAGCCAATTATTGTTTAATAATTTCATTTTCTTACAAAATGAATGTTATTTTTATGATTCTATACCAGAGTGAACAGACTAGAAAACCAATCCATAATGATAACTAAATACTGAACTAGAAAAGTAGGAGGCAGTCAGTCTTCAGTGCAAACCCCGCAGTTTAATACCAATGAATGAATCCTTATCTCCACTCCACTTCTGGGACTCAATACAATAGCTGGCCAATGAAAATAAACCCAAGTGACACGTCTTGCTTCTAACAGACAGGCTTTGTGATTCTCTGTGAGGATGTGTTTCTGCAGAACAGTTGAACTATGAGTTACATATGCTTCAGGATCCAAGGAAGCAAACTATAATACTCAGTTTGAGACTCTACACAACAGTTGGCCAATGAAAATAAACCAAAGTGACACCTCTTGCATCTAATGCCAAGGTTTGTGATTCTCTGTGACTATCCAGAGCTGCTGAACTTTGAACTGCGGCTCAATGATAAATGGCTCAATAAATAAATGAATATCCCATTAAATGCAAAAAACAGCCCACTGTAAACAGCTCACTGCGGCTGCTCCTTCTCATTCCATAAAATTTCAAACTGTTCCGCAATCAAAAAATACCAAAAGTGGCCATTGTCTTTTTTTATAGACTCATTTTTGATGAAGCATAGTGGTAATTCCAAAGTTTACTGGAAAAAACATTCTACTGTCTACTTCATAACAAAAGGTAACTTGTGTTGTGTCAGTGCAATGCTTTTATGTGAATCTGCCGCAGCAGGAAATATATGATTTGCATTAACAGTAATACAGCAGTTTTTCTGAGAATGTTACCACAGACACCCAGTTCACAACACTGCACATATATAAATATTGCCATAGGCTCAGTTACCATTGTAGCCCCCAGTAGGGAATGCTAACTGAGAATGCTACCAAAGTGCAGTGTTGTACAGCAAACTGCACTAGGTCATGGTAGCTAGCTACAGTCAGGGGTTCTTTTAGCAATAAGTAAAGCTATCTGTCCATCACAAATCTCTGTAAATCACAGGGAGCTGAGGCAGAGACAAAAGACATCAGAGGGAAAACCAGAAAATATTTTCTCCATAAAATATGATTGTGATCAGCGTCCTGGTTGGAGCTAATCCTCATCACTTTGGTACAACATTGGTGAGCCTCAGACTGTCGCAGACGCCCACCAGTGTTAGAGTAAGGCATGTGTAGTAGATCTGACACCAAGACACATTTAGAGTTTGCATATTGAAATACAAATTCATACAGAAATGCATAAATAAATGAAAAAAGAAAATACAGAAATACATAATTTTGGGGAAATAAATAAGGGAGAACACGAAAAACAAAAATAATCCAGAAAAAAATGACATTAACCTTAAATTTGAAACTGAATATATCAATAAAATGGAAAATTAAATGGGTCAGTAAATTAGGGATTAATACAAAGCTAAATAAATACAGAAGCAAATTAAATCATAAATATCAATTTAATGCCTACATTTCTTTTTTATGTTTTAAGAGCATTTAATGGCATACTGATTTATCTATTGAGCTATTTATTATTTCTTCATTTTTTTTTTATTTGGGCAGTTGTGGTCCTCCATATTTTCTTACCTGCTGAAGTCAATAATGATGTCGGCTTTCTCAGTGGTGACCTCTCTGAACCTCAGAGGAGTCACTGCACTCCACACACCGAATGCCTCCTGGAATATATGTCGCACTTTACCCTCACTCATCTGCCAGGGGAAACGCACAATCCTATTGGACACACACACCAATGTGCTGTTTTAGAGAGCACTCAAGAAAAAAACATGCTATCCTTCAACATTGTTAAATTCCTGCAGAGGATGGGATTCTTTTCTTGGAGTTTCTATACCCACTGTCAACTTTCCAACATGTCAAAGAATATTTTGGTATTTTTTGTATGACAGAAATACACAGAATACTCACAGAAACACTCAAACATCACAAAATGCATACAAAAGAAATGGATGCACAATAACTCAACCTGCTGACACACTGTCACCATGGATACAGGTATTCATGCAAAAGTTGGCCACAAAGTGAAATGCAATCAGCACCTCATAAGCTTATAGTTACAACATTAGTAGTCATGTACACAATATGCTTGGGGTTCAAGTGGTTTAGTTGTGAGAATAGCCGAGCAACAGCAACATAGATGACAAAACACTCCTTGTTGTACTGTACTGTATTATCATCATATGAAAATGAACTTCCATGGCCTGGTTGTAAGAAATGCTGTTAATCTGCAGAGCACGGCAAAATGCAATTACTTAGCTGTCAGCAAATGCTAGCTTCCCATGCCAATGTGATTGCTCATGCTCATGCTAGCTTTGAAGAGCAGCAGTCAAACTGAAACTGGAGAAATACTGCGGCAAAGGTATAAGCATTGCACAGCACAAGCAGCAGCACTCCCAGCAACCTGCTAGATGGAATTAAAAATAGCCAACATGTCCGTTGGCTGTGTGAAAGAGCTGTGCACAACCTACTCATTAGTAGCTATGGGTTTACCCCAAAACAGGACCCCCTCCAGTTTGCCTACCAAGCAAACAGGTCAGTGGGTGACAGTCAACATGGTACTGCACTGCATCCTGCAACACCTTTGACTCCCCAGAGACATATGCAGGGATCTTGTTTGTGGACTTGAGCTCAGTGTTCTACAGCAGAACTTGCTTCTGTAGAAAAGGTGGGCTGACTTCTAAAAGCAATGCCCAAAATCAACAAAGTGAATATGCCCGCATGCATGGCCCGATCATTCCACTCAGTGTAAATCCTGTCATATTGTGTTAGGGGCACAGGTTAGAGAATGGGCTCTTTCTTTATGTTCAGCTGTGTGGACTAGCTCAGACACGACACAGATTGTAAGATGAACCTCTTAACCTCCCCTCACTCTCCTTCGCTCCACACAAATGGTAAGCTGTGTGTGCTGCTACATCAGGAAATTGCATCTGTCAAAAAATTTGATATACACAGTTAAAATAACCACTGGGTAGTTTAAACTGGTCCTCTTGGATACATGGATAATACTACACTGGTACAGGTGATGTAGTGTCTAAAGCTCACTAATTTTCTTACCGTGCTTTCTGACTTAAGCTCTAATCACACCATGAAATTGGGGTTTGGTCTCCAATAATCATTGATTCTTTGTGCAAAATAGTGACTTGTGAAGCCCTTGCACTAGGCCAGTTAGTCATACAAGGAGCTGATGCCAAACTAATGTTTCTTAACCTTTACACCCACTGCAGCAATGAGTGTTGTTGCCTGTGGTTTACAACACTGCCAGCTGTGTTCAAAGGGAAGGTCAGATAAGTCAGATGCACTTAAACCTGGACTTCAACTACAATGGTGCTTTTAAGATATTCTAATTTAATAGTATAATGCTGCAATAATCCCCTAATTTCTTTTCTATGTCCATTGCTTTGGTTTATCACCCAATACCTGCAGAACTGTCAGCATCTGCTGTACTTTGTGTTCACTGCTACTGTTAAACTAAGATGAACTGCTGTGCTGCTTACATGACTCATGAGTCTTTTTATGGATTGTTGTAAACTTATTTGGTATCAAAAGGTTCATCTCTGGACTGGACATGACATTTTATGTATGCAAGTAAAAGGTGTTCATACTTGCAATATTAGATTATTATCTACTTAAGGGCAGCGCAACAAGCTGTAAACAGAATTCTGATCTTATGACAAACATCAGTCGCCTGTTTACACAGACACTGTGCATTCATTTGGAATCATGTTTCTGGCCACCTAGTGAATGTAAGTCCAATACTCACTCTTCTATTAGCTCTGTTTTAGTTTCTACCAACATCTGAGAAAACTATCTGACTCTAATGCTAAATACTCCGCTATGTTCACCAGCCATATGCTAACTGTGTCTGTCTGGTGTTACTTCAAGTGTACACTTTTAAGGTCAGAAAAAAAATCTGTTGTTCAAAATCAAAGTGTCAAGGAGTCACATCTGAGCTTGTGTTTTGCTCGTGATAGGCTGTACAAGCTATGAGCTGAATGCATACGGGATGTAGTGAGTAGCTGTGCCTTTTGTTTATTCTAGCTTGCTTGCTAAGCTTTGAGTAAAACGGCAGTTTCACATTTATCTTCAAGTCGTGTTTCTTTTCTTGACCCCAGCAAATAAAAGCAGTTTCCAGTCATCCTTGAATTTTTACTGTTTACTTTGAGATGTTCCCAAAAACAGATACTGTCAGCTGCTCAGCTACACTGCTGAGGCCAACAGAGCAAACAGGGTCTGTTTCTTATCCTGTCTGAACGTTTCTAGTAACAGCACAAGAGTTTCTGTAATATAGCAACAGTCTGTGTACACAAGCACAAGCTCACATGCACCCACACAAACAGAGCATTGCAGAATGAGACAGTGCTGATTTGATCCCCAACTCTGCTTTTGTCACACTGACCACCTCTGTAAACACATCAATAACAATGTGTCTACAATAATAATTATTAAGCAGTGTAACTTTAATTACAGAATGATTCGACTGTTTACGAGGTGGCTCACATGCTTTGCTGCTCTCACAAACTGAATCTACCAACATGTTCCACCACAAGCCAAAAGCTTGCGAAGCAAAAATGTAAACACATTGTAAGCAGCCGTTAGCTCACCATCTCCACCCCCCTCCCATCCTATTTATGCATACGATGTCAGACTAAAGCCACCAGCTTTGTTTTGCTCCATCACGTGCTCTCAGATGAACTGTTTTTTTCTGAAGGTGATGACACTGTCATTTACCTGTGACTGGAGAAGGCAGGACAGCGTGAGCTGACTGACAGGCTGAGCTGAACAGAGCTGTTGATTTGTCCTGCAGGCTGAAATAAACTTAGAAACAATTCTACTGACTGAATAAACCTCATTAAAGCTTACTAGAAAGATAAAGAACGAAATAAATTTGCCCTCAGAATATAGTCCTACAGAAACTGCAGGTGGTGGACAAACTGAGTATGGTGACACTTTGTAAATGATCTCAATCGATTGTTGTTGCTGATATATACCAAGATATCTGTAATAAACTAATAACGATTGGTTGGTCACACTCTAGCAGAGACCATTTTCTAAATATATAATCCTTATTGATTTTACATCCATCAAAACATTAAGCAGCGTATTCAGGATTAAAAGCCAGTGACAAATAGTGGTACAAAGCTGAATAACTGAATAAGCCGAAGTGTTTCTTACTTGTAAGTGAGGTCAGTCTTCTCCCAGCGACCTCCAAACAGTGCAAATCGCTTCTTGCGCTGCTGTCTCTTTAGGCCTCCCTTCTTCTCCTTTAGGTTGTAGTACGACAGGCCAACCTGCATTAAGGTGGGATAGTCTGGGACTCCACAGCGAGGACGCTTCCAGAATGCTGTGTCATTTTTGGATGCCAGTACTGACTTCAAATGGTACTCATTATTTAGTGTGTCCTGTTCATGTCTTTCAGACTTCTTCTTCAGACCAGTGCCACTGTTGCTGTGAGGCCATTCCTGCAAAGAAAGGTTCAGTCACTGAAGTTATCATACACAGTCATCCTTAAGTAGGCAAGATAAGCAACAATAAATAATAGCTACTTCCAACAGATCATTGCAATGTCCATTTCTATGCTAATGATAACATCTTATATGTCATCAGATCCACTGTAGACCAGACCTTCTCCAAGTTACAGCCTGTTTGAGATGACCTACAGACCACTCTTAATTATTTAAAACTTGTGCTGAGCTCCAAGAAGACAAAGTGTTTACATTTTACAAGAGCACAAAGCTTTGAGTTCCTATTCCAATCCATGCTTTCAGACGAATGTAGCTGGCACAGTAAGGCTGTGGTGGTTTGGAAAACTCTAGTGTTTTCTTGTGTACTGTGGAGAGGTGTGGGGCTTTGTTTCCTGTGTTTCCTTTTTTGGCAGAGGCTAGGCGTGGTTCTCCAGGTGGCTTGGGAGTTGGCTCCAACACAGCTGGGACTCGTCACAATTAAGCACATCACAAAGACTGTGGACTGCAGAGGACTTGTTGTTTCTGCTGCTTAGTGGTATAGTTGGCCGTTTACTAGTACTACCTGTGAGTATAAGTGTATATTTAGTTTTGTTTCTCTTGTGTCAATCACCAGTGCCTGATCTCCTGTGTCTTTTTCCTTTGTGCTCAATGAGTTCTCCTGTGCCAATCTCCAGCTCCAGCCTCTTGCCACCACCTGCCTCGAGCCTTCACTCCGCAACTGTAACCACCTAGTTTCACCTGTGCCTCTACCACCTCTACCACCACGTGCCCTCAATGCTAGTACTCACACTACCTGAGCTCTATGCGCTCCAGCGTATCCCTGAACCGCTCTCCACCTCAGTACCACGTGCCTCACCAACTATTCCCAGGATTCCCCAGCTACTAGTTTCCTGCATACCTGGAGTCTTCTTTCATTATCCATTCAATAAATTCCTATTATACCCTTGCTCCCTGTCTGTGTGTCTACCATTGAGTCCAAATCCTACCGAAATGCAACAAAAGCATTACAAATACTTGACAATTTGGTTAGATAGCAGATTGTCCTGCAAACGTCCCAGTACAGTTTGATTCCTTACTGCAGACAGCTTTCACACTGACCACTGTGAGCTGTAGAAAAAGACCTGATGGTGATCACTAATCAGCATGCATGTGTTTTCATTTATAAGGCATTTTTATCTAAACTGTAAAATATGAAGCTGAAATTACAGACACTCCATCTAAGGGACTTTAAAGTTCCATCTGCTAATATTTTTTAGTTTTCCACTGGTAAAGCAGTTCCAGGCTTAATTCCCCTATATACTTCACTGTTATTATAGCAACAGTCACATCTAAACACGGATGAGCAAATATTGGTTTGACTCTGTGAGTCATGCCATAAAGAAGAAGAGTGAGGGACTGGTTGAAGTGGACACTTGTCTTCGTCCTGGTTTGCATCATTTAATTTTCGTCAGAGTAAAGACCACATGAGTAATCTGAGACACATGTATAAAAAGAGACATAACAAACCTCCATCAGAAGTTGACTCAAGTTAGGTAAAAGTACGCTTTGTGGACAATTTTAATCCAAATACAAATCCTGCTGGGAAACATGCTATTACCCTTGCAATGTTTCGAAACAACTTGATTCAATGAGTTTAGTCATTACATGCATTGTATAACTTCTAAAATGCTTCTAAAAGCAAAGTATTGAACATGACAATACCTGGTTACGCATTCCATACAGAAGGATTACAGGAGAATGGAAACTCAACTGCCAAATGCAGAAATCACAGACATACCCTTAGCATTAGACTTGACCTGACACTGCAGCAGGGCTGAAAATTCCGTTTTTGATAAATGCATTCATAGTTTAGTCCATAGGATATTAGGAAAGTGTCCCAATATCCCTGAGCCCAAAGTAACGATGCACTGTTATGCTCCACCAGATCGGGACATATCACATCTGACATATCATAAACAGCAGGGAGGGAGAAAAAGTCAGATCTATGCACCCCTAGCCCAAAGTGCAATCTTTAAATTGCTGGTTTTGTGATCTGTCTGATGACAGACTTTGTGAGTGTCTTCTGGTGCAGTGCTGGGTGGCCATCACACCTTCCTCACACAGTGAAGTCAGTTACTTACTGATACAGTTTGGTTCCTGTCTTGCTGATCTGACTGTTTGAAGCCAGCATTTTCAGCTGTCCCATTAGCCTATGATTGTTGGTAGACTTCAGGTTGAGAGTCGCTGAGTGGGACATTTGAAGCCAAGCAGACAACAGTCTCGATCAACACACACACACACACACACACACACACACACACACACACACACACACACACACACACACACACACACACACACACACACTATGCTGGCTGAGATCTAGCATGAGGGTGGAAATTACTGGGTGAGGACCATCATGTGGCTGGTGCATCTTTGTCTTGTATTACTTCATCTCGCATCATTGGGATAATTGTCATTATTTTTAAAAAATGTCTTTTTTCCCTGCAGTCAACAAGAAACATCTGACAAACACAATCCATGTTCAGATTCCTCAGTTGTGGGAAAATTGAAGACTTTTCATGGGAATTGTTACCACATGTTAATCTGAAAAACATGTTTGTGCCGTTTTCATCTGATATCAGACCACCACACCAAAAAAGTCCAAAACAACCACTAATCTGTCAAATAAGACAAACGCCTGTGCTCTTTGTCCTGTCAAGCTAATGGTGAAACAAGCAGGATTACTATGACTTCAGAGACAAAAGGTCAGTTTAAGCTTTCAGTAATGTAACCTCAGTCATATACGTAAGTCCCCTCCGCCCAGTGTAGAGTGGAACTGAAGCCTTATTTATTGATGACATGTCCTTCAGGATTGTAAAGCAAATAAGACAATTATTGAGAAGAATTCTGTGCTTTAACAAACTTCAAAAGCTCTAATGTAAAAGGATTATGGCTTGACATTTGTTGAAACAGTTGACAGTCAAAAGCCACACTGGCCCTAACTCAACCTCGAAAACAACCAAGTCTGTGGAATGATCTCAGGTGTGCCATCTGGGCCAAATCCAGCTGTTCATTATACTGTCAAGACCCGAGAGGAGTGGTTTACTGCTTAAAGATGAGTAATTAATGGGACAAATTAAATATCACACATTCAATCCCAGCAGCAGCAAATATATCTGTCTCATAACAGTCCCAACATTCATATATACATACAGTATATACGTCATCTCAGCTTGGGCTCAGACTTAAATTCTTAACATACAGTAAAGCTGGCATCACAATCCGTGACATCGGAATCAGAATCGGCTTTATTGACTATGTTTTAAATAGGTGTGGAGTTTGAAATAACTGGGCATTTTAGGATGCAGAGAGTTTCAAATGAAAGACCCCGCTGTGTTGTATTATGGGAATTGTAGGGTCCAGTGTTTGAGGAGCCTGACCATCAACTCTGTGGAGTGCAATACTAGAAGACTTGAGTATCCCTTTCATCAATAATTACAAATCTTTTAAATTCAATATGAAGCAGTAAGCATTTTTATTGTTAGAAAAACAATGTACCTCAGAAAATGACATAGACAGTATACTGTATATTTTCTGTATCTGCTCACATTGACTGAAATGTTAGATCAAGCGTCAATCAACGTTGTCAATGTTAGATCACGTTTCAAAGGCTACACCAGTTCACCAAATGAAAAATGTCCAGTCCTCTTCTGCACTATCCCGATATGCATTTTTAACTCATTTGTACAATATAGAAAAGTAGCTATTATTATTGTTATTATTATCATTTTTATTATTATACGATTTGGGGATGTATTTATCAATTGGCCTGTTGTTTATTTTCTCATTTCTTTGTTTTGTCTACAAAATGTCAGAAAATAGTGAAAAATACCCATCATGACTTCCAATGTGAAGTGGCTTGTTTTGTCTAACTAACAGTCCTGTAGACGAACACATTCAGTGTGCGATCATTTATGAAAAGCAGCAAACGTTCACCTGCTGTTTGCTTGTAAGATGACTGGAACGATTAATCGACTTGTTTCATCTCTAGCAGGGATCTTCACTGTAATCTAAAATAAACTCATGCTGGTTTGAACAATGGCTGCACAACCTGCAGAATAATGGACCCAGTGGTGGCTCCAGCTGGGTTGAAAAGGTTTTAACCACTTCAACAACACTGAAGCCACAGGCTTAGCTGAGCTGACAGGTAGTTCAATTCAAGGTGAGTGACAGAACTAAGGCAAGTGTTTGGGCAAGAAGCAAGTTTAAAAAGTTAAAAAGTAAAACACAAAGCCACACATGCCATTGAACAAAGCTTTGGGTATGCTGGGGAGATCCAGGAGATGGAGCTAACATGTCACCACAGGACTCTGTGGTTGCTGCATTTCGCCCAAATTGACGTGCCCGAGCTTCAACCCAAATTAAACACTGAGCCCGTCTGCATAGGGGAGCATTGTTGTTTTATCTAATAGGTGGCATCTGTTACATTAGGGAATCTTTGTTGATGTCACTCAGACATGTAAATACACTATGTGCACACAGGTCTGCACATGACATGAAAAAATGTGCACCACACACAAACACACACACAAACCTATTCTTCAAACCTCCACAAAGCTGCATCACACACAGTGAGCAGATGTCTGGAAATTCCCTGTTCAGTCATGACATCAGGTTGTCTGCAGTATAACACAGGGAGCATGTTATGAATGGCTTCAGGGATGCTGATCCACCATAACTGGGAATGACAAACTTTCTGACTTGTAAAAACAAAAAGTGAGCAGAATCTGATTTGACTTCCTAAACCACCAAACTACAAATGTGATAGGATCTACTCCCACATACATCCTTTGGCAGATAAAAAGTAGTACAAACTTGAGATAAATGGTGCGCACTGTGGAGGAAAGCTCTCAAGGGTAAATATTTAACCACAAAAAGTCCCAGATATCAGCAGGCCTGCAGTATTTTGCACACAAACAGGCTGATAATGCCAAGTGGAGGGAATGTGTGCAAGAAAATAGGATTTGAATGAACGGAGATGATTGCTTGGTCATGGGGGATTGTTTGGGTCTCTGCACATTAAAGAGTATGGTTGAGACCTGCTTAATGACGGTGACCTGAGACAACATTTAGTTGTGATTTGGCTTAATATAAATGAAACTAAATTCACCTGAATTGAGTTGATCCTCCGCTGTAAACATCTACATAGAATACACCTGTGAGAGCTACTCCTGACTGTGGTGAAAGAAGGATTCACATCAAAGTACAAATACATCAATGTAAAAATACTACATTACAAAAAAAGTCCTGTATTCAAAATCCTACTTGATTTTTGTGGCCTTTTGGGGGGCAGCAGAAACAGCACCGGCATATCACCAGCTTTGAAATTGATGAAGCAAACTTGTAAGCAAACAGTGGCATATTTACACATCGAACAGTTACAGAGCAACATTATCATTCATTTACACAATACTAAAAGTGTTTGTTTTTGCCACTGACAGGCTAAGATTGTTACAATAAGTGTCTGACGACATTATGGAGAGGATCCCTGCAGAGACAGGCCCTTTTTTTAAAGAGTAAGATCCATTTTGTTTAAGCAGAAACAGCTGTTCTCAGCTCTCACCAAAGCCAGACTCCATTCACAGAAACAGTCATTTCATCATCGGAAGACACACTTCATTCAAATGTGACAGGAAGAAAATAAAACTGACCAAAACCGTCTCAGTTCATCTTTTCACTGTTCCAAATCACCAACAACTCTGGTTGAGGTTATTTTAACCATACACTCATAAACTGAACTGATCTACCTTCTAATAATGATCCTCGTGAAGAGCATCATGTAGCATGAGAAGTGGGGCTAAAACCAATCTGTTTGTACTTCTTTAGGCATGTAGTTATTACTTATTGGACAGACTGAAAATAAAATGTCTTAACACAGAAAAACATTACCTGGAGATTCAGTAAGGTAGTTGTATATGTCATATTCGTCCACTTTGATGGAAGCAGACTGAAAGGAACTCATTGACCCTGTTTCTTTCATTTGTTTTTTTCTACAATTATATGTTGCATAACATAATTGTTTGTCTGACTCCTAATAGCTAAAAAGCAATGCAGCACACACTTATTTTGTGCTATTGAATTGGTAAAGACCTCGGAATTTGCATTTACCAGCAGTCAAATTAGAGGGCCTGCTCTGACCCAAAAAGAAGCGGCGACATGACGCAAGAGCAAAGTGTCCAGATGTGCTGCTCTCATCCGGAGCTTTTTCTCTGAAAACAGCTGCCTGGCGCTCCTGAAAACAGTGTTAAGAGGGTGGTGAGAGGAAACAATGAGCTGAAACGCAGTGTAAAGCTCTGTAAAGCTGACGGGAGCTGCAGATAATTCTCTGTGGGTTCATGTTGTTCTCACTTTGTCATTTGATACGTTATTATAATAATATCAATCATAGCCACTTTAAGTAAAGGTATTAAAGCATCATAAGCAAAATATACTTAAAGTATCAAAAGTAAAAGTACTTGTAATGCAAAAAAATGGCCTTTGATTGGCATATTATTACATATTACATTAACAGACTGTATCCAACTATCATACTACTATTATATTTTGGGGTGATTGAGGTGGCGCTAGCTTTAAATATTTTATATACAGTCTAGTAGTTTAGTCTGAGCTGAGGCTCAGCCTGTGATTATTTTCATTGTTGACACATCTGCAGATTATTTTTTGGATTGATTGATTAGCTTGGTCTACAAAATGTCAGAAAGAGAACGTCCATCGCATTTTCCACATCCCAAGGTCACGTCTTGAAATGTTTAATTTTGTCTGATCAAGTCCAAAAGACAGATATTCAGTTTGCAATGATATAAAACTGAGAAAACATTTTGGCATGTTTGCTTTCAAAATGACTCAAATGATTAACTGACTTGTTCATCAGAATTGTTGCAAGTTATTTTTTGTCAATGGACAAAATGATCAATCAAAAAACCACTTCAGCTCCAGTTGAGATCCCTCCAGAAGGTCACCAGATAAATCTGAGGGGTTGAAGTTTGGACTGGAAATGTGAGTAACAATTCACAGGCATCTGAAACAGAACGAGTCCCCAAACAACAGGTTTCCTCTTTGACAAAGCATATTATCAACTTAGCGCTGAGGCGAAGGTGCCTTCAGTGAGCTGCAGCTCAGCCATGCGAAAAACAGTGGAGAGAACTGCTGCTTGCTTCTATTGTCATTAAACAAGCCCTGATCATGCCCAGACAAGCTGAGTGAGTTAGCCAACCAGAAGATGGCAAAATGCTGCAGCGCTGATAAGGAGGTGTGGTTCACTCTACAAATGTAAGTTTTCACGTAAAGATGCTCATAACAACGATGGCTACATATTACAACAATACACATAAGACAAGTTTCTTGCTTGAACATATCACGATGAAGTAAATGTTGACTGCACAATGTAATACAGAATATATCAGAACAAAGACACCATTGGTGTTTTGATTGACTCACTATCAGCCTCACTTCCACTGTGCAGCTGTCTGTCACTGAATTCGATCTCCCGGGAAAAAGAAGGCTGAGTGGTGATCTCCGTCATTCCACTCAGATAGCACAAACAAACCACTGGCTCACTAGCAAAATGCGAGGATTACCTCCAAATGTTAACTGGTAATATTAAACCCTTCCTGTATTGTTTTTCACACTTTGTTAGGATATTGATGACAGGAACGCCTTCAAAGATCTTGTCAGAGTCCTCTGCCTTCAGGGAGATCTGGACCAAAACCTGGCTTCTCCTCATCTGAACCCATCAGAAGCAGGGACATCGGAGTTCTTTCCAGTCTAGTAGAATTTAAGTCAATCAAACAAATTTGTTTCTCCTTTATTATTTACTATTTTAATGCATTTGGTTGCTTTAAATTTTGTAAATATTACTGTAAAAAAAAAAGGTAAAAAATACAATATTTCCCTCTGGAGAACAAGCAGCATAAAAGGGAAATGCCCCAGTGAACTACAAGAGTAAGCATCCATCACTGCCTTCCACCGCTGACAGCTGAATACACTGATCAACACATTCATTTCCAGCGAACTAACAAAGTGAACAGAAATCATTCACTGTCAGACAAGAAGTGCCTTAATGCCCACACACAACATGCTGCCGGGGCTTGACTGCATTTGGAAGATCAATCAGTCAGCAACACCTCTCACTTGGCAACTAAAATGAAGCACTAAAATGTGGAGGATCATATCAGGAATAGCAGTGTGTCCTGTTTGGCACAAACAAAAAGCCTGGATGGAGCTGCTCAGTGCTGAGTGTCTGTTTCCTGATCTCTCCTGTTTGAGGAGCTGTTTTCTTCTTTTCCCCTGAGTCAGCAAACGAGCAGAGTTTTTAACCTCCTCTAGTTGCCAGATGACTTGCCTCTGCCTGCTTAATCTGACTCCCTCACTCGACTGTTGATATTACACCGGAGAGCAGGCCTGGCATCCATCAAGCTGCAGAAAGTTGGAAACAAATGGCCTGTGTGGGCATACAGTACATAACATGCAAGATGATTTGCATGCAATTGTGTGCATGTGTGTGTGCGTGTGTGTGTGTGTGTGTGTGTGTGTGTGTGTGTTGATTTTATTATTATTATTATTATTATTATTATTATTATTATTATTATTATTTTGTTACTGCAAGAAAAAACAATTGCTCTCTCTGTATATAATGCAGCATCTCAGCACCTGAGATTTCAGCTGCCACATGTTTCATGTCAGCAGCTTCTGACCTGTTGATGAGTTAACCATCACAAGCTTTCGGCAAGAAAAGTCCAGCACAAAAGCATTCAGAGAGTAAAAGTTCAGCATGCTGCCTTGAATGAAAAGAACAGGAGTCTGCAGCTCTGCCTTGAACCATAACCGTGCAGGACATTCAGTGGTGTTTAGCTATGAGGTCTGAAGAGAAACGGAACATGCAGCCTTTACTGACTGTGAATAACAGTTAATAAAACCACTCCCGTGTAGGTCCCGTCGGGTCAGTCTCACCTGCAGCTGCTTGTACCTGCTGACGGTCTTCGGTTCGTGTACCGGCAGAGAATGAGCGCAGAGGAAAAAGTGCAAAGACAAGATGCTGCCGCAAAACACGACAGCCCGCATCCTCTTCTTCAACAGACACAGGCTGGACGGTGATTGTGTGCAGGCAGGCAGAGGAAGAGGCGTGAAGAAGAGTCTGTGCAGTGGAGTGGAGGGGGATCTTATAGCCCGCCGCGGGATTTCTTTGTCCTCTTCAGATGACACTTTTTACGAGTTTGCAAGTGCTCAGCTGCACCTCACACGTCATTTAACCCCTTTCACTCCGAATGGACCCCGAACAGGCCTGATGCTAAGTTGTAGCCGGTCTTCCACAGCAGCCAGTGATCGCCTGAGGAGAGGAGCCCTGCGCGGCTCAGGGAGGGTGGTGCCTGGCTGCTGCTGCAGGAACGTCAAGTCAAAGTACAATTCTGGATTTGTTGTTGTTCTCCGTGAACACAGCTTTAAGTAGGCTGCATGATGTCTGTGATTACAGGGTGCTCTCACGAATCACTTACCGCTGAAGTCATTTATACTGACGGATGACTTTTTATTTGAACATTTCTTTTCTGTCCTGTGTGTCAGATGGGACAGACAGAGGGGCCAGGTAGCCTCCAGCTCATGATCAGCACCTTTGTTGGGGCAGAAGAACTCCACGGCCAGTTAACAGGCACAATGATGTATTACCAACTGCCTCATTATTTAGTGCTAAATAATTATCTGTGGTTGCTGAACGCAGCTGTCTGCTGCTCATAGAGAAGATGATGAGAGCAACACGCAAACCAAACGTCCTCTGAAACCACAACAATGAGCTAAAGAGAGAGTTGATGCCACTTTATTTTTGTCCTTCTTAAAACATTCGTGTATAACCCATATGAATGTCACCCAGCTCTGTCTTCTTCAGCTGGAGAAGAGGGAGGAGGTCCAGCAAATCAACAGCATCCAAACTGCAGCTGATCTGAACCCAACCACCAAGAGGCCAGCAGCTGCCTGCTCTGAACATGGCCGGATTCATCTTTTAGAGGGTTCTTGGGGAAAAAAGATGTTGTTGGGCTCCTGTTCCCTTTAATTTCCCATTTCGTGCAGACAGAAGTGTATATATGGCAGCTTCATTATACATTTGCACAGAAACACAGAACGCCAACCAGAACTCTTACATGAGAATACCACCTGGTTACAGGCTCTGCATGTCAGCTGCTTTGTGGTCGCCTAATTTCATGAAACAACTTTGTTTGTGAACATGTGAGCATGTTATTCTGCAAAAACTGAAAAATGATGTGAGACGGGACCTTGAACTTGACCTCTAAAACCAGGTTGTGGTCCCTGCTACCACGTCCTCCAGAGAGCGCCTGAGCTGCAGCTCATTAGTGGTATAACTGCCCGTTAACTCATACTGCTATGATTTTAAAATTAACTGCTATTACTCTTTGGTTTATTGGGTTTATTTTATTATTCAAGCATGTCCTTTTATAAGCAGTTTTGATATAGTTATTGTTGTCATCAGTTTTTAATTTTGGACGACTTGGCTCTGCATAGTTACCTGTACTTTCCACAGGGTGGCAGACATCCTTTGCTGTGTTTGTTAATTGCCCATGCAGAGATGACTGGAAACCCCTGTCTTTAATAACCAGTTCACCCCCTGCTGCATATTGAGTCATTAGAATGGTGAACTCAAAAGAGTGGGAAGAAAATAAGAGGAAAATGAGAAAAAACTCTCTGTAAATCCTGGGTTAACACCGTCTGTCAGTTTTCACTGTGTTTTTTATACAGTTTCTGAGATGATGATTGGTGACGAGAAGCTAAATAAACCATGGAGCAAAGCACAGAAGAAAAAAAAACTCCAAACAGTAAGGCTTCTTCTCTACAGTTACATTGAAGCATGATACTAAGATCAACATCCTGAGCCTTTGACAAGAAGGACACTGCAGAGACCCTCTGAAGGTAGACTGACAGTCAGAGAGAACTCAGGACCTTTCAGGGTGAACAGAGGGAGAAATGCAAAAGATCACAGGCTGCAAACCCAAGAGGAGAAGAAACTACAGAACCAGTATCAAGAGCAGAGGTCCTGTTGATGGATGTGATTCAAGACCTGGACTAACACATGACACAGAAACCAAAGAAGAACTCTCTGGACACGATTCCTCCAGTGCTTCAATGTGGTCCACCCCATCAAGTGAACTAGATACCTGACATTCTCCTGTCTCCTTCAGAGGAATTTGGCCTTCCTGATCCTCCAAGCTGGCCTGAACATTCATTGTCTCCTCGTCCCTTGGCCTCCTCTCCTCTCTATCCACTAATCCCACTTCTCCCAACTTCTTTACCTTCTCATTTCCCCAATGAAAGATATAAGTTGCACAACCCAGTTGTTTAATTATTATCCTCTATACTTTTGTGTTCCTCTCTTGATGCATTTAAATACTCTTTAAAGAAATCTTTCTCCTTGGCTCTTGTTTTGTTAAATGTCTTCACTACGTACTCTCTTCATATGCGTCTTGCTTGAGGAATTCTTGCCTTATAAAAACAAGCCAACACTTGCAAATTCCCATAAAATCTGGATACACTCGATACAGCAAAAATTGGTGTGATGTAAACGTCCCTTTCAGCACTAATACATCAAAATCTTTTTTTTCTCCATCACTGCAAGATCTTCTTTCAACTCTGACACACTAAGAGCATGAAATCATTTGGGGATTTATATATGGATGGTACTTTCGCTTCTTTCATCCACTGGAAAAAGACATATTCTTGCTAACAACCAGTTCTTTTGATGTTAGCCTTAACCCTAACCCATCTGGTCCTACTCCTTCATTCACCAAATGAAGCCATTTGGACATTGTTCTTACTACAAGCCCAATATGGAAAGGGTGTGGTTACTCCAGGAGGAACTGGATGAGGACACATGGGATTTGTATGAAGTTCCACTCCTTGGTCATTTGTGTAAGACGTGGACGTCTACAGTTTCAGCTTCTCCATTACCTTCACTGTTTAAGAGGAGAATATATATCCAAGATACTGTACACCCGCCTTATCCACTTACCAGTTGCTCACTTTTTGAACGGTACTAGACAGACTAACTTTGTCATATGTTTTTGGTCCCTCTGAATTCTCCAAAATATACATGAAATACTCCTGTATGACATCTGGCTTTCTGATTGCTAGAAGATTCTTGTCAAGTGGAAAGATGAAATGTCACCCATCTATACTCATTGGATGAGGGATCTATGACAGAGTCAGCCAATGCATTTTATAAACCTGGCAGTTGGTCATCAGGGAAGTCAAGATTTGCAAGTTGGATAACAAACCCTGAATTAAATTTTGTCTGAGTAAAATATATCTGTTGCAGTTATTCACGATGAAGGTGTGATGTGTCCAGTCAACATCATCTTTAAAGTCAGATCAGCTGAAACCCAGACGGTGGTTTGGAAAATAACAATAATAATAATAATAATAATAATAATAAAAAGGTATAAGTGAACTTGCTTGTGTTGCTCTGGTTACCTTTCAATGTAGTTGGTTGAACAATGCCTGAAAATGAGCTGATGGTATGTATAGCAGCAGGTCATGTCTGAATGGAACCTCTTATCCTATATTCTCATACCATCACAGTTTGGATTATAATGAAGTTGATTTAAATGGATGCTTTGTAAACACAGGTGGGGGTCTCACTTCTCTCCTGCTCAGCTTTTTGAAATAAAAAGAAGAATTCCACAAATGACACAGTACTTTAGTCAAACCATATGTGCCTCTCAACCAGAGAGACTTCTGCTGATCAAACTGAACTCTTCCTGCAGCAAACATCGGGTCTGTGATTTTGCTCTCCGGGTTAACCACAGTTTGTCTGTGAAACAATTGATTCTCTGTCTCCTGTCGAGCTGCTCAAGTTGGTCATCCATCTTTAATATGTCTGCTTGTCTCTGCGTCCAGCTTTATGTTTTGCAGACAGAGTAAATTCAGAACAGCTGCTGCACTGTCAGCGCAGCTTCTTTGTGTGACACTTCAGACTGGCAGGAGAGCCAATGTCTGGCTGGTGGATGCAGATTCATGTCGGATAACAGAAACAATTAATCATGCATTACTTCACACGCTGACAGTCAGGTGTTTGAGCTTGGAAACTCCTCAGACAGAGTGAGAACGCTGTCTAATGACTGGGTGGTGTTGGAGCTTGATGACAGGTTCAGCTGGCACCAGCTACATATGAGCTTTACAGATTTACATACACAGGATTCACATTGAACACCTACAGCGCGTGAATAAGTTTTCACCCTCACCCCCCGTGTTACAACTACAAATTAAAGTCTTTTTTATTGGAGTTGTATGTAATGGACCAAGACAAAATCATCCATAATTTTGAAGTGGGAGGAAACATTACATGATTTTCAAAATTACTTACAAATAAAAACCTGAAAAGTGTTGAGTGAATATGTATTCACCCCCTTTGCTGTGAAACCTCTAACTAAGATCAGGTGCAACCAGTTGCCTTCAGAAGTCACATGCTTAGTTAAATAGAGTCCATCTGCATACAATTTAATCCCAGTATAAATACACCTGTTTGTGAAGGCCTTAGAGAGCATTACCAAACAAACAACATGACGAAGACCAGGGAGCTCGCCAGACAGGTCAGGGATACATTTATGGAAAAGTGGAAAGCAGGGTGATAAAAATATATCCCAAACTCTGAATATCTCACAGAGCACCATTAAATCCATTGTTACAAACTGGAAAGAATGTGGTACAACAGCAGCTCTAACAGCAGAAGGCTGCCGACCGAAAATGATGGACCAGGCAAGGAGAGCGTTAATCAGAGAAACCAAGAACCAAGAGGCCGATGGTAACATCAGAGGAGCTGGAACGATCCACAGCTCAGGTGGGAGAAATCTGTCCACAGGACAACCATCAGTCATGCACCTCACGAATCTTGCCTTGAGAAGCAGGAAGAAAGCTGTTCCTGAAAAAAAGTCAGAAGAAATCTTTTCTTCTTTCTTTCAGCAACATCCTGTTTGGAGTTTGCTACAAGCCATGTGGAGAAACTGCAAACATGTGGAAGAAGGTCCTCTGGTCAGATGAGACCAAAACTGAACTTTGTGGCTCTGGTGCAAAACACTGTGGTGGAAACCCAACACTGCACATCATCCCGAGAATATCAGCCCCACAGTGCATCAGTAGTGGCAGCATCATGCTGTGAGGATGGTTTTCAACAGCAGGTACTGGGAAACCGGTCAGGATTGAGGGCAAGATGGATGGAGGCAAATACGGGGCAAAGAAAACCTGTTTCAGTCCACAGTAAACCTCAGACTGGGACAGAGGTTCATCCTCCAGCTGGACCTGAAGCACACAGCCTAAGCTACAGCTGACAGCTATGCAGGGACTAACATGGTTTGAATACTAAATAAAAAATTGCACTTACAAGCCCTTATATACATTAACCATATATTTACAAATGTTTGTAAAATCACCAATTTCTCCTCATTATTAATTTGGCTGTTCCATTGCATATGCAAAAATATTTATTTGTAGACATTATACTACCAGTTTTATCTGAACATCTGTTCAATACAAATGTTTATTTCAATCAAGTACTCTTTGATCAATGAAGAGTGGAGCACAAATGTGACCAGACATCGATGCCTGCTGCCAGTGCTGCGGACACATTTTGTTTGATTTTTCCTGACAAAAACATCTGTAAGTAAGTTTATGATATTCAGGGTTTGTTGACAGTGTGTAATAAAGCTCAATAATAAGCTGTATAGGGTTTGTATTGGTGTTTCTAATATTTTTTTCACTGCTATACTATACATGATGGGAACAGGACATGTAGAACAGATAATGAATTTGGACTCCAGGTGTTTCTAAAAGTCCATGAAATCCACTAATCTGCTCTTTTATTTATAATACTGTATTACCTACAAAGTGTCCTTGTCACATACAATCACCTTTTGGTCAATGGAGGGTAAGGGTATCCTCTACAGTCAGCTGTCCCTTTAGATGGGAACCACTTGGTGTCATGTGCTCTCTTCCCTTAGTCAGGTTTGCCCTCTGCTGTTCTTCGTTATGTATAGTATTCAGTATATTGAGTATATTATGAAATGCCATATTTATATGCAATATATTACAAGAGCAGGTGTTCATTGCAAAAACACATTCCAGAATGACGCAGCTGAATTAAAGACGAGGACCAAAACAACAAAAGTAAATATGGAAACAAATATATACAGTTCTGAGAACACGTTTACCATGAAGCGGCTGTTGTGCAAGAGAGACTTACCACCGTATCGGCAGGGGGCGCTGTTATATTTGCGCTGCACACCAAACGCCGCTGAAGAGAGCGTTAAGTTAGCTGGAGGTATTGCCACTTCAATATTACCGTCGAAATAAAGGTTTCATAAAAGCAACTGGCATTTTCAGGAAAAAAATAAAAAAAACAACAACTGTAGAAAAATACATTGAATATTCTTTTTGTGTAACTCACTATATTTCATTTTGGTGTTCTACGTTACTAGAAAACTGTTTCCTCTGTAAAGATTTTTATTTTGAAGATTCGTACAGGATGTGATTAGCTACGTTGACATCGGTGAGGAAACTTGAAAATGAAGGATCGGTGAAGAGGAAGAAGAAAAGGAACTTACTCTCGGCTAACTAAATTAGCGATCTTCTGGCTTTAGCATTTTGATAATGGCGCCTTTAGACCTTGATAAGTACGTTGAAATAGCAAGACACTGCAAGTACCTGCCGGAAAATGATCTAAAGGTAAGACGAAGAAGCTGAAATGAGCGGAGCGTTAAGCTAAAGGAAGCAGTCAGGGTAACAAAACGAAGTTTGGTCAACAAGCGTGGCCGGAATTGTTTTAACTGTTAGCGTTAACGTTACTCTTCCGAGATAACTTAGCAAAAATAATTTTCTGTGTGTACATTTTACCAGCGTCACCAATGGTAGCCATCATCGGCTAACAAACTTGGAGGGAAGTCTCAGGTTGGACAGGAAAGTCAAAGAGGAAACGGTGATGCTTCATGCTACTAGCTAACAAGTACTTGTTAGAAATGGTGCGGAACATGGAAACCACAGCAGGGCAATCCAAACAGGAGCCTGTCCACACAAGTTTCATCAGCAGTTCATTATGGCCTCACAGCAGCGCCGAGATCGTAAAGTGGCCGATGTGATGCCACCAGGGGTTCAGCGGCGAACCATCAGCCTCTTTCCGTCTCTCTGGTGTCAGTGGACACATCGGTCCCTGTTATGGTTGCTCACTTAGATACGTTTAACGCTCAAAGTGAAGATACAGAGAGCAAGTGTGGCACCTGCTACAGACAATCCTCCGAGCTGAACCTGTTTTTCATCCTTCTGTCGACCTGACTTTTGGCTGCTAACATGTCATCTGACTGTCAGCAGTGAAATTTGGATAGTCTGGAATACTTTCCTGTTAGAAAAAGCAGCACCATTGAACGAGTCCCTGTGCTGTACTGTAACAGCAAGACTGAGAGCACTGACTGCTGTCCTGTTTATTTTTCAGAGATTATGTGATTATGTTTGTGATTTACTGCTGGAAGAATCAAACGTTCAGCCAGTCTCAACTCCAGTGACTGTTTGTGGGGATATTCACGGTCAGGTAGGCCTCACTCATTTCTTGATCTTCCACTGTTACTGTACCTATGAGTGGCCCCGGTCCAAAGCAAACATGTGACTGGCAATTGGTCAGAACATCAAATGTTCATTGTCTGTTTTCTTTTTAAAAACTGTCCATTTATCTCCAGTAAGTCATTCTCTTTGATTTCCTGTCCAGTTTTATGATCTCTGTGAGCTCTTCAGAACTGGAGGCCAAGTTCCAGACACAAATTATATTTTCATGGTAAGTTAAATTTCTTTGTTAGTCTAAGTTGCATTAATGTAGAGGCGTTTAGTCCTGCTTTATGTCTTAATGAGTCCGTCAGTCTGCATGTTGATTTTAGGAAGGAATGCTAATGACACAAACACTGCAGCATGTAAAAATGCAATCAATCATGTTTTGTATTGAAAAATGCCATGCAAGGCAAATATATTGTGATCTGTCATATTTGACTGTTTCACAGTAAATGCATCATGAGTATTACACATAACATACAGGAGGATATCATAGAATCACCTGTGTGATGGTCATCATATGAAGTCAGTCTGAACCATTAACATCATTATAGCATTGCATCCTGAATTGAGCTGCAGTCCCAGTCCTGCTTTCAGCACAGTGCCACTGCTTTGGATCTGTGTATACTTACAGTTTAGTTAATTATGTCATGCCAGGCATTTGGCCCATCACACATGGGATTACATGGGCAAAAATTAAACATAAAAAAAATACTAATACATCCTCTGGTATCATATGTGTAAAAACCAAAAGAAGAGCATAAATCATAAAATATGTACAGCATACTAAATGTATGATATATGATTGTTTTCATTCTAGATTAATCTACCAGTTGTCTTTTGATTAACCAAACTCCAAAGCTCAAAGATAAAAGATAAGACAAGACTTTATTGATCCCACACCGGGGAAATTCAGTCGTTACAGCCAGCAAGTATTACAAAGAGCAAAAACAGTATCAGAAAAGGGTCAAGATTAAAAAAAAACAGGATACAGAATAGAAAAACAACTATGTGTATGTACATCTGTACAGATTATAAAAATACTGAATGCCAAAAAATCCTACTGCCATAAAAAAGTGCTGTTGCTAATATTCTTATGATAAAACTAATGAGATATTGTATTGCACTTGAGAAATACTAAGACTATGTGTATGCACAATATATACAGTTTATAAAAATACTGTTGCTAATATGGATAATAAATACTTTCATTGCACATTTGAGAAAAATATACAACAGCTTAGAAATTGCACCAGATGAAATGAATAATGTTGGCATAGCCTTGATAACAGTAGTGCAAAACAAAGTGGGTTTATGATGTGGAACAGGGTAAACAGCATCAGCACAGTGCTACATCACATGATGCTGGAGTTAAACAGTCTGACAGCTGTTGCGATGAAGGACCTGTGATAGTGTTCTTTCTTATTCAGCTGACATTGATTTCTGACTGAGAAAAGCAGCAAATTTCCCCATGAAGAAGCTGGAACCAGAGAGTGTTTTGTTTTTGTTTTTGTTTTTTTTTTTGCTTGAAAAATGACTGAAACAATTATCAAAATAGTTGCCTATTATTTCAACTCTGCTCATCATACATAACATATGTCAATGTGCACTATCCTCCTGATAGAGGATCTCCCAGGCTGTCTCCAACTAACCGCCTAATGTGAATGTTTCATTTATAAATAACCCTCTCATCAGTCTGTGCAGCATGGTCCATGTTTAGAGAAGATATCAACATGCTAAAATGTTCACAATAACAAAGACATTTGAAACCAAAGTATTAAAGAAAGGAAAATGTCCACCTGAATGATGGTGGACAATAAAAAATGACAATATCTAGTAGCACTGTTTCACCCAGTGAAAGTTTTCTAATGTCCCACAACCTGACCAGTGAGTCGAGCGCAGGACACGCAGGCTTGAAAAGGTTGGGAATATGTAATGTGTTGCTGTGTTATGAATGGATGTATTAAGTGTTCTGGGGTCTCTGATGGTGTCCTCTGTTTCCTCTTCCAGGGAGACTTCGTAGACAGAGGATATTATAGCTTGGAGACATTTACACACCTTCTAGCTTTAAAGGCAAAGTGGCCGGATCGTATCACACTCCTACGTGGAAACCATGAAAGCAGACAGATAACACAGGTGTATGGCTTTTATGGTGGGTACACTGCTGCACTGCCACTGTTTGTGTCTGCAAGTGTTCCCTGTTTGAGAAGCTCATCAAACCATATTGACATGTGTTTTCTGCTTTCTTTTAGATGAGTGCCAAACAAAATATGGAAATGCAAATGCCTGGCGGTATTGCACAAAAGTGTTTGACATGCTGACTGTGGCGGCCGTAAGTTCATTCATTGTTCTGTCAAGTTGGTCACGTGATGGCATTTGGCTGTTGTAACAGAATGTGAATCTTGTAGTGAAACTAGAATTTTAAAATGTGGGGGGGGGGGGGTTGTGGTCCCCCCCCCCCCCCCATATTTCAAGCCAGTTGGTTTCATTTCATTTTAGTACGCTATCAAAATCAACCCATAGAGACTTGAAGGATGCTCAACATAGCGAATGCATCATGGTGAAATCTGCACTGCATTTCATCATGAAAGTTAATTTAAGTGATTTTAGTTTTAATAGTGTTAAATGGCGGAGTGATCAGTGAGTCCTTCCTGTTAGTACATTCATGTGTTGGAGTGAAGGTCTTTGTCTGTCAGCTGCCACATAGCTTTCGGCCTTTTTATGATCTGTTTTCAGCACAGAATCGTTTAGTTTCTCCAGTTTTTATCACGTGATGTTAGAGCTGTCACTTTTCAAAAAGTCAGGATTGAACAAATTCCAGTGAAGTTTTTTGCGTGCTCTCTATATATTCCCAAGTGGTGTCACATAACTACACTCTGTGGAATGAGATGCTGTGAAATTTATCTTGTGGCTCCAGTTTTGTCGTTATCCTGAGAACCTTCTGAAAACAATGCTAATGGCCTGCGTGTCCTTGCATGTAAATCGTATCAATGACGGCCTTTTTACGAGCTTTGGGCGAGGGTTCCCAGTCAGGCGAGGTCGTACAGGTGACGTTGCTCCACTCATTTCTGGTTTGAATTTTTCATTTTTTCAGGTTCAAACAAAAGCTGTAGTCTCAAATGAAAAGTGACGTCGCTGTCTGATGTGTTGTCTGAGATGGTGCATTGTTTAATTGTTGGGGATCAGCTACAAAAGGCTGCTAGATGATCGTATTAATAAATGTGGGTGGTGGCAGTTGAGATGAGATGAATAGTGGGAATAGACAATGAAGAGAGAATCAAATGTTTCAACCAAACCGTTTGTCAGATTATCAAACGGCATCTGAAACCCCTCCTTTCGCACCTTTCTACTGAACTCAGGGGTGGTGGCCAACAATTTTTGCCTCCGTCCGAAAGCTCACACTAGTCACTTTTTCAGATGTGCTAACAAGGACAGCACCATGAATGGCTTTAAGGGGAGATTTAAAGAGACAGTGTGTCATTGTCCCAACAACCATGATGATGATGACCAGGCTTTGTCCTGCCTTAAAGTATGTGGGTTCAGGACAGCTTTAAACATGTTTAGCTTCCAAAGTGGTCAGCCGTCATGTCGTAAGAATTAGTTCATCCTTTAAAATGTGCGCACATTATTCCAGTATCACTCTATCACTCTGGGTTGTAAATGAGTATGCTTACATTCGTTTTGTCAGTTAGCTAATTCAGTTAACTGACAGTATGTAACAGCTTCATCTGGTAGCTGGTGTGTGTGAATATTTAGTAATAGCTAAGTCTGAACTAAGTCTGAACTGAGATCAGTTGGTAGATACCGAGTCATTATTGTACTCTATGACACAGACATGGGATAAAACAAGCAGCTGTTTCAACCAAATGCCATTATCAGGTTGTTCTTGTGAATCTCATTCTGCCGCCAGCTGGGCTGCACAGGTCACAGAGCTTGCCTTCGTATATGCATAGATATAAAACCAAAAATGATCCTCTAACTCTCGGTAAGAGAAAGCAATTACTAAATCATCTTAGACCTACAGGCCGTTTTGCGATGGGATCCCACCAGCCGTGGCGTCTGTCAACATATTAAACTCATGAGTATTCAATAGTCATTACTATATTACAAGGTGCGGAACACATCCATCTTTGATCTCTGCCTTTGTTTTGATCAGACAGACAGACATATAGAAACATGTGTGTCAGTTCTGTTCACTGGTTGGCTGTGACTGTACGCTGCCACTCAGAACGTTGACTTTGGTTGTCGTTGAAGCTGTTGGTGCAGTGGCAGAAGAGAGGGACGTTTGCAAACCTCAACTTTGGAATATTTCTGATGTAGACTTCTTCATTTATTGACTCATTTTTTTATGCATGTACAATATCAAAACTATCTGTCATATCCTGAACTGCCTGATTTTGACATCTTTTATTCTCTAACCACAGCTGATAGATGAGCAGGTCCTGTGTGTCCATGGTGGTCTTTCACCTGACATCAAGACTTTGGACCAGATCCGCACCATTGAACGCAACCAGGAGATTCCCCACAAGGGGGCCTTCTGTGATCTTGTGTGGTCAGATCCAGAGGATGTGGACACCTGGGCCATCAGTCCACGAGGAGCAGGCTGGCTGTTCGGCTCCAAGGTTACTAATGAGGTACGTTCAGGCGTCAACATTTGAAAGTCATCTGTGGAAAATTGGGGAAAAAACCTTTTTTGTATGAAAATAATACTCATATTTTGTTTTAGTTTGTTCACATCAACAACTTGAAGCTCATCTGCCGTGCTCATCAGCTGGTTCATGAAGGCTACAAGTTCATGTTTGATGAGAAGCTTGTGACCGTGTGGTCAGCACCCAACTACTGCTACCGCTGTGGAAACATCGCGTCCATCATGGTCTTCAAGGACGTCAACAGACGAGAGCCTAAGCTGTTCCGCGCCGTCCCAGACTCCGAGCGCGTCATACCTCCCCGAACAACCACCCCCTACTTCCTTTAATGACTAGAGCCAGTTCTGTTTCCTTTGTACCTTCTAGAGATCTCGTCTCTCAGACATATTTATATGCATCATATTTTAAGAAATTCATGGGAGTAACATCCCATTCAGGTCTACAGCATCTTGCGCGGCAAAGGCTGCAGTCTGTTTGCAGCACACTCACGTTGAGCTCTCAGAAAGGAAAAAACATCCTCTTCTATCCCCCAGTGAGAAACTGATACTTTAAAATTTCTTCCTATTTTATTGATAAAGAAATGTTAACTGACTTAAATGTGATTTTATGCATCCCACTAAAGCAAATAAAACATTTGAAGTGAGGGGTAGCTGGCAATAATACATGTTCAAGTAAAGAGATATGTATTCTTGAAGTATCGCTGAAGCAGTTTGAGCCTTTTGAAAGACAAGTTTTCTCCTGTTAGAGTGATCATCTGGAGTTTGGAAATAAACTGTGGTTATAATTTCTCCTGTTGAAACACCTCAGATTCTCTGTATAAACAGCTGCTGAGCCCCATCCTATAGCATACTGCCTTTATCGTGAGTTTTATTTCTAAGCCTCTTTTTTTTTTTAACCTTCTTTGTAATTTATTATTTTAAAGTGTCTTGTGTCACTGCAGACACTGCATTCTTATGGCAGACATCCACAAGTGTCTGTCTTAAAGTGGCATTTACTTTTGCCTTTTCTCATCACTGTGTTGATAGATTGTTGCTGCAACAGTGGCTTTTATAAGCAATATCATTTAAATTTGAAAATAAATTTTCCAGTGCAAGTGTGTTTTCTTCAGTAGCTCAGCTCAGTAAATGTATTTGTGGAGGAGAACAGTTTATTTGACGTTGTTCCCCTGTTTTGTATTTTCAGTAAAAAAAAAAATGATTCATCGAGTCTTTTGAATGGAAGTCACTTCAAGCACAAACTGATTATTATAATGTTTGATCAGTGTAAGATGGCAGCAGACACATTGGGATCACTCATGGCTGCAATGAACAGGATGCATAACAGGAATGGTCATTACTGTGGCATGGTGTAGAGGAAATAAATGAAACATGAAAGTGGAGACCCAGTTAACAGTGAGATGAAATGAGAACGATCCCATGTACAGGTCATTTAGATTTTTATTGAAGGCTGGAAAGATGCCATGGACAGATCCCATCTTCCAAGCTACATTTTAATATACTCACAGACTCACTGGATGTTTTCTATACCATTGTATTACACAGTCTTTGAAGTTTGAAGCTGTAAACCCGTTCTGTAGTTACTTTCCAGTGTCTCTAAGTAATTCCCTGAACTATGATCATAGCCACCCTAATAACTGAAGATGGACAATTTTTTTTTTCATAATGAAAAACAGTCAAACCCATGACCCAGAATGCTTTTTACTAATGTTCTCCCAACACGGTGTTTGTGAGTTTTGGTGTGCACTGGGGATTTCAGATACATATTTAGTCTCGTGACAGTTCACACTTTTTGATCTGACATTTTAAGCTCTTATTTTACAACTTTACCACTGTAAACATCTTAAATCTTCAAACCTGTGCAACTCAACAGTGAGTGTGCAAAATGAGTTAGTAGATCAGAGTGTTCTCATTTTTTAAAAACATTTTTTAGTTTCACTGAGAGCAATGCTTTCTTTTCTTCAGTAAAAACAGTAACATTATAGTCATAATTTGAAAGTAATTTTGAATAAATCATGTCTTAAGTACAACCCTGATTCAAAAAAGTATTTGTCATAAAGGAATAGCAAATTACTCCTTTTTGACATACACTCAATTGAAAACAGTACAAAGGCAGTAGATGTTTGACCTCATCACCATCATTGATTTTTGTAAATATCTGCTTATTCTGAATTTGATGCAGCAACACATTTCAAATAAGTTGGGACAGGAGCAACAAAAGACTGGGAAAACGGATGGTTTTGAGTAATGCAAGAGATGTTATACGTTTATAATGGTAAATTATTCCAATCAAAGAGAGCCTTAAAACAGAAAACTTTGTTACCTGCTTCAACAGAGACTTAAAGAATAGAGAGGCAGAGTAATCCGCACATTGAGGTAGAAGCTGTAATAAGTGCTTTAAGTAACTGGGTAATGAAAACGAATGCAATTCAGAAAATTAATGTTACAAAAGTAGTATGTAGCCATATTATTTAAAATGGAGGAATTCATATTAAGATTTAGGAATTGATTAAGTACAGGAATCCCATTTTATTTTTATTCATGTAAATATTCATGTTACTCTGCCAGTAAAGTTTGACTGACGGAATTAAAAGTCCTTGCTGTCATGCTCGAGTTCACACACCGTCACAGGGCTTCGCTCGACGCTTTTATTTTGACAACAGTGACCCGGAAGTAGCTAGCCAGTTGTAGTGGAGCGGAGCCAGCGGCTGTCCTCACCCTGTCTCCTCTGCCTCCTCCTGCCTGCCTGCTCGTCACAGGACACACACCTTTCTATCAGAGTAACATTTCAGCTCCACGCACAGCCGTCCCGTCCTCTCTGCTCGCAGACACGGCTCGTCAGACACCGGTCCACGGTCAGTTCTACACAGTGAGATGCCAAGAAAGTCGCGCTTCACCGACAGCTCGTCGTGGCTTTTGCTCTGATTTGTGAGAAGCATCGCTGTGGTCCTCCTGCTCATCAACGTTAGCCGGCTGTCGAGGTAAGCAGCCTCTGTGTGACCTGTCTGAACTGACACGGATCAGCTACCACTGCTCATCTTTTTTGTTCGGGCATGATTATCCACATGTCTGTTTTGTCGGGACGTTAATGGAGTTCTCCCCTGACTTCAGTGATGATGATGAAATGTGATTACGTTAGATGTAGAGTAAGAGCTCTGTTGCCGCTTACGACCCCGTTAAGCCTGATTTCAGGAGTAACGTTAGCTAGTTAGGTAGATTAATGTTCACCGAGTTCATTACTGTCAACATTAGTTTACGCTACAGCTGAGTTGGCTAATTACAGATATTAATTAGAGCTAATAATAGAGGAGCAATACAGCAGCCACCCCCTCGCGCCTTTCTGTGCTCGTGTGTAGTGTCATTCAGATCTCTGTCACCCACATGGCTTTCATGTATTCAGCTTGTCTTGTCGCTCAGGGCTCATTTACAGGCATTTTATGAAACCACGGTGTCATTTCTCCCCTTAAAGAGACCTGCCTCGAACATTGAATGAGATCTGTGGGGTGTTTAAAGACAAAGTCCTGCACGGGAAATGTGTGCATACACTGTTTTCAGCAGACATATACATGTATGTGTCCTAAACCACACAGGCTCTTCTTCATGATAACACGGTAATGGAGATGAAGGTTTTTAGACTAGTGCTGTGGTTGCAGATGGTACACATGATGCACAGCAGCTCAGGTTGTCCTGCAGACTTTCTCTGGCGTCACTGACAGCTACCTTCTGTTATACAGTATACACACACACACACACACACATACAAAACTATAGTCTGTCATTCCACGGCAGAATAAACTTAACCCTGGCTGCGAATGATTTGAATAAGGCACCACATCAGCTGAACATTGTGACTCGACTGTGCGCTGCCTTGACCTGATTGTACATCCGTCTTTGCAAACTGGAGGTTGCAGCTACTGTGAGAATGGAATCTGGCACAGCTCAGGTCAGCCTAAAAAAAGGTGACCATGTGACACATTTCCTCCGTACTTTCTTATTTCCATCCATATTTAAGTAGGACAACTGTAAGACACTCAGATATCTGCAGCCAGCAGCGTTTGTTTACTGATTTAGTGGCAACAGTTTGCATGTCAGCATGTTAGATATCAGTGAGTTTGAAATGGTTGAAATGTCTATCTCTCTCTTTTAGATTGATGGATTAACAAATTGCATGTTGTCATTGGTGCAAATGGTACTTTGGTCTGGTTTGACACTGTATACAATATTTTTAACCATTTTAAACCAACCAGTATTTTCTTTGAATGCATTACCTGTCTGCAGTCTATTTATAGTCTGTCTGTTTATAATCAGGTGTGAGAAGTCAGTGTCATGACTGGAGCTGAGACTGAGGATGATATTCCATTAGGCGAAAGGAAGACTGTCACAGATTTCTGCTATCTCCTGGACAAGTCCAAACAGCTCTTCAATGGGCTAAGGTCAGTTTTTACTTTGTCGTCTCCTGTCGGCTGGACTGCATTTTGTAATCAAGCATTCACTTTCAGTGCAGAGCGGTGGGAAAGACATGCAGTGCACAGGAATGAGATGTAATGAATCCAACTCAGCATCCCCAGGAAGTACGTTCATATCCATGGACACGCAGCACATGATGTTCGTCCAGTGCCAAGGTTCAGTGCCAGTACAGGAAGTAGTCTGCACCTTATGTAGCCTGTAGAGACTGATTTATCACTTTGGCTGATTTTATTGCAGATATTGTCCCATCATAGATATATCAAGGTTCCTGTCCTGGAAAACGAGAGGAAAAAATGAAATGTCCTGGAAAATCTTGTGTTATCCTGGAAAATTATCTCAGCATTTTCTTTTAGATGAGAATGAACTACTAGGCTGTCAATCAGAGCTTATCTTAAAATGGAGATATTGCCATCTGAAAGGGATAAGTTATGTTCAGGAGTATATTAATGTTCAAATGGTAGTTTATGGACGAGAGTACTTTGAACAGGCTGCTCTCTGTTATATTGTGGAAACGCTGTGAACACACCCCCATGATAGCACAGGCAGGTTGGATGATTTTACAACTCAAGTGGCTGAAACTCCAAATAAAGTAAAAAACATTATCCTTCAAAAGTAAATATTAGTCAGTGCTGGGTGCTAACTGTGGTGCTTTTTATTAGGGTTATAGATTAACGTTGCTTTCTACCCAGCTCCTTTTAAACAGTTGAATAATGTTAAACTGGTCAACGTGTTCACTTCAGTTGAATAATGTTAATCTGGTGAACGTGTTGGCTTCAGTTGAATAATGTTAAACTGGTCAACGTGTTTGCTTCAGTTGCTGACGTTGACGTTCCTGCTGGCTTGTTTTGCTGTGAAGGTTTAAGGTTTGTGGTTCAGCTCTGGCTCAGAGGTTTCCAGTGTGTGCTCAGTGTTGAGAGAGCTGGATAATAATGAATGGGAATCTGAAGTTAAAATGATGCAATGGGTGTGCCACTGTCTGTGAGTCAAACACCAACTAAATACTGGATAACAGTACTTTTGTACTTTGCCGGCATTGTCTCTTCAAACACAGCTCTGATTCGTTAAGGTGAAATAGACCATGACGTGACATGTTAAGCTTTTTTTAGCGGTTGCTCACAGAGGGTGTGATTTGCCTCGTTAAAGACGCTCTTAATAATATTATTATTGTAATATATATATATATATAGATATATATATATATAGATAGATAGATAGATAGATAGATATAGATATATATAGATATATCTATCTATCTATACATAGATAGATAGATAGATAGATAGATAGATATAGATATAAAATACCAGTAATATTAATATTAATATCACTCTCCCATAATATTAATATTACTGGTAAAGGGGCTAAAGTATGGTGTGAGAAACTGATGAGAGTGCATTTAGGTATGTAAACTTTAGTCTAGATTTTACAGCTGGAAAAATTCAAGGCAGACTGTTTGTTTTATTGGTGTTCAAACAACGATGGTTAATATAATTCTTAAGAAAAATGATAATAATAATGATACATTTTATTTTTATAGTACATATGCTATAGTATAGTACATATAGTAAGTATAGAACACAAAGAGCTTTCCAAATGAAATAGAATGGTGGAATACTACTACTACTACTACTACTACTGCTACTACTACTGAAATATAATAACAATATCACAACAAGGCAAGAAATTTGCCGTGTTCTAAAACTGATTTGTTAGAAAAAAAAATCAATAGTAAGAGGAGAAAACAGTTAAAGTAGTCAAATTAAAAGATCTAAATATTATGTTTGTATGGCCTCTTAAATCAGACCTCCACAGAGAGGAACATGTTAGTGTATGGAGCAATATCTGTCTGTTTCACCCGCTAGATCATCACTGAAAATGTCCTGGAAAAGTCCTGGAAAAAGATCTGTAGAAAAGAGTGGGAAACCAGTATGTAAAATAATCCCTTTTTATTCCAGCAGCAGGAAAATTTGCAGTGTTACAGCAACAAAGAGGATAGTGTAATCCTAAGAAGTATCAGTTTAAAAAAGCAATATAGGATACATAAGTAAACAGTATAGTAAGTAAAACAAAGAAACGGTTGAGTCCACATTATTGTGACTAGAGAACATCGATATTGCACTGCACAGTGTACACTGATATTGCACCTCAGTGGATTTATCTGACAGCAGCAGGAAGGAAGGACCTGTGGTGTCTCTCCTTCACACAGGTGGAGCAACCTGTCACTGATGAGCTGCTCAGTGCTATCAGTGTCCTGCATTTGGGGGGGGGGGGGTCCATCAGGGACAATGGCTTAGCCATCATCCTCCTTTCTCACACCACCTCCACCGGACTGAGGGGGCATCCCAGGACAGAGCTGGCCTTCTTAACCATTCTGTCTCTTCCTGTTAGCAGTCGAGATAGTGCTGCTCCAGCAGAACACTCCATAGAAGATGGCTGGTGCTGCCACAGAGTCAAAAAAGGTCCACAGGAGAGCCCCCTGCACTCCAAAAGGCCTCAGTCTCATCAGCAGATCCAGTCTGCTATGGCCATTCTTATAGAGTATTTTTGTATTGTGAAGAGGAGTTTTTTGAATTAAGGACTCATTCATTGAAAGTTGAACTGTGGATCGATTGGCTCACCAGGGGGTGGAGATTGACATGGACCAGCCTCTCCAGGGTCTTCATCAGGTGCGTTGTCAGTGCCACCAGCCTGTAGTTGTTGAGTTCCTTGGGGTACGGAGTCTTTATCGCTAATACCGTGGAGGATGTTTTCCAGAGTTGTGGCACTCTCCCCAGCTTCAGGCTCAGGTAGAACATGTGTTCAACTATGTTCTTCAAGTCTTGAGCTGATGCCATTCGGACCCTCAGACTTTCTGGCCTTAATCCTGCAGAGTTCTTTGCTGCTCCTCCAGAGTTTGTTCTGAGAGACAGATTGGAGCAGGAGGGCTGTGTGCTGGAGGTTGTGGGAGTGCACAGGGGGATGCAATCGATGGGGGGTTGCAGCTGGGAGGACTGGACAGGGGGAGGGGCAGATGACCTATCAAATCTGTTGAAGAAAAAGTTCACATCATTCACCCACTTTCAGTCTCCCATAGGCTGGGAGTTGGGTTCCTTGTTGTCAGAGATGGTTTTAAGGCCTCTCCAGACTCCACTGGTACCATGTTGCTGCAGCTACCTAATGTCCCTCTTTTTTCCTTTAGGAGAGCCTTTAGTCAGGGGTAATGAAGAGTTTGTTGTTGGAAAAACACCATACTGTCTTGGTGGATACAGCATTTTCCACACAGAGGCTGATACAGTCCATGTGGGACTGTCAGTATCACAAAGCACTTCCCACACAGTTGTATCAAAACAGTCCTTCAAAGCCTCCTCAGCGTCCTTGGACCATCTATTCACTGTGTGAGTGACGGCTGGCCGTCTGTGTGTGAGAGGTTTGTACAGAGGCAGGAGGTGCACCAGGTTGTGACTGTGTCTCTTTGGTGTTGGCATAAAATCTATCCAGTTTTTTATTGTCTCTGGTGTAGCATGTGTAGATGTGTGGAGTCATTTAGGAGAGTGTGCTGTGACTGTAACAAGTAGCTTTCAGTATTGTTAATCTTGTCATGACGCTCAACTCAGGGGACATGAGCTGTAACACGTTAAGATGGAATCAAGACATGTAACAGCGACCTCACTAATGGTCCCCGTATTTTACTCTCCTGTGAAATGTCACTCATGTTTATCATGCTCCTTTGCTACATTAGCTAGCTTGATAAGCACGTAGCTACTTCCACACCTTGTCACTTGTGGAAGCTGATGATGGGAGTGTAACCAATATGTTTCATGTATTCACACGTGTTTGTTCAGGAGATCTTGAAAGTTTCCCTGAACATTTAACATTGTTGCAGAGGTGCTGGTCATCTCTTGACTCTGCGTCAGTGAACCATGAGTTAACTAATGTTTGTGACCGTTGTGCATTATCTCCCATCTTATGATAGATCCACCTGAAACCCAGTGTCTTTGGCTATGGCAGTATAAAGTTCATTTACATTCAGTTCTATTCTTTCAGGCAGTCTGAATTCCTGACTGTCCCTAGCCTCCTGTAACTGCTCATGAAAATATGTCATTTCTACACTGTGAGGTTTGAGGATTTTGAATTTTGGGGAAAAGACCACTGGTATCAGATCAGCACTTTGTATCTGCAGATACCCTCATTTGAGATATTGGAATCAATAGTGTAATTTCCACTCGGGATTGGAATTAGGCTTCATGAGCAGCAGTGCTTTGTGGACTTCCTTTAGCCAGGGCTTTGCCTCAGAAGCTACATAGAAGCTACCACAGCCTGAAGAAGTAGACTGCCGGCACTACTCAGGACAACACCTGCAAACTCCTGAATCTAATTACTCGGGGAAAAGAAATCATTTAATCCAAACTTTTATTTACAGTTGATATTCACTACAAAAGATAGAATTGACTATCAGTCAAACATAAGGTATTGAAGGATAGTGATAGTGAACATGCAAATCCAACATATTGTAAAGATGAAGGTCTCTGTTAACAAGAACTAAATGTGGTTTCTAAGCGCTGTTAGTTTATTAATAGTGTTGAAGTTTACAAGACACTTCTTTTCCCTTTATGACAGTTCCATTAATGTGGTATGCCTGATAACCAGTTTCGTTGTTTTTGTCGAAGAAGGTCTGACTCCACACACCCCCACCCAGTAGATACTGTAGAAACACATCATTTTAAAACTTGGACACTGAGTGTAGTCAGGGATTGTGCAGACTCTTGTTTGAAAGAGTGGGCACGATACCTGCATCACTGCCATGAATTCACTCATACCCTTTTTTTTTTTTTTTTTTTTTACTACTTTCCTGATCTGGAAATTGAAACCTTTTTTTGTGATTATGCAATTGAAGCCATTAATAGCTGAACACCACTGACCTATTTACACCATTTATAGGCTAATTGTAATTGGTTGTAGATTTATTGGCCCTCCACCATCATAGTTATAAACCGCAGGCTGTCACAGATTTCTACCAGCGTGATATATTCAATGCTGAATGACGACAGTAACACAAATGATGCACTCTGTTTGTGCGTTCAGTTGGAGTTCCATTTCCAGTGTTGCTGCCTTGAATCTTAAACGATGTCCTTTTTGTCTGTTTTTCAAACATTTGTGTTTCTTCTATTCTAAAAATACTCAGAGAAGTTCTTCAGAAATGATTAGCTGTTGGTCCTGTGTCCAGGAAGCTGCTTTCTCCCGTCCCTTAGAATAGGTTTTTTACTTGCTATTCATAGCACACACACAAAATGATCAGTGTCTTCTGAGTGCAGCTTCTCAGAGAAACCACAGAGATGAAGTACCATACAACTCACAGGGACTTAATATGCTACTATTTGTTGTAGCACTTTACATAACACTTCCCAAAATACAGTTATTTACTCACATTCCCAAAGTGTGTGTGTGGGACTCTTTTGAGAGGATTCACACTCTCTGCAGCATGTCTGACGTCTCTCAGGCTGGGATGGTACAGTATGAGCTATAGCCCAACCCAGACTGGATTCTTTTAGACCAATACTGATATCGATATTTGAGAGTTAAAAAAAATGATGTAGTCACTTTTTTTTTTTTTTTTTAGCATAAACCCATGACACAAACAGACAGTCTGGATACAGATGCCTTAGATTTGTTTTCTAATTAATTGCGACTCAGATACAAACTGAGTGGAACATTTGACAGTGTAAAAAATCAATCAATCAGCTTGTCAGTGGTCTCTGTAATGCTGGTACTAAGTGCGTTTGCCTTTTGCCCAAAATGCAATGAATTTAAACTTGACTGTCATTTCTAAATAACCTCAAACCTAGTTTTTTTTTCTTCTTACTTATTGGCCTGGACTGTTTATTAGTCCAGCCTCCTGCAACTTTATATATATACACACACACACACACACACACACACACACACACACACATATATGTGTGTGTGTGTGTGTGTGTGTGTGTGTGTGTATATATATATATGTGTGTGTGTGTATATATGTTTTTTTTTTTTGTTTGGTTTTTTTGTTTTTTTCATGGGCAGTGCATTTCTCTGGGTGGGCAAACCGGTGGTATCATGCTCTCAGACTTCACACCTGTGAATGTAATTTATTTTTGGGGAATTTTATTTCTCAGTATTAAATGTAGTGAATATTTAACTTGAGAAACTACTGAAATTCCAGTGAATCTGCAATGTATGTGCACAGTACTGTGATCTACTTGAATTTCTCCTCATCAGTGGTGTGCAGACCCATCATACGCGCTGACAGAGCAAAGCTTAAATTTGAATATTCGTTTTCTTCTGTTAAAGGGCTGAGACTGCTCCAAATGCTCAGTTTTGCTGTTGACACTTCAGCACAGAAAACAAATGTAGGAGATTCTGAGAAAGCGGCTAAAAATGTCCGTCTCTGGAGCACAGTGGGGAATGTTTTTAGCTCACCTGGTGCCTGGAGAGTAAATAACAGGTTTGCTTGCAACTCTAAACCCTATCAATCTATGTCAGTGTTCTTATGCAACATGAGTTTTTTTTTATTATTATTTTCTTTGTCAAACCAAGATTAAGTCCTCACAGTGACCCTTAACTGACATTTTAAGTGATTATTCTAAGTGGTTGTGATATTGTTACAGTGGATATCACAATAAGCCCAGAAAGACTGCAGAGCGGGAACAGACAGATTGGCCATATGGTGTAGCAGGAGCCAGTGAACCTGTCATCTGGTGGTGAGCCAAGCAGGACAGCACTGACAGAGAGAAGGGAGAGGGCCGGGCTCTCCAGTCGGACTGATAGACTGATGCATAGAATGAGTAATTGACGAGCTGGATTAGATAAACTGCTCCCTGTTTTCACCCTGTCACACTGATGCTGGTACATTCTGTTATGATCGGAGCTGAGTGTCACGCTGAGTTTGCGGCGTGTTAGTCAGGACTGATGCTGCGTTCTCGACATGTTTGAATCGCTGCCAGAATGACTTGGTCATGAGCTAAAAACGCCCATTTTAAAGGGCTCACTAATTCAGAACATGTGAAATGACTGAAATAGTGACACACCAGTTCTGCTGTTTGTATTTCATTTTGATCGTTCATACTTAGCCAAAACACGCAGAGCTTTTTTTTCTTAACACTCGTCACTGGGCTGACATTTGAACACTTGTTTTACAGCAATTGAAAACTGCATCATCAACCTTTCATTTAAAATCCAGCCGGCTGTCTTTTCCTGCAGTGATCATGGACTGTGACAGAAATACATGAATCATGAAAGTATGAAAAGTCTTGTTACATAACATTGCATTGCTTTTTCTTGCATTATTTATGTGCTTTGTGGACTTGATCAGTCTATCAACAGAAAATTTGCAGCAGTTTTGATAATCTGTTAGCGGTTAATTTATGGTGTAAAAATGCCAACGGTTCACTGGTTCCTGCCTCTTAAAGGTGGATTTACTGCTTTCCTCTGTTTGATCTTTGGGAACTGAATATCTTTTGGGTTTGGTCAGATTTTTGAAACTTTTATTTTGAAGAAAGGTTTAATCAAAGCTCAGAAAATGTGTTAGTTGCAGCCCTAATAATAATGATAATAATCCTGTCCTCACAAAATGGTCACGCAGAGATATTATGTTTCTGATGTCTGAATAACTAGAAAAGCTGTGATTGATATGTTTACTGTGACAATGTATAAAATAACAGTGACAGTGTAACGAAGTGGATGGAGTCTCTGGTAGTGATGGACTTATAGAGAATTATCATCTGGACCTGCAGCTGTCCAGCAACAGAGTAACTGTTTTGGTTGTTTTCCTCTGCAGCAGGCAGCTGGTCTCATAGACAAAAACTCCCCGTACATCACCTGATCAGCAGTAAACAGCAGGCAGACACAGGTAGAGACTGGCTGATGAGTACAGTGGAGCACTTAGCGGCGAATGAGCCAGATAGATTTGGTGGAGACCAAAAACAGATCTTAAAAAATGAGTGAATATTGGACTTATTGAACTATTGGTTAACAGAAACACTTGCTTCCCCATGAGGCAAAAAATCTGTATTAAACCTTTTACCACAGGATTTTAAATACTTGAGTTGACACTGAGCCACGTGGCCAGTCACAGTCTTTTTGAATATTATTTATCAATATGTACACACCCTCATGTCTGGAGAACTTTTCCTGCCCATGCGTCAGTTAGCATTTTGCTTTTTTGCAGTTGTGTTAAATCTCTAATTATTGAACTGGAAATGAGGAATGGAACTGGCAGTTGGTTCTTGGTTCTGCAGAAGGCAAAATGGGCATTTGACTTCTGCAAACAGTCTAATGAGAACAAACTACAGGCCATGAAGCTGAATAATTAAAGCGAGAGTCCAAAGATCTGTATTTGTACCAGTATTTAAACCAAGTGTGCATCAGATCTTTTCTATTTGAAAGTATTGGTCTTTGCTCACAAAATAATGTGTGCTTGACTTGAAAGAACTCTTCCAAAGTGACAGAAAATAGTCTGAAAACCCTTCAGACGCTGAGGACTCAAAGCACCATGACTACTAACAACTGTTTTCCAAAACGTGTAACTGTTCCTTTAATTGCAGTCTGCTTGCTTGTGGAGCTGAAATCTTTTTAAGATGCTAACAGCATGTGATTGTTTCTTTTTCCTCCTCTGACCTTTAATGTGCTCTTTGCTGCAGAGACCTTCCTCAGTATGGACACAAGCAGTGGCAGTCCTACTTTGGACGGACTTTCGATGTCTACACTAAGCTGTGGAAGTTTCAGCAGCAGCACAGGTTATTTCCATCTCTTATTAGTTCACAGTGTTTTCAAGAATGTGGTTCAGGGTAGAATCAGTCAAATGGAGGGAGGCGTGATGATTCAGTAATCTCACTAGTTAATTCAGCACCAAGAATGAGGAAACATATTGAGTTTGGATGTGATCCATCCATGTTATAGCCCTAGCCGAGCTTACAGAAAATACAGCACTGTTAAACTTGTTTGGACTATTGTTGCCATGTTCCATCAGATGAAATGAAAATGCATCCAAATCGTCACACAGTAGATGTTTGTCAGTTCATTAACACAGGGACAGATGTAATAAGTGATTCATGTCACAGTGCCTGGTGTTCTGTCCCTCTCTGGTTGAATTATTTCTTTGTGCAGTGCTCAGGATCATCTGTTTTCATTTACTGACAGGCAGGTTCTAGACAGTCGGTATGGCTTGAAGAGATGGCAGATCGGGGAAGTTGCATCCAAAATTGGACAGCTTTACTACCACTACTAGTAAGTCAATTATGTCTTGACTGTGTGCTTCACCAAATACTTTGACTGCCTCACGGGTCTGTTTTTGCCTCTTTTGCTTTGTGCTGACTCCAGTCTGATTGAACTTTAACACGTAAAATCACACGGCTCACCAATGTCCTGCCAGCCTGAGAGGCGGGGAGAGAAGGTTTTCACATACAGGGCAAGGAATTTGCCTTGGTGTTGTAAGAGAAAGGAAAAGAGAAAACAAAACAAAAAATAAAAACTGGACCAGTATGTCAGAAATATGAAATAGAGAAAATAGAATAAATATATGAAAAAAATAGAAGCAATGAAGGATAGGATGTTAACCAAGAAATGTGCAAAAATCAACAGTGTAAATATAAAGAACATGTGCAACGTACAGCAGTAATAAAGTAACATGCTGAGTCAGATATGTGTAAGGAGACTTTCTGTGAAGGTTAATGACAGTAAAGCGTTTGATAAAACACTCTTTAATTTAGAACTTTTATGCATTTATTCATACAGCCTACACATCTATGTATATGTTGCCCATCTTATTTCCTGCCCCCTCCTGTTTTTGGCTGCACCACCTGAGTACACTCTCCCAGGTGGACTTTGGACGGCCAAAATACCAACAGCTTGCTCTGCACTGCCTTGTTTGTACGAACCTCTCACCTGTTTGTTCCTCTCCTCCCACCTGTGGACCCCTGGGCACCAAAATATCACATAGACGAGCAAAGTGAATTTCAAGGACAGGAAAATGCCAAATGGTCGGAGTTTGTTTGGAAATGAATTCTGTATTTTATCCATTGGTTGTTTAAATTTGTAGCTTTGGTTTAACAGAATCAGAAGTTATGAAGTGTGTTGAAATGTTGATGGTAACACACCCCCTGCTCTCTGACCTTGATTGACAGCCTTCGTACCTCAGAAACAAGTTACCTGAATGAGGCCTTTTCATTCTACTCAGCCATCCGTCAGCGCTCCTACTACTTTCAAGTCAACAAAGAGGACAGGTACGTTCCAGAACATCTTCTGTTAAACTATTGTGAGTTGCGACTTTAGGCAGTAGGTGTATTTTCACTGATAAATCGCTTGAACATTTAGTTAAATTCTCAGTATCATTATCATCTGTAAATTCTGGATATGTTCAACACATTGAAAGTCCAAGGTTAAAGGATTAGCTGGGGATATTCCCTAGTTTGGTCATTGTCAACACGTCCCATGAAAATGCCCAGTCCTCTTTGTCCTCTCTGTTCTGGTGCTGGCTCTGAGCCATGAGCCCACTGGTTCCTTCTAAAGACGTCGAGCTTCAAAAACATGTCATGAATATTGAAGTTTATTTTTGAAAAGTAGTTTTCTGACACTGCCGGCCGCTGTAGCTTTTAGCAAACCGCACAAACAGGAGGACACAGTGCATTTGTTGGGGACTATTTTCAGTGGCGGATTAATCCACATTTGGTGCTCTAGTGAATGTTTGGGACAGGGGGACGGTGTGTGTGAGATTGAGTCAAAATAAACTACAGTGTGTTCATGGTGATGAAGGACCATGCTGCTCAGTGCAGCAGTGTGGCTCACTGATGTGTTTCTGATAGTTTTAGAACAGCCGTGGAGCTCTATGGCACAGAGGAATGAGAAACACCAGGCGTTGATACGCACAATACTCACTGATCGGATACATTCAGTGTTGGCTTGGGTTTGCATGTTGGATTTGTTGACATTAACAATAATATGGAAGATCATCAGACCTGCTCTTTTAATTTAACCACAGACACTGGCAAGCAAAGTATGGTGACCACTAGTGTGTAAAAACATGCAGATTGTAGGTGTAGCCATGTGAAAAATACTTGAAATGTGTCGGTTATGATGGATTTCTTAACAAGTTCATGTTGTCTTCCCTCGTCTTTTTCTCTGCAGGCCAGAATTAGTAGTGAAGAAGCTTCGATATTATGCTCGCTACATAGTCGTCTGTTTACTGCTCAACAAGATGGACCTAGTCAAAGTTTTGGTGAAGGTATGTTTTTTTTAACTAGAGCATGCTGAATTATCAAAACCTTGTTAGTTCAACCTGGTTTTGAACTGAAACATCCCTGGTTTTAAAGCATATTTCTAATTATTTACCAGAAGAGCAATCAGTGCAGGTTAGGCATTTAGTTCAGCTCTGTGGAGGCCTGGGGGTCCATCCATTGGTGCACAGGATCATTCCTGCACAACTGCAGCTGCTGCTTATACAGAGCAGGCACAATGGACTTGACTGACTGAACATGCAGGGCTTGGGCCTTGGTATGGACACATTTAGGTGATAGTATTGAGACAAGCCAACTTCACTGCCTTCACATAGTTCAATCATGGTTTCAATCCAGTGTAGCTGTACCATCGTAGGACACCACAACGCTCCTGAAACATCTAACGAAATGATGCGGAATGCTCTTCCAGCTCTGCTTTCTCATGTGCATTTACTATTACTACTACTACCAATCACACTCAGCGTCATGGGCCAAACCCACCAGCATGATTTAGCTAATGGACGACAACAGCTGACTGAACTTGCACATGAGAATTTAATGCTCCACATTTACTAAGATGTAAATCTACTTAAAGTGTATCAGGCTGATTCAACAGTAATTACTGAACCAAACATCCTGTACTGGTTCAGGATGAATGCTTGTACCATTACGCCCCTAACACGTTGTGATGCATGGTAGCTTCTGTGCTAATGCATCAGCTGCCAGTGGTGGTGGTTTCTAAGAGAAAAGTAGCCACCACTGTGCACAAAAGACTTGATCCATGCTGAATCTTGTGGAGGTTTCCATCCCCCATACTGGATATTTCCCTGGACAGCAAATCTGCTTTGAGAATCTGAATACCAGCCTGCAGGTGTAACTGAACACTTGACCCCTGATGAAGGCCACTGTGGTCATGTTGTCAGTCCTCACAGCACCTCAAGAGAAGGAGGGAAATGCTTTAGCATTAAGGAGACAGCTATTAGATTTAGGGAGGCATATTTGACAGAGCTTCTCCAAACCCCATCCACAGCTCATTTCTCAGACGGTCACAGAGACTGCAGTCATGCTGTGCTGTTTCTTTGCCACATTTGCACATGCCATGCATGTCCATGCCAAGGTGACATGTAACATCAGAAGCGTCCTGTCCACCGTCGTCACCTCCTCATATTACTACTCCCCCTTATAACCCAGCATGAGCTGCCCTTTGGCAAGTGGACTCAACAAAACAACTGTCCGAGTTACTCTGAGAATAATTTAGGAGGTGTATCCCTCAGTGAGACATCAAAACTAATGCAGTGGCTTTGATTGCAGTTTCCACTTTCCCCATTCAGAATACTGGGGCAAGTTAGCCTGCCTCATGAAATTTGTATGAGACCTTATTTTATAAATCTAGCACAAGTCAAACTTTTGCCGTACTGTGAAAAAGTGTTTGTAAATTTTCATGACCCCATCTGGAACTTCATGGCTGTCTGCTACCTCCAGGAGTTATCTGAGGAAATCGAGGATTACACGCAGCGATTCAACACAGAGGACCAGTTGGAGTGGAACCTGGTTCTACAGGAGGTGGCAGCTTTTGTAGAGGTAACTGTGACAGTAATTTCAATGTTTTCTGTGTTGTTATTCATCACGTATGTTACGAATGTGTTTGATTAGATTGTCCTGAGGTCCACTGACTTCTCGGTGAAGAAAAGCAAACTAAAGTTGTGGAGTCTGTAAAATGAGGCTTGGGATGAGTTTCTGAAAGTAAAAACTTGATGCAGCTTTTCAGCCAGGTCAATAAACGAGCCGCTCTTGTGAGTCGCCTGCTGTCAGGTGCATTGGATCAGCTGTCCTCACTGCTGTTTCTCTCCCACAGGCAGATCCAGTGATTGTTCTGAACGACAACAATTCTGTCGTCGTCACCAGCAATCGGCTCCAGGAGGGAAGTGTGCCTCCACTGGAGCAAGGCATGGTGGTTGGGCAGCTCATCCTTGCAGATGCACTAATCATCGGCAACTGTAACAACCAGGTTTTAACCCACTAATTTTAATTCATACTTCCTAACACGTCATACACATCAACACAGTTCTTGAAAAAACTTGTTGACTCTCAAACGAATACTGATACTACATAGTAACAGTAATTTTGTAATGTGTCGTTTACTTCCGCACACATTTTCTCACACAGGAAGGAGTCACTGAGCGAGAACTAGAAGAAGAACTACTCATGTGAACAGATTTGTTTTTAAGTTACACAGACGGGTACTTTAATAGAACTTGTCGTATTCACCAGTTTTCTCCTATTTAGTTTTCTCTGATGTATGAATGAAATAACTCCACGTCTGTTGTGCAAGTCACATACAGATAGTGTGGATTTCTCCACATGGGTACTTTATGAATGTGAAGTTGTATGTACCAGACATCAACTAAAACAAAAATAATAATAAAAAAAAAACTATGTCAAATTAATATTTCACCATATCATTGTGATGTAGATCACAGCGGGGTATTTTAACTTGACAACTTCGATATTTCAGTGGCTGCTAGAAAACATCTCAAAATCTAACTGCTGTCTGCTGTACAGTGTAACATCACCTGTACTAAGTAGATAGTAGCTCCCCATCAAAGGTGCCCTGTGGAGTTTTCTTCTAAACAAACAAAACTTCTGTTTACAATGAGTGTTTTTCACTAAACAAATTGTGTGTATTGTTGAGACCCAACAAATGGTTTTCAAACCACATTGTTTGCATTCAGCTGAAAGAGCTTTTGTTAATTATGCCCCAAAGCTCTGGAACACTCTGTCTATAGATAACAGAGAAGCAGCTCGCTGAATATTTTCAAAAGAAAGCTAAAACCTGATCTCCTCACTTTAGCCTTTAAGTAGCTCTGACTTCCTGATACACACCTGAAACTTTGCTTTGCCTCTCACGTTGCTTGTCTTGCTTGTTTGGCCTGTACAACTATGGAGAAGGAAAGTGTTGACCTACAATTTCTAGTCATTGGCCTCCTACCAGAGCAAATTCTTCATTCATATCAACATTGACTAATTCTGGAAAAAATGATGGCGAATCTTGAAAAGGTCTATATGGAGAATTAAAGTCATTTCTGTGTGAGGTAGGAACTCACCACCACAGCTCAGCTCCATCACATGCTCCCCCCAAACACTCGGGATCAGGCTACAGATTTGCTCCTTACATGAGTAAATGAAGACCTGCTCATACCACATGTGTGGACTGTCTGTTTGTTTCTGCTCAACAAATTGTCACCCCCAGTTATGTGAGGGAGGGGGAATCTTCAAGTTTTGATCACCATTCAGGCTAAGACAATACGCTGTAAATAATTTCATTTTTGTGCGACACGTCACTGTTGTACTCGCTCTTGTGAGTCAGAATCTTTTCTGATTTTGGCCCCTCAGCTCTTTCAGGGAGTTGTCAAAGTGATGCAGATGTACAGCGGGTCTGTGTTCAGGGCATGAGGGTTTACTAATCTGTCCTGACGGTGCCTTTAACGTAACACAGACAGTTGACAGAATACACAAATAATTCACAGAAGGAAACTGAGTAAAACATGAAACAAAGACATGAAAACAAGCTTTTTCTGCATTTTGTGAGAAAGTGTTCTTTCATATTTGGGGAGCCAGACTTTTTGCTGGCACTAGCTCTTTGTCCAAATGTATTTTGCTTGTTTCCTCTGAACACGGTCGGGTGTTATTTTACTGTTCAGCATGTCTGACAAACCCCTCCCTCTCTGTCTCTCTGATCTGCCTCATTTATCCTCTCAGCCTAAGGTAACTGTATAATCTTAGACTGCTAAGTTATCAGCTAACACTAGCGCTAGCTAGCTTGCTTGGTTATCAAGGTTCATCCATAACTCCCGTTAGCTGACACAACACCCAAAAACAAATTTACAGTCCTGTAGGCTTACACAGTGCCGTGGACAGCGCATTCCCCCTTAGCTGAGAAATGGACGTGTCCTCTGAGCTGGCCATCAGAAAGAATGCAGCTCTAAGTCTCTTCTACGTTGGCGTCATTGTTCAGACCTGAAGGTGTCTGTCCTTTTTCCAACCTAGTTTAGATGAAACCACGGCCACTTCATATGACGAGGGTAGGGTCGTTTCTCTTCTGAAGCCGTGATGGGAAACATTTGAGTCAAGCATTGAGGCTGTATTATGTGTAGCTCTGGTTATGTCAGACTTTTTTGCAGTGGGGTTCTAAAACAGACAGCTAGCAGCGGTGCAGATATAGCGCACTGCCAGCTGCAGCTTCCCTGTTAAATACACCTTTTCGACTGTCACAGTTCCTTTTGCTTGGCCTGCTGCTGCTTCCCTTCAGGTCACTGCCGGCAGTGGCACTGGAACCATTACGGCTGCAGAGCAGGAGTGACCCGCATGAGCACAGTTTCTATGGGAACGTAGCTGCCGAGGCGTGGGTGTGGTTTCAGCTAAACTGGGTTAGAAAACGATGGAGTCGACTTGGAGGCTACGCCCACCTCTTTTATTCACTATGTGTTAAAAACACAGGTTGTCCTGCTTTGGTAGGTGCTGCCAGTAGTTGTTTTGCCTTCTGCAGGTTATAATATCTGACTGACCAAAAAACTAAAATCCCTAAATTGGAGAAAATTTTCTTAAGGTTTTTGCTCAGTTCTTAACATTATGGCACCCTGGATTTGCGTGTGAATGCCCACATCTTGTCATCTCACGAGCAGGTGTTTGTTTGTTTTTTTCACAAATCTCTTGACAGTAAACTGATGTCAGTGTTGTTTTCGTCCTTTTGTAGGTGAAGTTCAGTGAGCTGACCATCGATATGTTCCGCATGCTTCAAGCTTTGGAGAGGGAACCTGTAAACCTGGCCACACAGACGTCAAAACAAGGAACACTGGTGAGTGACATGTCTGTGTGGATAGTGTTTTTTAGTTGAATCAAGGCTATTACAACATAATCATTATCAACATTGACTAATTCTGGGAAAAATGATGGCGAATCTTGAAAAACTTCTGTGTGAGGAAGGAACTCACCACCACAGCTCAGCTCCATCACGTGCTCCCCCCAAACACTCGGGATCAGGCTACAGATTTGCTCCTTACATGAGTAAATGAAGACCTGCTCATACCACATGTGTGGACTGTCTGTTTGTTTCTGCTCAACAAATTGTCACCTCTAGTTATGTGAGGGAGGGGGAATCTTCAAGTTTTGATCACCATTCAGGCTAAGACAATATGCTGTAAATAATTTCATTTTTGTGCGACACGTCAGTTTTGTACTCGCTCTTGTGAGTCAGAATCTTTTCTGATTTTGGCCCCTCAACTCTTTCAGGAAGTTGTCAAAGTGAGGCAGATGTACAGCAGGTCTGTGTTCAGGGCATGAGGGTTTACTAATCTGTCCTGACGGTGCCTTTAATGTAACACAGGCAGTTGACAGAATACACAAATAATTCACAGAAGGAAACTGAGTAAAACATGAAACAAAGACATGAAATAAGCTTTTTCTGCATTTTGTGGGAACATTTCTAAAAGTGTTCTTTCATATTTGGGGAGCCAGACTTTTTGCTGGCACTAGCTCTTTGTCCAAGTGTATTTTGTTTGAATCAAGGCTATTACAACATAAAGACAGGCTATGTACATTATATTAAAAAAAATAATAATAATAATATTGCACTTGTGTGTGTATGTGTATATACATATATAGGTAAATATACGTATACGTGTGTATACATGTGTATTTATATGTATACGTGTGTGTGTGTGTGTGTGTGTACTTGCGTGTGTGTGTATGTTTATATATATGTATGTATGTATGTGTATACATATGCACACTCACATGTATGTACATATGTATACATATGTATGTCCATATATGTGTCTGTGTGTTTGTATTCCATCTCAAACTTCAAAGCACAATATTCCCAACAAAGCAACATTAAACATGTTATGTCTCATAAATGATGCAGTCTCTCTCAGGGCCATTCAGTAGCAGGTACCTGTGTGTGACTGTGTTTTGCCCTGTAATAGCAGGCCTGTAATTATGCTATGATGGAGTGCTGAGTGAGATGCGTTACTCCCTTAAGAGTTGCATCATTCCCCACTGGTGTCAGACTAATTTTGGGTGACAAACGTGATGAACATGAAAACAGAATCACCTCCTGGAAGACCTGTCTTACATAAAGTGAACTTGAACTGAAACGTGAGCAGTAATTTTATAAAATATGTCTCCACAGGAACCCAACGAGAAGCCAGCAAAAAGAGAAAACCCCCACAAGTATTTGCTGTACAAGCCGACATTCAGCCAGCTTTTTACGTTCTTGTCTGCCTCTTTTAAGGTCAGCATTCACTTTAAGCATAGCTTTTCTGGGTGAAGTGTCACTTAAGTTAATGGTTAATTGTTAGACATTCAAAGTCACCATCAAATACACAGGATCTCATCCTGGACTCTTACAAGTGCTGGTTGTGACATTGTTGCTCCAGCTTTCTGCTGCCATATTGATGTCTAACTGGGGAACTGACTAACTGGGAAGGTTTTGATTATTTGAGTCCATATTTGAATAAGTTTTCTTCTGCACCCCCTACCCATTATTCTATTTTCTATTTTTATCTTAAAATTGCATGTAAGCATTTAAAACACATGTAGCACCTAGATTTAAAACAGTCATATTTCTTTGCTACCTTATCGTTTTTCCCCTCATTGCTCCAAATTCCAGGAATTGCCTGCCAACAGCGTTTTGCTTGTCTACCTGTCAGCTACCGGAGTCTTCCCGACTGGGCATTCAGATTATGAAGGTAAAATATTAAATAATTCAGTTCAGTCCCATATGCTTTACTGGCATGGATGTAACAAAGGGAATATTGCCAAAGGAATAATGAGATTAAAAAGAAAAAGGCACAATTCATAAAATCCAAAAAATATCAGAAAACAATGAATACTTGCTTTGTGTGTGTGTGTGTGTGTGTGTGTGTGTGTGTGTGTGTGTGTGTGTGTGTGTGTGTCAATGCATGGACAGTGGAGGGTGTGGCTGGCTCTGTATTTAGCTCCTACGTTCAACCCTCCCATCATTCTAAAAGCAAGGAATTATTCAGAATGATCAAACAAATACAGACTTTACAGAGTTCCAATCATGTATTGTGATTCTTTATTATCAGAACACACATTTTTATTGTCTCACATGCTGCACTGTTCAAATGTGTAAGGGACAATTTGACCATCTTGCATCACATTTCGGTGCACTCATCATTAGCTTCAAGCTTTGGCACGTCTCAGGGCCGCCTGTCAGAGAAGAGTCTTTTCTTCTGCTCGGGATCTGTTTCTTTGTACATGATGGGATGTCAAAGTAGCTGCTTAATGCCTGTTGCTTTATGGACAGCTCTCACAGTAGGTTATGTCACTGGGTCAAATGTGTCGACAAGAAAGGCAAGCAGATGAGAAATGTGTTTTGATGACCAATGATAGTTGCTGTCATCATATTGTCGTCCTTAAGTGTTGCGTTACCACCATCTGCTGGCTTTTAACAGCTTCACAGTGCATCTATTTACAGTGTCCACTCAAAGTGATCCCATTCCTGACACTGTCCTTTCTGTAGCTCAGACCTAACTCAGTTACTGGTACACAGAGGAGCATTTTCAAACACCTGAACGATACAAGTTTCTCATTTTTGTCACACATGCATACCTGTGTGCTATTTATTTGAACTCCTGTGCCCGACCTTCTGCACATGTTGATGTTCAAGTGTCTTAAATCTGTGTCTAGAAGTTAGTTCGACCTGTTGCGCCTGCTAATGCAGTGCAGTGATGCTGACCAACGTAGTGTGGACTGCAGTGAAATATCTGCTCCGTATGTCACAATCCACCTCAAGCTTTTATCTTTGAACGTTTCCTGTAGGACCGTATGACTTTGGAGGAGTTCTCACAAATACAAATCGAGATGTGGTGAACGGAGAGATGGTGCAGAAGAGGAATCAGGCCCAGAAAGAAATGCACTGGTGAGAGACTGTTTATCTTTCCAACATATTTATTAGCATTTTTTCAGATCTCTATCTTAATATAAAGTTTAGATACTCTAACCGTGTGTTCACAACCACTAACCTGAGAAACAACCATCTGTGCAGAAGTGCACCCTGCAGGGATAGACATGTAAGTTCCTGACTTTTCCGGGTTTGTCATGTTGCAGCCTTCATCCAGGGGACTTATTCCCTTTCACCCGGAAGCCACTTTTTGTCATTGTGGATTCTTCCAACAGCACAGCCTACAAGGTATGTAAATCAGTTACCTGTAAAAAACAAAAAACAAAAACCTGACTTCTGACTGTGGTGGGGTTAGAAACACTGAAACAAGCTTTCTATGAATTTTGTAAGCATTCATAAACATGTTCTTTCATATTTGGGGAGCCGTGATTTTTATTTCCCTACAACACAGTCAGGTGTTATTTTCCAACATGGAGGACAAACTCCATGTCTCTGATCCAACCTGTTTGTCTCCTCGGTATAAGGATAACATTCATTCATCTTCTATACCCGCGTATCCCTTTTGGGGTTGCGGGGGGCTGGAGCCTATCCCAGCTGGCAGTGGGCGAGAGGCCGGGTACACCCTGAACCGGCCGCCAGCCGATTCACACTCACACCAATTAACCTCATGTCTGTGGGAGGAAGCCGGAGTGCCCGGAGAGAACCCACGCATGCATGGGAAGAACATGCAAACTTCATACAGAAAGGCCCTGCCCAACCCGGGGATCAAACCAGAGACCTCCTTGCTGTGAGGCACGCGCACTACCTGCTGCGTAAGGATAACATGTGAATGCATATTCTGATGTTTAATAGGACTTTTTTGTGTCTTTTGTTTATCCTGACAGAATTTCACAAATCTGTTTGGCCAGCCTCTGGTGTGCCTACTATCACCTACAGTATATCCCAAGAGTGTTCAAGGTGTGTCACTCCACAACATTTCATTAAAGGACAGGTCTGGTGATAGTTTCAAGTTGCTGCTTTCACAAGGTTTCCAGGCCCTGTGCATGTGATCGTGGACAGAAAATGTGTCTCATGTTCTCACCTCTTACCTGTGCCATGTCTCTGCCTACCTGTTCAGATCAGTCTCAGCGTGGGAGTCTCTTCACTCTGTTCCTCTACAGCCCACTCTTAGCTTTCTCCTCGGTGTGCGGCTTAAACAGCGTGCGACGAGGACTGTGGGAGAGGGCTCAAGAGTTCCTTCGTAAAGTCTACCGGGACATCGGGCAGATGATAACCCGCTCCCGGACCATAGGTAGCTCATCTCCCATAGAGTCTTTCATCTCTGCTCGTATGTTGTGAAGGTTAGAGTGGGCTGTGAAAAATGCATATTCATACAATTCATGTTTTTCTTTATTTTCAAATAGCCAGCATCTTTGATTCTTAGTGTTTTTGTTTGATTAATTAATCCTTTAGTTTACAAAATTTCAGAAAATATTGAGAAAGACCAGCAATTCAAAACTAAAGATATGCAGTTGACAATAATCTGTTGTAAAAGAGAAAAGATTCTTCCGCTTGAGAAGCTGAAATCAGTGATTGTTTGCCATTTTTTGCTTTGACGGCTGAAATGATTCATCACTTATTAATATCCGTTGATCAACCAATCGGTCATCGGCTTCTTTCCACTGTCTCCACAGATCAAGCCTTTTTACAGTTCTTTGGAGACGAGTTCCTTCGGCTGCTGCTTATCCGCTTTGTGTTCTGCTCAGCTGCACTGAGACTGCATAAACTCTTCCGGGTAAGTCACTGCTGCTGTGGGTCTCCTACCGAAGTTTGATTGTTTGTATGGTGAAGAGCAGGGTCTGCCCCAGTACCCAGGCATGTGCTCTGGAGCACTTCACACGCACCATCAGGCACATAGCAAAGTGTGTATCACTTCTGGAAAATGCCTACGCACAATACACTTAACCTACACTTGATACACACTTGTCCTAATAGCACTTCAGAGCATCTATTTAGAGCGGCAGCTGGTTGCTGACCACCTACACACCACCTCACATCTTAAAAAATGCTATTCATCCTGCTTCAGTGTTTGATTTTTGGAGCAGGTCCTGTGATTTTTGTTCTACAAAAACAATCAAACAAATATGCTCTTATTTCATTAATTTGGGCTGTGGCCATAGTTGTAAAGTTTCCTTTTCTTCTTTGTTCACTGAGGTTTGCATTACCCAACAACAACAGCTAACAATCACCAGAGTTTATTCTCAGCGTTCTTGCTTAAGACCAGAACAGTGTGGGCATTTCAGCCAGATGCAAATAAAATCAGAACGCCTGCAGAAACAACAGCATTGCAGGGTGTAGGTTTCTATGGCAACACCAAACATGGCACATAGTGTAAAGGTTTATTTAAGCAATTTAACCCCCAAAAAACAGCTGATTGTGTCCAAGAATGTGCGCGTGGAGCTTGATTTTCAAACTGAAGCACTGCACAAAGATGTATATGTTCTTGCAAGTTACTTCACCAACACCCAGCTGATGAAGCTGAGGTGTATGAAGTCTGGAAATGTTTTCGGGTGAGAAAAAACCCAGTTTTAGTCTGGACTGAGGGCTGAAACAGAGAGCAAAAGATGCTGGCAAACAGGCTATGTGTGGACATGTTGTTTCAGTAGAGACTTGTGTCCACAGTGAAGCAGCAAACAGTTCATGGCAGCTTGTAATGACAACAACTTTTCTGCTAGTTACCAGTACTCCTTCAAACGTGTTTGTTGTGTTATTAGTGGGACTCAGAGGTGTTTGATGCTGTGCTTGCAGGAGTCCCGGAGCTTCCCAGAGTCGTATCCTGAACTCCCCAAACAGGACACAGTAGAGAGCAGCCTTCTACAGAAGCATATTTTGGAGCTGGCGACCATGCTGGATGTGCAGAGCCTATTTTGGGATGATTCACTGGAAGCCTACTAACATCTTCACACAGGGCAAAATGGCATACGTGTACATACAGACTCAACTGCCAGAGCCCTCACCGTTGTCTCTCTTTTTTTTTTTCTTTCTTTTTCTTTTTTTTTTTTACAGGTAATGAAATAACTGATTCAGCACATACAAGTTCATGTCTTTCATTTAACTGTTGCTTGTGGAATCAAATGTGGTGCAACATTAAAATGTTCACATAGATAAGCCAGACAGTTTAACATAGTGTAAATTCCCCATTCGGGTCTCATCGGCTTGCCTCGTAAATATAAGCATCACGTAAGAGTAAATAAACAAAAGAGGGGCTGCAAATAACCTTTCAACTCGCCATTCTCCAGTCACATGTAGGGTTGAAAACTGCAGCCTTAACTTCATTCCTGTGACAGATAAGTGTGAAGACGCTCTCAGTCTTGGTTTTTGTGTTGTTGTTTTTTTTTTTTTTAGTTTTATTTATCATTGTTTAGGGTGAAGGTTGTGCAAGCCTAAAGGATAGAAAATGGAAAAATCCTGGGAAGCTTCCAGGTGCGACTTTATCTATCTGTATGAAGGCAAAGCAGGCTGGTGCTGAGAGAGAGCACAGTGCTAAAGAAAACCCTTCATATTAAAGGCAAGCATAGCGTTAGCACATTACTCGCACGTTGAGTTGGAATTTCAGTGATTTCACCAAAAATGTTATTACCGCTCTGGATTTTTGTATTTGCCAAACAGTGCTTGCTGTACAGCAGCTTAACTTGTAGCAAGCTGAGGTGCATGAGGTCATGTTCTGTTGTGTGTTGTAGGCCCTCACTAGCTGTAAAGATCACACTCCTTTATGTCATTAACCAGCATCTATGACCTTTAATCTGCCATTGTTATTGTTTTTTGAAAGTGGTAGTTGTTCCTTTTCCACATCACTGTGCTGTACTTGCATGCAAAACGGCAAAGAAATGTATCCATATTGTTCTTTTATCCACAACGAATGGCCTCCACCTGATAAGGACATGACAAGGCTTGTCCTTTTGAAATGGCACAGGGTTGGATGTAAATTGAGTGCATGCGTTGCATGGGCATGTGCATTTGTAGTTGAGTCAACAAACGAAGACAATCTAGTTTGATAACAGGGGAGATGGTTTAGTGAAAAGGCAGCGTGGTATGAACACCAACGTGTTTTCACAGACATGTGCTCTTAAGTTTGAATGACTCGCCAACACACCTCTGTAACCTTAGTGATGACAGGGTTATCGCGTGACCTGCCAGTTGCGTACGCTGGATGGAACATCCTTAGCTTGCTTTTTTTTTAACTACAGCCAACACCAATCACCTTACTTGATTGATTCTACTTGTCTGCCATTGATCCACTTCTTCAAGCTTACAGATGCTGCCATCTTAGTCACTGTTAGTGGAACCCCAAAACGCCTCTCTGCTTATAAAGATGTAGTGTTCATTTGTGTTTATACTGTGCTGGAAAGGTGTCGGTTTTACCACAGTCTGCCCCTGATCTGTGACATTCATTAACTTTGTCCTGACTCATTTTTCCTTCTGCTGCATTTGCTCCTCATTGGTGCTGCAGCTGCAGAACTAAAACCAATTCAGTGGAAATAATATTACATCTGCTTAGTCATTCAGTAAATATCAATAAAGAAATCACAGATTTTTCTACATGCGTGATGCACTTACCATCACCTGAAGGTGGAAACATTGCACTGCTGCAGGTCACAGAATCCAGTGTAATGCGGGAGGCAGGCTGAGGAGAAGCACTCGACTTACGTGATGGTGGCTGGATTATAGTTAAGCAAAGGACTGTCATTCACACCTTTGTTCTGAATACCCTCCCACACACACTGCATTTGGCAGTTGTCTCGGTGACTCTGGTGAAGTGTATCCACCCTCTGTAATGTCATGTTCAGTCAGTCAGTCAACAAAAGAAACTGTCTGAGCAAAGCTGTTATGAAAGATTCAATAAGGCTTGAAGCGTTACGGATATTTTACCAAGTTGCTGGCCCCCGATCCAAAATGGAAACAGCTATCAGAACCCATGCTGAGTGAAGGCCAGGTTAGGCTTGAAAAGAAGTAGTTCATGCAATGTGTCATCCGACCACGTCAGAGGGCGAAAATGCCACAGTTGTTGGCAAAGTCTTGAAGGGGCTTGTCTTGAAGCATACGGACAGCCAGAGACTGTTAGTGGTTTGTGGAGGAGCTGCAGCTGAAGGCACTTCTCCATCATTCAGTCATGGTGGTTACTGCTTGCAAGTAAGAACTCTTGTGATAATTAAAAATATAATAGTAGTTTGCAGGTAGTTTAGATGACATTGCTGAGTGGACTCACTGAGGAATGAAGTGGATCACAGGAAGCATCTTGTTGTCTGAACTGATCCTGTTCATGGCCTTGAAGCAGGCAGCCGCCTGTCCTTGTAGCCTAATTATGCTGAGGCATTGCGGGTTCTACTGTGTCCCAGGACCTGTATCATCATTCATCCTTCTGTCTCCAATTTCAATTTCAACTTTTGAGCTGAAACTTAAAGATTGCATGAACGCTATGCTAGCTGGCACCTCTACAGGCAGTTGAAGTACTTTTTCATTCATGGATTGTGTCTGTTTGAGTTTTGCTCTGCAGTAGAAAGCAGCATGTCAGTCGACATCAGTGGTCTGTCGTGCCAGAGTGACACCCCCCAATGCAGTCGTGTTCCCCTTTCATCTAAGCTGTTGAGTTAAGAAAGCACAAAGACCTGGTCAGTGGTGACCAGGTGTCCTTTTTGACTTGAACTTGAGTTGAATTTCCACTATCAACAAACAACTTTAGCCTTTAGGCTAAATCAGTTGTGTGCAAATAACATTTAAATCATTTAATGATATCATGTTTTACATTTTAGTTTTAGACAGTTTAGGACAAGATAGAAGGTTTTACGGGACACATGCTGTTGCATGGTTTCACAGGGTATGCAGTTTTTTGACATAGTATTTTTAATAGGAACCTTTGTGACCTTCTTTTTTGGCCCACTAGCAGAGGGGCTCACAGATGGCAGTGTCTGTCAGCAGGTCTCCGTCCAATACTTTGACCCTAAGAAGGATATTTCAAATACTAGAGTTACTGAATTGCCAGGAAATTGCTGATTTGTTGAGAAATGGATTCCTAAAGATTTTGACACCCGCTTGAAGATTTGGTTGAAGACGAGGCTCTGCATTTTCAAAATCTACTGACCAATTTTCCAAACTTTGCTGTGGCTGTCTGTGATCCCCAGATGATGAATGCTTATTTTCTGAACAATCCCTGACCTTTAGTGCCATTCTTAGGCCAGAATTTTACTTGGCACACAAGCCATCAAATTTCCTCTCCTGTAAAGGATAAGGCTGTCCTTTCTTATTTGTATTATTTTAAGACCAAAGACCAAAATCAACAACATTCATCATCTCTCAATACTTCTCCCTACCCTGCCTGTCAGTCAAGCCCAAGCCAGTGGTTCAGAGACACTTATTTTTAAAAAATATTTAGCTTCATTTTAGAAAAAAGGCTCAGTAATTTGCTAAAGCAGCAGGTCGCTGTAGCTTTAGCAAACATTGCTTTAACAGAAGGAAACATTTGTTGGGGACTATTTTCAGCAGTGGATTAATCCACATTTGGTGCTCTAGTGAGTAATTGGGACAGCAGGACAGTGTGTGTAGGATTGAGTCAAAATAAACTACAGTGTGTGTGTGTTCATGGTCGTGAAGGAAGCCAGTGCCACAGTGTGTCTCACTGATGTGTTTTAGTAGTTTTCGGACAACGCTGGAACTCTGTGGCACAGAGGAATAGGATGTATTAGGTACACACAATATGTGGTTGAAGATACATTCATTGTTGGGTTGTGACTTTTCATGGGGTTTGTGGAAAGTTAGAAAAACATAATATCACCAGCCTTATCCATTAAAAACAGATTTTTTTTAACCCCAATTCTGCTGAGGGTCTCAGAATAGCTAAAAGCTAAATCGTCGGTATGTAATATCTTTTCGTCCAGCTAGGCTAGACAAAGGTTTGCTTTAAGGTTTGTATAGATAGTTTCATACATTTTGAATGATGCTGCACATCTTAATTAACATACCCCAAAGTAGAAATGAGCTTAAGGCAGGTAGAAAAAGTCAGAATGTTTATCAGGTGTTGCCGTTGCGGATTTCTTTGTGGCACCAGCAGGGGGACAGATTGCACAGACCGTTGTAGTGATGCTGATACCGAAACCAGCTGACAGTGAACTGCCCTGGACCAAAATGTTCAAATAATGCAATGATACAGGAAGTAGCCACGCCGGCTGGTTGAAATTAAGATTTTTGAATTGACAAAAATCGTATGAAGAACACTATTTTTAGTGTTAGTTATATTTATTGACATTGTCAGAGTATGTGTACAGATAATGTAAAGCAATGTTTTGACACAGATGTGTTTGTTCAGTATTTAGTAAGTCTATGAAATGTGTCATGAAATATGAAGTTGAAATTAAGGAGGAGCAAAATGTTGATGAGGCCAGCTTGTTCTTCGGCCGTTTTTCTAAAGATGTTACATTCCAACTTTCCGAGGATTTGACGAGAAACAGAGGAGATCTCCCGCTGTTTTCTCCATTTTACATTTGTCTGGGAAAGTCAACCATTTCTACATTTCCTTCTATTTTCCTTGTAATATCAACCTCCACATTCCCTTGTGTTGACAGTTATGACGATTAAGATATTGTAGGCTTGCACTTTATGAAGTTTGATATTGTTCTGATCTTGTTTGTTGTGCTTTAGGGAAAAAAGAGAAACTCCTTCCATGTGATTGTTCTTCATGCCAGCCCTTCACACTGGTGACCTTTTTTACAAAGAGTAAAAGTTGTGTGAGTCAGTGATTTCAAGCATTTTCCTATAGGAACTTTTCATGTGCTGTCACTTTTTTAACAGCTTCTGCCTGAAATGTGTCCAACATATTGGCTGGTTTCTACGATAACATGTTCTTTTACGTGTGTGAAAGATGTAGAAACTCTGTTTTACAGCCAGCGGTGCTCTAAAACGATGCTGTCGGTGGGGATTGCAATGCCAGTCATGATTATTTACTTAGCAAAGAAAACAAAAGGAACAATAACAATGACAAAAAAATGAATTAATAAATGAAAAAAAAGTACATGTTTGGACATCAATCAGAACAGAAGAGGAAGAAGTGAAGAAATGTATTCATTTAAATTGTCAAATATTGCATGTTGACAAGTTTGTACGTTAAGTCTCAAAAACTCATGTTTATATGTTTATAATGTGTTATTTATGGTGTGTTCCCTGAACTCAAAATCCATGAAAATAGCAAATATTGTGGCCAAATGGCACAAGTAAGTATTATTTATTGGGAAAAAAAAACCCATACAGTGAAGTGCACTGTACTCTGATCATAATTATAACTATAAAAAGAAACAAATAAACGAGAAACCGTGTAGCTTCTGTTCAGAACGTTTGCTGCAGTCATGTCTTCTGTGCTTCGTGTGTAAAACAGGACCATTACACGCACAGGAAAAAAGGCTGAATTTGCATTTGCTTGACACAGGATTATGCATTGTATGATTGTGTGAATTTCTTTATTTTTTTCATGTTTTCAGTGTGACAGAAGCTACCCAGCAGCATGGTGCAATAGTGTAAACTGATTCTGCATGATGAAAATGCCGTTTCCTGCTTCACCTGTATTGATGAGTGTATCAGAGTAGATTGTTGTAGAGCCTGTCAGGTCCTGGGAGCTGATTCCTTTTATTGCAAAATTAAAGTGATAAATGATAGTGAAAAATCTGATTTGCACAAGATAACTGGTGTGAACAAGATACAGTTAAATGTACAAACAAGATATTCAGAAAGTAGTACCTGGTGTGAACAAGATATGTTGCGTAAGATAGCCAAGATGCTAACTTTTGCCAACTACATAAGTGCTATAAACAGACAGCTTGTGCAAACAGAATATTAACTGTAAACAAGATTGCTTGTGTGAAAAAGGCATTAAAAAGATACTGACTTGGGAACAAGATATTAATGTATGCAAGAGAGATAACTGCTAAACCAGCTTGATGAACAAGATATTCATTTGTAGGCGCAACATATTAAAGTATCGTGCAAACACGATGTTAACCTGTAAAACAGGATCGCTTATTTAAACAAGACAGATTGAGATTAACAAGATGCTGAACTGTGCAAGTAAGATATTCATTTATGGGAACAAGATATTATACTAAAAGTTATTAATTTGTGCTAAGGACATTAACTTTTCGGAACAAGATTGTGTCTGCAAACATTAACGACATTAACTATCGCAAACAAGATGATAACTTGTGTGCACAAAATAAATTGTGCACACTTTCTATTTGAAATGAGATGTTAGCACTGGTGGCTCATCTACATCATGCAGAGTTCATGCTTTTCTCACAGGGATTATAAAGTCTTATGCAAGGTGTGCACTGTGACAAACCCAAGATCCCACTCAAGCAATGTAAGGCTGTCTTCTCTCTGCTGCCATTGCCTTTACACACTGTTTTTATTGGTTTGCCTTCAGAAACAGCTGAACTTTCAAAGATGGCTGAAGTGATTCATGTGCTGTACCTGCTTTA